>NC_140450.1:34585769-34968269 GCF_963576455.1 Neolamprologus multifasciatus | reverse complement strand
ATGTTACGATTTTGTATCCTTCACTCTTTCTATAAATCCTTTTTTCTAAACAAAGATTCTCCCAAATATTCATTTACAGTTGCCTTCTTTAGCTTTGAACAGGTTCTGCTTTAGTTTCTGTACAAACGTCTTTGGATGTCTGTGATATTTGGGCTGGGCTTTTATGGGCTCTGTACTAATAAACTACAGACAGGCCTTGCTGCTCATCCAGACCTCGCTGAACAACATCTTGTTTGCTTACCTTGTTTATATTTCTTGTAATTCTTATAATGACTGAATTTCTCTCATATTTGTCCCTCCTGAGTCGTTTTTGTCAGTAAAACAAACAACAACAACAATAATAATTTCAGTAATAATAAATTATTATTATTATTATTATTATAACATAAATAAAACAAAGACAAATTATCTGCTATTATTCCAAAACATTATGTACATTGTGTATAGCTGCTGAGGAGATCTTAAGTGAAGGTAACTGATTACTAAAGATAACTAATCTGTAAGATGAGGCGTACATTTGAGCAGATACAGCAAAGTTGTGTTGCTGAATGGAACAATGCAGTTTTTGTGTGTGTGTGTGTGTGTGTTTGCCTGTTATCTTTTAACGGCACAAGAGTATTTCTCACTCTCAGGAAGTGGCTTATCAACATCTACACGGAAGTAGAAGTGCACTTTTAAGTTTCTAACCAGAGGGGAAAAAGGCTCCAAGGTGACAGAGAAAGGTTGAACGAGGCAGACGGACGAAAACCGACCTCCTCCCGCTCCTCCCCACCAACCTGCAGTCAAACAATCGCGATCTTCACGCCTCTTTGTTCAGGACTCCCATCAGCCTCGCAGTGGGAGGTGTGGTCAGAAAGAAGAGGAAATTGCTGTGAATTTGTGGGTAATTGAAAACACCTATATCCCCCCGAGCCTCCATATCTACCTGCTTTAAAAACCTCCACACCCCTTCTTTCTCACCATCACCCACCTTCTATACCAATGCACTCCTAATGGCACCCCCTTCCCATCCTGTCCTTAATCTCCCACTGGACTGAATTGATGCAAACGATTGCACGCCCATTTGCTGTCTGGTGGAGAGGTGACCCACTTGTGTGGTTCGCCCGCTGTCTCCTGCCCTGCCTTTTCCCAATTGCAGGTATTGATGCCCCGCCATTGTTTCCTCCTGCCCAGGGGGTGGAGTGGTTTGAGCAAAAATTGGGGGACCCCTCAGGTGTTTGATGGCTTTTATCGATTCACACCAGACTCTCCGGTTCCTATTTACCCTCTGCTATGCTGTGCAAGCTTTTTAGACAGCAGCTGTATCTGCAGAGGTGGCTATTGTTAAGTAGTATTATTCTGTTCCACTGATGCATAAGCACCCCTTTTTGTCTTCTTTTCTTCTGTGTGGTTGATCAATGCAGACAGAAGGACCTGTGTTTCTGCATGTCAAATGAAAGATGTGCTTTCAAATGTCTCTGTTATTTGTCTTTTATGAGAAATACACCCTTTATAAACAAACGTCCAGAATTTATAAGGATATTTTAGGAACTCCAAAGTTTTCACCCTTGACTTCCTTAGCTTTTAGCGTGCATACATAGTTTAAAATGCTTTTTTTTTTTGGAGTGTACACGTTGCCTTGTTTGCTCTGAGTAATGGGTAAATCTAGAAGTCGAATAACGAGCTTTTTCCTTCTATTTTTTAATATTGACTATCATTTCCTTCGACACCGAAGAATTTAAGCTTCCCTAAAGGCTCTATGAAATGTGACATAACAGCACCCCCCCTTGTTTTTTCTTTTTGAAACATAGGGTTTCTATTAAGCCTCATCATCAGTAATGACCCGCTGTACAAAATTGTCAGCAGAGCTTACAAACAGCTGCCCTTTTAAAAGCGTGCACCAGCAGCACCTTATTGCTCCAGTGTCAAGCTGATGAAGCTCTTACGGTTTTTTTCAGAGTGAAATGGTATTATGCTAGCATGCAAGCATTATTTTCATTAGCACAGATGTTGTGTTTCATACATTTACTACTTTTTACATGTTTCTGTGATTTTACGAATCATAAACATGTCAAAAATTTTAAATTTAAAAAGCAGAAACCTACAAACTGTGACCAACTTGGAGCACCGACAAAGCCAACACGTTCTCACTCCCAAACCGTAACATTTTACGCTAGGTGACAAATCGTCAACATATTACGTTTTCGGCTACCCACCACGTTCCTAAATGACGACCTCGGAAAAATGAGGAAATATGAGAACCGTATGGACTCAATCTACACGTTTGCTCTTTTTCTTCAAATCACTTAGAAACACGCTATTACATCATTAAAGTCCTGGTTAAGGTCAGGAAAAAGGTTATGGTTAGGGCTAGGGATAAGGTTAGGTTTAAGGCTGGAATACAGGACTGGAACGTCTATTACCGCGGGAGCGTCATTGCACTGGATTTCGGCCATAACCCGCCACGTACCATAAGAACGCCGAAGGTCTCCTTTCGCGTTCCTCAGGAACGCCGCGGGACGTGACAAAACGTCGGCATGTTACGCCTCGGGAGTGAGAACGGGCTGACAAAGCTGCAGTTGTTCACCATCAAAGTTATGAAAAAGGTCAACCAACCCTTTGTTTTGGACATAACTGGAATTCAGTTAACAGCAAAATAAGTGATCGTGCTGACAATCCAAGAAGATTAGCACTGTGCTGTCGGAGCCACATTAAATTCAGGAGTGGACGCATTTTGGGTCAAATATGGTACATTTACTTCAAGTGTTAATATATTATCGGACAAGTCTGATAAAATGGAAAATGGACAAATACTTATATAGCATCTTTTTACTCGGTTGAGGACTTTGTTACTACAAGCAGGGGCGATTCTAGGATCAGAGCTTTGGGGGTGCTGAGCACCCAGAGAGCTGCCCAGCCAGGCAAGATAAACCTGTCTCTGTCAGTCCCTGCATCCTTAAACGTTGTCCCGAGTTCTCTCTGACTGTCTCCTTGGTGCATTTAAACCTGTTCCTCCCTGTCCTCATCGTCTGTTGTCTTCGTCTCTGTTATCAGTCATCATAACTTTACCATCTCTGTGCAAGTCTGCAAATTTCTTTATTAAATCATAAGATTCTTAAATTCATCAAGTCTCTCTGTGCCTGGGTCCTCGTCTCAGAACATGACATCACTGTTTTGTACATTTTAACACAATTTAATCCCACATTTGTAAAAGAAAAGCAAAACACTTTTTTGAAAAGTCTGGAACAAAACCATCAAATCTGATAAAGGTTATTTAAATGCTGCAAAAGAAGAATGGATTGGCATTTAAAAAATACACATCCTAACCTTAATTACTGGGGAGAATAATGAATGATGCTCATAGTGAGTAAAAAGTAAACTGAGCGCATTTTTTGGACAGAGATTCACTTTTAATGTGTGTGTTTAACATAATACAGATACATGAAAAATACTCTCAAAACAGAATCAATTATTACAAAATATTAATAAAAACTATAAAAATGGAGGCAACTTTGCCTGTGGTAGAATGTATACAATGTATGAAAAAATTTGTGTTGTTAGATTTATGACTTTCATGCTTTCATGGTGGTCCTTAGGAGAGCTTGACATTTTATCAGGTGGTCCACACTGTAAAAAGTTTGAGAAACACTGATAAGTGTATGTGTGCTTTTGGAAAACATTTAAAGCTGCAGTACAGAATCTTTGAAACAAGCTTAAAACATTTGTAGAAACAGAGCATCTGCTTCTCTTTACAGCTCCTCACTCCACCAGGGCTGTTTGGCTCTGATAGTGTGCAAATGTGATGTACATACTGCGGCGTACAGACAACTGGACGGTCCAAAAGTTGGCCTGCCTATTACTGGCTGAGGTTTTGGCAGAGTTGTGGCTGAACCACATAAAAATATACCATTAATTTTAATCTCCCCGATCAATGATAATGTTATGTTGGAATGTTGTTAAAGAGGGTCAAAATGTTTCAACCCAGTTTGTTTTGCAGATTCTGTATAACAGCTTTAATATAGGGAGGACACAACTTCCTGACTGTGTGAGTAAAATCAGGTTTTTTCTCTTTGTCAGTTTAACAGTTTCTGTCTGTCACTGTTCCCTGTCTGTTTGCTTACCTGGTTCCTCCTGACCTTGTACTTTCTCTCCCCTCTTTGGACTGACAATCATACACAAATAGATTCAATTAGATGAAAAATTACATTAATATGAAATAAATTCTATTAAGATCACTAACAAAAAGTCCTCTCTCAGTCTACTTTCAACCAAAAGGCAAATAACCAAACCACACGAACATCTAATAAAGGATATAAACATTGAAACACTGATCCAACATTATCCTTTATTCACGGATCATTTGATTTTACACTTTTACCTGAATGTGGCTCCTTTTTTTGAAAGAAATTCCTTATATCCATTATGAACCTGGCTGTCTCTCTGCACACACACACACACACACACACACACACACACACACACACAACAGGAGTTATAAGGTTAATGGGCATTCAGTCAGTTAGCTAGTTAGTATCCATTTCAAACAGGACAGTGGTAACAACAGTAGGCTACGAACAATTTAAAGTTTTAGATTTTAAATAGGCTGGAATAAAAATACATTTTGAGGCATGTAATCTGTAATCTGTAGTGGATTACATTTTAAAAGTAACCTTCCCAACACTGACTACTTAAGTCACAGCAGCCTCAGATAACATGCATTTGTCTACGCTTTCATATTACTTCAATGCTAAGGCGCTAAGTCACAGGTCCAATTGCTCTCACTTTAAATTTGATGTTTGATGTCAAAGCCACTGGTGGCTCTGAGAGTTCACACGGTGGTGAACTGGCACAAAAAGGACTTGTTGGGTTAAGGAAAAAATGGGTTAATTGCATCAAAATGTGAAATGAAAACTAAATTTAGATATTCTCATCCTGGGCCCATTATTCTGACCATTTGCTGTACAGTTTCATATGGAAAGCTCTTGTTTTACAATGACAATCATTCCCATTATAACTAAACACGATCCATTTACTTTTCAAAGACTCTCGCCTCCATCTCACAGCCTTCATGGGTGAAATAACCTGTCTCAGTCATTATTATAAGAACCAAAATGTTGGTTAAAAGCTAAAACAGCATAATCTGCAAACCTTTCTCCCTCATTTATTTATTTTTATTTCAGTATCTGTGTAATTAGAATTAGTTTACAGTGTCTGTAATGAGGGAATATTTCCCATCCTGACTACTGGGAATTCTAACTGGCTGCTCCTTTAATCAAAGCTGGACTTTTCAACTTTTTGCCACATCTGACATAGAAATTAGCACAAGTCACAATAGCCACACAAAAGCTATGACTTCAAAACACGGAGCAGAAAGACACTGCAGTAGGATACTTGCCGACTGATCTCCGAGAAAAACTGCAGTAATGAGCGCTTAGCACCAAACAGACAAAGTAAAGCAGGAAAAGAAAAGAAAACAGGGAGCGTGCAGATCGCACTTTAACATCCTATTGAAATGTAAAAAACAATCAGTGGTGTGTGATCCAACTGCAGAGGTTGTTGTGCTGCGAAGGAGAGACGAGGTGAGACTCTGGTGCAGAGAGCGGGCTCTCCATGCACATAACTATCTCTTCATCGGCGGCGTTCTTATGCTAGTGTTCACCCACTGAAATGTATATCACTTCCAAATATTTAATTTTCAACTTGACGAGTACCTCTTTTTTATATAACCAAAGCGTCCTTTCAATCGGAGCGCCCAGGAGTAGAGGACGGGAGTGATCTGTGCCCCCTCCTGCTTCCCAAACACTAATGTATGAACGCGTTCTCTCTGCAGCTCCCTTCCTCACACACTCCCTCTCCACCTGCACAGCTGCTGAGATAATGAGATTAAAAATCTATTTTTGCGTGTTACCTGCAAGTGGTGCATTAGTGGAAACATTCGGCACCACCAAGGCTATTACCAGAATGAATGGGAATGAAATTGCTGTTGCTTTTTCCTCACTTTAACACCTGTCACACTTACAGAGTTGCGTACAATGACATTTTGTAAGGGCAAGTGCTCAAGCCAAAAAAAGGGCACCTAAGTATTTACTTAAAAATTGCACTCGGTAGGACACTTTGTACTTGCTTACATGCTTTATTTCTGTTTCTATACATCTATTTATTTCAGCACCTGTACAAACATGCACATTTCTGTCAGATGAACAGAAACTTCCCTTAGTTCCCTTTCTGTCTGTTTTCTTAATTCATCCTTTTTCATGGCATTGTGCTGCGGCTGGCAATTATAAAATCAATATTGCACATGATAATTAAAGATTAATGTGTATTAACATGTGCAGGGTAAAAAAATGATATAGATAACTAAGTGACTTGACACTTCAACCTTGCCCTCAAGTGTGCACTTGCACGATCTCGGTGGATTCGTTATTTTAATTCGGTAGTTTTATCCAGATTAGTGTCTCTGTTGGTTTTTCCTCAACAGCAGGTCAGATTCACACATACAGCACATGCTACTAGTCATATGTTACAAACTCATGCACTGACTTTTCATTGTTTCTTCTTGCTTGTACCTCTGAACAGTCGACACATAAAGAAACCTGCCTACAGTGCCAACCTGATTCACTTGCACACGCACAACTATGGCCGGGCCATATAATACCGTTCACGGTAACACCGGTATAACTTTGGGCAACGATAGAAAAATGAAATATTGCGATAGAATATGGGTAAAACGCGCATGCGCAGTGCCTTTGTTTTCATACGCACACGTCGGAAAAAGCATGGCGGCGAAAGTGGATCGTTGAATGAAACGGATGAACCAGAACTGGTTTGTAAAAATGCTGCAACTTCAGTGGTGGAACTGGTTTAGCTTTCATCCGTCAGATACACAACAAAGCACTATTTTTGGTAGCGCATGCTAGCGGGCCGTCGTTATTACCGTGTTGTTTGGAAAATACGGCACACTTAAAATCCTTTGATTTTTCTGAAAGTCGACAGAGCCCCTTATAATCCCGTGTGCCTTATGTATGAATTCTGGTTGTGTTTACTGACCTCGAAACAATTTTATGTACACGGCGCTCGAATGTCAGATGTTTTAGTACGACTTTGCTAAGCTACGAAGCCGCACCGCTCGATGGATTGTTGGAGCATTACGGCTATCGTAGGCGGAGCCTCGCGGAGTGATACGTGCTGTGCTTCAACATAATATTACCGTATTGTGTGTGTATAACCTCTTTTTAAGTGTTGTGGATATTATACATGGTTATGCTGAGGATATGTCGGCCAGTTTCCACTGGAAATGCCTTTTGGTTAAACTGTCAGCAAGAATTTGCACTGTTAAATTTTTATATAACTTTAATGCACATAAAAAGCTGCTTGTTTAAGTGAAAATACATTGATGTTTTTTTTTTTTGCACTAATAAAGTTGTGGAGTTGTAAAGTATTTTCAGTTATATAGTCAGTTATATCATTATCGCAAATTTTCACATGTATATCGTGATAAATATGTTTGGTCATATCGCCCTGCTCTACGCACAACTACTCGAGACGTGTTCCATTTTCATCCAACGTAGTGTGTTTATGATTTCAAAATACTGAAATCTAACAAATGTTCAGGAATTCTGTACAGGTTTGACTCCAGCATGACAGGCTGAAGACTAATGTTTCTGATGACCGAGTATTTGCATAATCTTAGTGTGCTGTTATGCTCGACGCATCGCTTGTGTGCTGGGCTGTCACATGATGTGTTGCGCGTCATGATCTTTGTGGAGTGAGCAGAGTTCATTCTTGTGCATTGACTGGCTTTTTGTAAGCTGATGGTGAGCTGTTATTACTTATGTTTGGCTGGCTGTACTGACAGGTTGTAATAATGTTTTGATTTCATAACTGAGGGCAGCACGTTGACGTGGTGATTAACATTAGCACTGTTGCCTCACAACGAGAAGGTCCTGAGTGTGATTCCTGAGTCGGGCCTTTCTTTCTCCCCATGTTTGCGTGGCTTCTCTGAGTACTCCGGCCTCCCACAGTCCAAAGGCATGCAGTGAGTGGGGTTAGGGGTTAATTGGTCACTCTAAATGGCTGAATGGTTGCCTGTCTAGCCCTGCAACAGACTGCTGACCTGTCCAGATTGTACCCTGCTACCAGTTCCAAGGGAGAGTCTCATGAATATCAGTATTATTTCATTTTTATCCTACAACTTAAAAAAAATGTCAAAATTTCAAATAAAATAAAACTACAAAAATGGCGTATGGATTTGGTTGTGTGTCCAAGATGTGCGTCAAGGCTTTACTAAAGAAGACCTGTCATATTACATGAAACAAGCCGTTTTAGCTTTCTTCCCCCTTCCTCGGAGACAGCTTTCCTCTGATTGGCTTTCCCTTGTAAAAGCACACTCGCAGCAGTCAGTGTGGGGTTTCTATGCTCACAGTCAGCGGTAGGAGTCAGGAAGAAACATGTTGTGCTCTCACTGAGCTCATACAGAGACAAGAGCAGAACAAACGGAGTTAGAGAAGAACACACAAATGGATGACAAAGTGAAAGAATTGGGGGGAAAAGCCTCAAAAGAAAGACCAACCCAAGTATATGTCCTGATTTTCACGAGTGGTTTACGCTAACAGGTGCTGGAAGATTCGTTTCAGTTCTTCTTGGCATTAATTTTCCTTGTGCCTGGAACGCTGCTGGATAGATGGAACACCGTTCTTCCAAAGCATATTTTCTCCCAGTGTGTGTGATGATGGTGGTGATAGTGAGAGCTGTCTAACACATGTTCAAAATGTCCCATAGGTGTTTAATTGGGATGAGATCTGCTGAGTGAACGCCACAGCGCAGGATTCACTCTATTTTCGTCCTCTTACAACCGTTTAGTGCCCTCATGGGGGCAAATTCTGCTGGACATATTATTTATCAGAATTCTTCACTGATTATTTCTTTGGTGTGCTGACTGATCTCACTGTGTTTATTTGTTGTTTGCAGCAAGAATTCAAGGGAAGACGGCAGCACTAGCAGATAACACCACTGCTTAAAGCAGCTACAGTACAGGCAGAATTTCCACCAATTCCCTCAACCAACTCGAATAACAACGAAAAGTTACATTCCCAAAGTCACAAACTCATTAACCTTTGCTTAGTTTAAAGTCAAATAATGGTAAATTTGACTGGTTCCACTCTGTGGGGTCCAGGCCTGTTGGCACGACTTTCCCACCTTTAGCCTCAGATCAATTCCAGCGCATCCTGCCTACTCTGTTTGCACAGCTTGCTGCCCAACACTCATACTAATACAATACATTACCTCAAAGCAGAGCAAACTATTACCTGTCATAATGGGAAGTGACTGCAGTTGGCTCATCAAACAGGGCGACCTAACGACTCTGTGAAACTTTGGGTCAGTAAGAGCTCTGTGGTAAAACATGGTGGGTAATTCTCCTCACTTCTAGCTTCTCAGTGTTTCTGATATCATCACTTGCTTCACTGATATATTTGAAATGTGTTGAACATGACTAGTTTGAGTTGTGGGACCTCTGGAGTAAAATGTAAGTGCTTAACCCCCTGCTCCTTCCAGACTCCAGTAGTATGTACAGTTTGGAGTACAACACTGTATGAAATGTGACAGTGTGACTGAGTATCATCATTACACCACAGACATAGAAGTCATGGCTACCTCTGACTCGCATCACTGTGGAGCAAAGACACTATAAGCTCTGCACTTGCTGCTGGACCACAACATGAAGGGTTGTAATAAACTATTGTGCCATGAAACGACTTCACGTCTGAAATACTTTTCATTCACTCAGAATTTCCTAAAGATTCACAGTACTGTTTTTGCAGCTATAACCTAGAAAATGCATAATATTAGAGTGGATTATTAAATACTAGATAAAGCTTTATGCTTTATATAGCGCCAAATTACAACAAAAGTCGCCTCAAGGCGCTTCATAGATACAGAGAAAAACCCAACAATCATATGACCCCCTATGAGCAGCACTTTGGCGACAGTGGGAAGGAAAAACTCCCTTTTAACAGGAAGAAACCTCCAGCAGAACCAGGCTCAGGGAGGGGCGGGGCCATCTGCTGTGATTGGTTGGGGTGAGAGAAGAAGACAGGATAAAGACATGCTGTGGAAGAGAGACAGAGGTTAATAACAGATATGATTCAATGCAGAGAGGTCTGTTAATACATAGTGAGTGAGAAAGGTGACTGGAAAGGAAAAACCCAATGCATCATGGGAATCCCCCGGCAGCCTACGTCTATTGCAGCATAACTAAGGGAGGATTCAGGGTCACCTGGTCCAGCCCTAACTATATGCTTTAGCAAAAAGGAAAGTTTGAAGCCTAATCTTAAAAGTAGAGATAGTGTCTGTCTCCTGAATCCAAACTGGAAGCTGGTTCCACAGAAGAGGGGCCTGAAAACTGAAGGCTCTGCCTCCCATTCTACTTTTAAATACTCTAGGAACAACAAGTAGGCCTGCAGAGCGAGAGCGAAGTGCTCTAATAGGGTGATATGGTACTACAAGGTCATTAAGATAAGATGGGGCCTGATTATTTAAGACCTTGTATGTGAGGAGCAGGATTTTGAATTCTGGATTTAACAGGAAGCCAAAACAGGAGAAATCTGCTCTCTTTCTAGTCCCTGTCAGGACTCTTGCTGCAGCATTTTGGATTAGCTGAAGGCTTTTCAGGGAGTTTTTAGGACTTCCTGATAATAATGAATTGCAGTCGTCCAGCCTGGACCATTTAAAAGTATTTTTGCAGATGCAGCTCAGTTCATACGACCTTCTGAGTGATGAGTAGCCACTTTCCCCCCGTTTGTTTGTGTGATTTCAATCGTCTTTGTTTTGGTTTTGTGTGAACAACAACATGGCGCTGAATAGATCTGTTGCCATGACATACGTTTTGTTATGAACTGCCGCTATCTATTATGAAGCTGAAATGAAGTGAACAAGAACTTATTTAGAAAAAAACACCATAACTACTTTTTTACTCAAACAATATGAGTTTTAACTACAAGTTATATAACCGGATTATATGTTATGGTGATACGCTCCAGTGCAGAGCTGTGATCGCAGTCAGCAGGGAAAAGGAAGACAACGTGTGATATTAGGACATATTCTCAAAACATCTGATTGCCAACAGTGAAACAATCGATCAGCTAACTAGTTTTAGGATGATGTTTGTTTTTTCCATCTCAGTGTCACAGCTGAGATCTATGTGGGACTTTTTTTATTCTAGTAAAAAATGCTTTTTAAGCACTATGTTAATAAAACCAAAATAGGAAGTTTAGATTTTACTATGTTCCCTAGTGTTGTTTTAGCCCACCAGACATATCATTTTACTGTAGATGGGAATAACAACCTTATTTTGACGACTGTGGAACTGACCCACAGTTCTCAGCTACAAGTTAATTGTAGTTACTGATTCACAACCCTGCCACATCCCATCATGCGGCACTGTTGAAAGGTGAAGCCTTGCAGACGACACCTCCACTTGCTACAGTATTCTTGTGTCCACTTTCCCAGTCACACTCGCCCAGTTTTATCCCCGTCTCACTGCAGCTCTGAGCCACAGGCTGATTTATGGTGCAGGAAAGGCTTAGGAATAAGTTGTAACTGCAGTTTTTTATGTGGTGCTGGTGAGCTGTAGTTCAGGTTTCACATTACGAGTCTGCTTTGGTGGTCTTTGTTGTTAGCTGGGGCCGAGTGTGGAACTTAGCTGGGAGGGAGCTGCTATCCCGCTACCTCACCCAAGAGTAAACCAACCCAGATGGGCTTCTTTCTGCCCAGTTAGCTGTGTGCTGTGATTGGAGCGGCCACTGAGTCATCTAGTGCTGTTAATATTATGGCTCAAGAGAAATCTGATGGCTACAAAGTCTGGCTTTTTAAGGGTGCTTAAATCAGGATGCATGAGGAAATTAAAGGCCAAATTCTGAGGAGAGACTGAGCGTGCTCAGAGAGAGCGTGTGGAACTGAAGCACAGATTGAAACGATACACACTGCAAGCAGATGTGTTTTTGCAGTTTTAAACGCGGAGAAGGAAAACACAGAGGAGATGCTTTTGACTGGATATGTGAAACATGCAGAGACAAGAGTGTCCTGTTACTGAAAATGGGGATCAGGTCCTATGCTGGAATGTTGCTCTTGCTCCCCTACCCCCATTTCACTCCCCCTCTCACTCTCTTCTAATCGGCCCCTCCATCACTTACTTGGCCTTTGTTTGACTCCCTCTGTGATGGTCCACTTCACTTAGCTCATAAACAATGCCTCCAGTTCCCTCCACACCTTCATATTTCTGCCTAAATATGAGCTTCAGCCTCTCTCTCCATACCTCCAAGTCATGTCAGACCTTTTTAACAGTAATGAATTGAGGAACTACAGGACAGTGAGCTATTTCCTGGATTACCCTGGTAAGGTATGGCTGTGGCGGCTGGAGCATGCTGAGATGATGACGGGCTCGTCATACACATCAAAACAAAGCCAAGACTTGATGGGTAAAAGGCTTTTTGTTGCCTTCTCTGTGTGCAAACATCATCACAGGAGAACAGACCAAGGCAGTAAGACCAGCTGCTGCACACATCTATTGTCAGAGTATGTCTACTTCTCAGATCAATGCAATTAAAACGATGAAAAGTGTAGCTCTTTAGGATGGTTGCTGCTACACCCAAACAGTGGACTTCACGTCGAAGCAGGGGTGTCCTCTTACCGAGAAGGGTGTCGTGTGGCGGCACAATGGTACGTCCCCAGGGGGGAGCGTACGCTGCCAGTGACAACTTAGCGTCATTTAAAAGCCTCTCAACGAAAACTCCTAACTCTAATTGTCCCTGCAACGCTTATCAAGGCTGCCAATCCCAACTAGAGCGTAAAGACAGAGCAATTTCCCCATTATAGCAGGAGCAGAAAAAGGAGGAGAGACGAGGGAGCCTCGTGTCTCCAGAGAGCTGTGCAGATGGCTTCATCTCCTAGTTCAAAAACACAGACAGGAGGGGTGGGGGCGAGGGGACACACAACATGAACACTCACAGGCACTTGCAATGTCCTAGTGCACTTATGTGCATGCAGACAGACGCACAATTCATGCACTGTGACAACATGCAATCAATTAGTTTTTAACCTCCTTTCTGCAGCCATAGAGGATTCATTTCAGTGATCACTGAGATCATTGCTGTTTTAAGCTCACTGAATGTCCTGCCACAGCGGTTAGATAAGCTCGCTTCAACGCTGTGTGTCCTGTGCTTTGATCTCAGACGTCCCAACATGGACATTTACATTAAACCTGATGGGAGAGCTGCATTTCCCCGTCCCTGAAGCGCAAGAATGCAGCACTAGGATGACAACAAATGTTGTCCTGATAGCATCACACAGACCGGGATTCGGCCGAAGCTTTACTGTCCCATTGATGAGATTAATCTATATACAACTCAGTTGAAGTATACAGGAACCCAGGCTGAAAAACGATACAGTGTGTCTGTGTGTGTGGAGGAGAGGCTGCCTATACTAAAGTCTCCTTTTATTATCAACGCAGACATCTTTAAGTGTCTGCCGTCTGGCTCCATGAGGCTTATCAGTTCCTGATTGGCTTACACAATTATAGAAAACACACACAGAAGTGTGTTAGCACACATACACTTGAAGCCATGCTTGTGCGCACACACACACACACACACACACACACACACACATACAGGCAAAGAGGCATTAAGCAGCCCACTTATATCCAAAATAGATCAACTTATCCTCCTTGAGGCAGCTGAGCGGTTGCACAGCCCATTAGAGAGCAAGTCTTACAGGCCTAACAGACAGCGACAAATATGGTTGTTTTATTACAAAAATCCATCATAGCATTCACCTAGCAGCACAGAAAGTGGGACTGTGTCAGCTCCCTTCAGTTTCTGAGGTCATGACCAGCAGAGCAAGCAAACAGAGTTAAAGATGAGGCCAGAGATTGGTGGAAGGGGCTGTTGGCCGGATCTCTTTTTGAGCAGCAGATACAGCTGGAGACTAGGGGTGCAACGATACACAGAATTCACGGTTCGGTTCAGTTCGATACTTTGGTGTCACGGTTCGATATTTTTTTGATACAAAAAAAATGTTCATGCCTTTTTAATTTGTCATTTATTAAAATTATAAATATATATTTTAACTCAAAAGTACAGTTTTTAAATTTAATGTTGCTGAAACAACAAAGTAATAAATATAACTGATTGAGAAATCACTCATCTTTGGAAAAGAGAGTTTATTACAGAGAAATGTCTCTTTCCAAAATAAAAGCTTCTTCTGGGCTATATTCTCAGCAGCATATTAAACATATCAGGTCCCCATAAGGAGAATCATGTGCTAACGGCTGTCTAAATGACTCGGGTAAAGTTTGTAGCATGCGTGCTTGTTGTTTTTGTCTGCTTCCACTTGTCTTTGCACGAGGATGATGTCGGAGTAAATGTGCAGTCATATTCGTTGTGTTCCCACTAGTGCTGTCAGCGTTAATCTGAAATGACGTTAACACCACAACACGGCAAATCTCCGTTAACGAGCTACCGGGGATCGCCCCGTGCGTGGGGCTGGACAGCCAACACGCTAACGAGCTAACTGCGCTAACGCACTAGTTCCCACCAATGTAATTGAGCATTGCGTGGCACATCCGACATACTGTTTTACTTTAGTCCATGACGCGTTTACCTTCAGGGTCATACGTCACATGAAAACCAAAATAGTTCCAAACGCCAGATCTGAATGAGGGTGGGGGAGGTTCAATTTGCCATGTTGCAACGAGCTTAGCTTCTGTCTTGCTAGCTTGCGCTGCGCTCAGTGAATCTGCGCTCGACTACTCCGCTTAGGCTGCACTGTCGAGCGCAGATCCTCTGAGCGCTCAACACAGACAGCACCGTCAGAAGGAAAGTTGATAAAATAAATTAAAAATTTTGTATTGTTCGATACATATGAACCGAAAGCACTGTATCGAACGGTTCAATATTGATACGAGTATCGTTGCAGCCCTACTGGAGACACTGAGATAACCACCTGTCAGGCATATCTTTTATTTTTATTTTTCTTGGGAAGCCTTCAATTCTCCGAGTTTCAACAGACCAATATAGGGATACTTTTTCTTCGTGCCACCCTTAACTGTCACCGCACAGACACGCATCCTATTGTAGTGGCTGTGCAGGTGTACACGTGCTGATAAGAAGCATCGGTGCCCAGTGGGTCATCGAGGTTAGGCCACATAAGGGTGAGCTCTGCCCTTATCCCTACACTGGCATTTCCATCCAGGGAAAGTACTGCCGAGGAGGGCAGAGGCAGCAGGGCTTATCAGGCTGGAGAACGAGAGCCAGGCACCCAGCAGAGCCATGGGGACTTGAACTTCTCGCCCAGCATCGTCTGTTTCAAACAGGAAAACCACAATCCACCACTGTCAGGCTGGGACTGAACATCAACCCCGCCCTAACTGACTCTGTGCACCTCTCACCGTGCTTCGCAGTGATATCTCCCTCTGAAATGCCAAACTTGAACACACACATATACGCATACAAACCAGACAGTGACATTTTAGCTTTCCTCTCTCTGATCAGCCTTTGTGCTGGCTCTGCAGAATCACTGAGATCTCCGAGCAGTTGGAGGCTGTAGTGTTAAGTTATCCTCGCATCACATGTGTAATCAAAAGAGTGCAGCTTCACTCACCAAAGGAGGGCATTTTAAGGGATATTTATTTTATAAAGGGCAAAATGCCTGTGGTACTGAAACCTGCAGTATGGATAAGTGGCGCACTTCTTTTAAAAGGTCTGTGCTGAGTGTAGACAGAGTGAAATAACGTAAACGAAGTACTGCTCGTGTAACATGAAGACAAACTAAGATATTTTTACTTATGAGAGAATATTAGGGCTAAAAGATTAAAATTGTAAATTTACATAAAATATTACAACGTAATCAGAAATAATATAAGAGAAAGCTTTTTCATATTTCTCATACTAAAATGTTTCAGATTCTCAAATGAATTTTTATATTTGACAACACAGGTAAGTACAAAATGCACCTTTCATGCAGGACCTAGGCCTCTAATATCAATCTAATATCTAACATCAAACAAAACAACAGAGACATTAGGAAGCACCTTTTATTGACGTAGACTTCCATTCTCCTTCTGTTAACATAACCTTTATGGATACACGGAAGGTTATATTTGAAATGTAACTGGCTACAAATTACTAGAAAGAAAGATAAAGTGTAACAAGCAATGCCAATATTAATATTACTCTGTGCACGCAGTAAAACCCTTTTAATAATGTTGCACTTAAACATGCTTGTGTCAGGCCAGCTGGTTAAAATCATTGCAGATTCATGTTGGTTTGATTGATCAGCAAATTGGGGAAGAAAGTGCAAATTCAGACAAGAGCCCCAGTGAGAACAATGGTAAATAAATGGAGATCATGTAAACACAGAAGCAGCTTTGTGTTAACCTTCCTACTGTTGGTGGTGTTGCACTGTCAAAGCCTTTCGTCCCAACGTTCACCAGATTATATTGAAACATGCCAAATATCAGCATTCCTCCATGATAAAAAAGATCAAATACATAACCAAATGACTATTTATATTCACCATATATAATTTATTTACTAATTAAGTGATTATAATTACATTTATTCAGCAGCGGAAATGGTGACTGGGCCCTCCCTTAGCCGTAGGGTGAGGAGTTTGAGCATCCAGGAGGGCCTCAGAGTAGAGCCGGTGCTCCTCCACGTCGAAAGGAGCCAGCTGAAGCTGACAAAGATGCCTCCCGGCTACCTCCTGGGCGAAGTGTTCCAGGCATGTCCCACTGGGACACACTGTCCCACATTGGAGGGATTATATCTCTCGGCTGGCCTGGGAACACCTTGGAGTTCCCCTGGACAAGCTGGAGGTGGCCGGGGAGAGGGAGGTCTGGGCTTCTCTGCTTAGGCTGCTGCAACCGTGACCCAGTCCTGGATAAGCGGAAAAAGATGGATGGACCGTTGGTAGAATGGGAGGCAGAGCCTTCAGTTTTCAGGCCCCTCTTCTGTGGAACCAGCTTCCAGTTTGGATTCAGGAGACAGACACTATCTCTACTTTCAAGATTAGGCTTCAAACTTTCCTTTTTGCTAAAGCATATAGTTAGGGCTGGACCAGGTGACCCTGAATCCTCCCTTAGTTATGCTGCAATAGATGTAGGCTGCCGGGGATTCCCATGATGCATTGAGTTTTTCCTTTCCAGTCACCTTTCTCACTCACTATGTATTAACAGACCTCTCTGCATTGAATCATATCTGTTATTAACCTCTGTCTCTCTTCCACAGCATGTCTTTATCCTGTCTTCCTTCTCTCACCCCAACCAATCACAGCAGATGGCCCCGCCCCTCCCTGAGCCTGGTTCTGCTGGAGGTTTCTTCCTGTTAAAAGGGAGTTTTTCCTTCCCACTGTCACCAAAGTGCTGCTCATAGGGGGTCATATGATTGTTGGGTTTTTCTCTGTATCTATGAAGCGCCTTGAGGCGACTTTTGTTGTGATTTGGCGCTATATAAATAAAATTGAATTGAACTGAATTGAATTGGATTATTCAGTGCAATGACCTAAGTCACAAAACCTAATCTTACTACTGTCTGCTTATTCCCCCAATCAGAGCTTAATTTTCTGCCCCTACAATATCATCCTTATTTGTTATAAAAGGAAACACATTTTTAAATGTGATACTTGGCAATTGTCAAACAGCAGTGAGTGTCAGCTTACTAACTGGTCCCCAAGTGATGATAGGGTGTTAAGTTATGAAATTCACAGTGAACTTGAAAGGTGGTGGGCTTACACCTTCTTTCATGTCCTTGTTGTCTGAAAATTCATGGCCTGATATTTGAATGACTGTGTAAAGAAAAGAAGACGCTTTTTAAAACTTGCTCTCATGTTTTAGTTTGAGGAGGAAGCATTTAAATAGATTTCCTTCAGTGGTGTTATTGATTGTGCTTCGGTCAACATATTAGTTGACCTTCTTAGCTGTCTTGGTTCAGGGGTCTTTGCAATTCATTAATAATTCTGTTAGCTAGGTAATATTTAAAGACATAATATTACTTGGGTTTACAAATGTTGTTACCTGTAAAAACAAGAGGAAATGTGATTATTTTTCGTCATTGCAACAAATTAATGGAATGAGAGTAACAATACCAGAAATAAGAACTGCTCCCAAAATATTATTTAGCTCTTCAGAAGTTCCAAAAATATATTTTTTCTTTTTTCGCAACGTCTCGATAGCCAAATTGCATGTCCATCCATCCATTCGTTTTCTTCCATGATGGTCTCGATAAATGGTAAATGGACTGGTTCTTTAATAGAGCTTTTCTACTTGAGCACTCAAAGTAGAGTAAGTAAGCAAGTAAAACTTTATTTATATAGCACCTTTCAAGATAAAAATCACAAAGTGTTTCACAGAAGCTAAAACCTAAAAATAAAAATCAACCAAAAGCAAGTTTAAAAAGATGAGTTTTTAGCTGTTTTTTAAATGCGACCACTGAGTCCACAGATCTCAGGCTCAAAGGGAGACAGTTCCACAATCTGGGGGCCACAGTTACAAAAGCTTTGTCGCCTTTTGTTTTCAGCCTCGTGTGTTGGACAGCAAGCAAGCCCTGGTCACATGACCTCAGGGACCTGCTGGGAATGTATGGATGTAAAAGTTCACTTATATATGTTGGTGCTTGTCCATGCAGAGCCCTGAAAGTCAAGGTCAAAACCTTAAACTGGATTCTGAATTTAACAGGTATTCAAGTAGAGTACCTCACTGACCCATTTACACAAGCAAGGAGGATAATTAGGCATGCAGACCGCAGACTGGAGCCACCAACCTTCCGATTAGTCGATGACCACCTCCTCCACCTCCTGAGCTACAGCTAACCTTAATAATTATAATTATTAAAAAAATTTAACATAAAAATATTTTAAAGAACAGTAATTGCATTGTAAGTTCAGTTGTGTCCCCAAAAACATGTGCAACCATGTCACCAAACTTATTCAGCCTGGAAAAGGAAGAGAAAAAACAATGAGATGACAAAGAAGAAGTGGCGTGATTGGGTCAGGCACTAACTGAATGTTTCACTGTAACCAAAGCAACCCTGTTACCCATATTGCTAAAAGAAGACACATTCATTTCAAGCCTCCTACCTTTATTTGTCTAACCACATGTATCCTTGACCTTTCCACTGCTATCATCTTCTTCTGAGAAAACACCAGTACTAGCTCTGATTTGCAACGTTGTTACCATACATATACAACTTTACAAATGTATCTTAAAATCCTATATAATATTAGAATTATAAAAAATGTTTGTGGTCCTGAGTATTTATTAGTAACATGTATGTCATAATATAACAGTAATATGTTAACGTGTGCAACCACGTCAGTCTAATTTTACCCGGTTACCATATCATTTCAGCTCATAAGGGTTTAATATATTGCCTTTGTATTGGCTTGAATTATTATATGAGTAGATTTAAAAATAAATACTGGAATACAAAAACATGACTACTGAAAAGCAGAACAGGTTCATTTTAAAGTTGCTGAAGTGAATGTAATGAAATGATGTAATCTTTCCATGGGTACTATGTGTACAATTTTAAGGTGAAAACTGAATGCAATCCACTTTAAGGTTGTAACCAGGGAAGTGTCGTGAATACTGTCAGACACACTGTACATTTCCTCCAGTAAAACACCGAAGCTCACTTTCACTTTTGTTGTCAATCATGAGAAGTTCAGCCACTCACACCAGTGAAAGCTCAACTCAGATCCACAGACGGCATTTTTCTGTCTCCTACAGCTCCACCATATTAACTTCCTTCATGATAAAAATAGTCCGACATAAAGGCAATGATATATGATCTCAGTCATTCACCTAAATTGGACAAATGAGGCCCACAGGTCTGAGCGTTAAAAGCCCCCACCCATCTCTTCCATGATAGGACCAATGTGTGTGTGTGTGTGTGTTTGGGAGGATGGAGGTGTGTTTTTATGTATAAGGATCTATTTGTTTTATGGCACTATGTGTGTGTGGATGAATATAAACACACGATGACTCTGTTCCATGACCCTCCATAGCATTTGTTGGAGTGTCTTTTTAAAAAAAAGATGTGTGTTTGTTCACCTGATGCTCTGCATGAAAGAGCGACACAGTGAGAAGGAGCGTTGTTGCATCTGCTTCTCATTAAAGGGCGCTAATGAACGTGTGTTCCTCCTGGTGGAGTGGGGGAGTCGACGAGGGCCAGCCCTTTCCCAGCTCTCCGGTTTGTCTCAAGACAAACAGGCGAGCTCGATCCCCAGACATTCATCTGACAGCAGCTTGGCGGTTCCTTCTTTAATGATGAGGGTGATGCCCAGTGGCAGGCACAACTGTGACTGTACCTGGAAATAAAAAGAAGTCATATTACACAGAGTACCTGAGATAGTACAGTGTTTATATTTATATGTAAGAGCTTTTGAATAACACAAATTCACCAGTTTCCTAAAGTTATTTTGTGCCTTTTGCAAAAATTTTTGCAGTTGTTGCTTTAGAAAAGTAAGGTATTTTGCATTTAAAAAAATTAACAAGTACTGCATTATGGTAAATAATTCTCTATGAAGAAAGTAATAAATTACATGCTTTGTTGCATTACACCAGTGAAAATATGGCGTGAGACATGCCATTACATAACTAACAGTTGAAATACACTACAAACCCTGGGCTCCTCATTTTTTCACTAGTGTTGCATTTGGATGGTCAGTGATGATACCTGGACCCTACAGACGTTGCACAGGTAGTCCTTCCAAAGACCTTACAGAGAAACTCAATCATATGACCCCCTATGAGCAGCACTTTGGCGACAGTGGGAAGGAAAAACTCCCTTTTAACAGGAAGAAACCTCCAGCAGAACCAGGCTCAGGGAGGGGCGGGGCCATCTGCTGCGACCGTTGGAGGTGAGGGGAGGGAGACAAGACAAATCCAATACAGCATCATCTTTGCTTTGGGCCGTCAGCTACTCTACGAAGAGAAAGCTCTTAGAGATGAGTGTCCTCGTTGGGGATTTGTGTTGGTGTGTTGGGCTGTAGCCTCAGGTTTATATTGTTAGATGGTGATTATGAGTATTTTAGCTATTTTACGGAGCAACATGAAAGTAATGTAACAAGTAGTATAGCAAATTACTTTTTCCTGGGAATAATTAAGTTATGTACTGCATTACTTTTTAAACTGTAATGTGTAATAGTTAAAAACCTCAACAAACATACATAAATGTTTGACCCCTAGCATGCAATTTGCATGAATGTCCATCCATCCATTCGCTTCCGCTTATCCTTTTCAGGGTCGTGGGGGGCGCTGGACAGGTCGCCAGTCTGTCGCAGGGCCAACACACAGAGACAGACAACCATTCACACCTAGTGGCAATTTGGATTATTCAATTAACCTATCACCACAAGCTGCATGTCTTTGGACGGTGGGAGAAAGGCGGAGTACCCGGAGAGAACCCACGCAAACACGAACATGCAAACTTCCACCCCGGCCTGATGGTGGAATTGAACTCAGGACCTTCTTGCTGTGCGGCAGCAGTGCTAACCACCGTGCCACCGTGCTGCCCTTTGCATGAATGTAATTTCTTTATTGCTACTTAGCAAAGGCGGTTATTCTCAAAACGGTGCAAAAGAGAACCCAATGACAATTGATAAGAGAGTCTATAAGCGATATTGATAATTGCTAAATTCTTATCAGTTCCCATCCCACATGAGGAGCCTGCTGTATCATTTTTTCATTTTATTTTTGGGCTGTCTTTGAATTCAGCTCTCTGTAGGTGGATCATTTTTATTAAACACTGCAGTATCCTTTCATTCCTAACACACAGTGTTGGGGAGTAACGGAATACATGTACCGCCGTTACGTATTTAAAATACAAAATATGAGTAACTGTATTCCGTTACAGTTACCGTTTAAAAAGGTGGTATTTAGAATACAGTTACTTTGTTGAAATAAATGGATTACACGGCGGTACTTCCCTGTTTCATATTGTGGCGGGTCAGGACTGTTTGGGTTTGTTTGACAGCTACGTTCTGTTGTTCCAGGCGGCGGCGTTACGGTTGCCATGGTTACAGGGTGACGCTCTCTCTCTCTCTGCGTGTTTCCTGGGTGAGAGAGGCCTTTTTGTTGTTGTTGTGCTAAGCTAACAGGCAGAATGCTACAGGTATAGCTCTAAAGAATGTAGCATCATGGGCAGTGTAGTCCGTGCTGCAGGGAGAATGGACTGCCATACACGTTATGTGTCTGTGAGCGAGGGAGGGAGAAAAAGGAAAAGTACGAGCTGTCATCGAGCAGAAACGGGAGCTGGAAGCATGTAAATATAATAATAACCACTGCAGCCAAGAAGAGAGCCTGACGAGCCCAGTTGTAAGTAAGCTATTAAGACTCGACTGTACACCGTGTTCGTGTTTTCCTCTGAAACAATAAGTTCTGTTGGAGCAGCCTTTCAACGCCTCTCTCTGTCTCTGCTAGCAAAGTTGACCCAGACAACAAAGTAAAGCTAGTTTTCGGCTACGAGCCCGACACGAACCCACCATATTAGCCAGAGGTCCCTTTACTACGGTTCGGAGCCGCGGACCTTCAGTAACAGTAATAAATCACAGCAATAGTACATTCATGTAGTTGTAAACAGCATGATAATATATTAAGTAATCCAAAGTATTCAGAATACGTTACTCTCATTGAGTAACGTAACGGAATACGTTACAGAATACATTTTGGGGCATGTAATCTGTAATCTGTAATGGAATACATTTTAAAAGTAACCTTCCCAACACTGCTAACACATTACACAGTTCGTATCCAACATGATTTATCTCCCACTGAGATCTGTGTTCCTTTCTTTTTATGAGCATTATAACATATCAGTCCAAACAGCACTTCACAGGCAAATGTGGTGGCTCTCTTGATTCTACTCTAATGCAGGTATAGGTAGACATGGAGGCTGAGGGGCTACCAGCCTGACTTCTCATCACCGCTTTTGTTCCTTATTGAGCGGGTGAGGTAAGCAGTACTTGTCTAGTGAAATATGAAAACTGGCCAATCAAAATCAATTAAATTGTATCAAAGTGAGCACAATCCTTCTTCTTTCATCTTTGTTCGCTCATAAAGTTTCATGTCTGTCTGACTGTAGCCTTTAAAATTGCCGACATCTTGTAGCAGCAATTGGCAGTTATCAGTGGAAGCAGGATTAACTTGGCTTCACTGTGTGTCTCATTAACAATGGCTCGAGCTTTTCACGTTCAGCCCACCAGCTTTTTCTGCGTGTTTTCACAGACGCATTGACGTGAACTTGATGTGAGACTAGCGTGAAAGACAATCTGCTGCTGGCTCTGATTTCACTGCTCTGAGATCAGATACAAGCTCTGCTTTGCATGCAATCACATCTGACTTTAACAAGTAGCTTCTCTGGTTTTTCCTTCTCCACAACTCTTCATTATCAACTAACAGTAAATATTTTGATGATAACTAGAGAAGTCACAATATTTTACAATTCTTCAGCCAATCGGTCCAAAATTGCAGAAAGATGTCCAGAAGGGTCCATGAGGGCGTCGGCTTATATCAGAATCAGAAAGACTTGATTTATCCCCAAGAATAAAAGACAGGCAGCCCAAAATGTTGTGTTTTAATCCAGTTTGTCTCGTTAAATAGTGGAGGATTTCTTTTTCTCATACCTTCCTGTAAAGCCGCTGGTGTGTCTGATTTACTTGTGCCAGCATTAATACACACATTACTTGCTACTTTTAAAAAAATAATGCTTTGTGTTACTTAATACTTCTGGGATAAGTAGTTTATTAGATTACACAAGGCATTATTTATGTGTTACTCTATGACTTGGACTGAGATGCAGTTTAACATTTGGCTCAGGCGCCAAACACCCTTTGAGAAGACACACAGCAGCTTTCTTTTAAATGCATGGTAAATTTACAGCTTCTTATTTCGTGTTCAAAGGGCCTCATTCCCAAATTCATACAAGCATTTTTCTACTACTAGGTGCTTTTTATTTCACATCTCCAATGATTGAGATGCAACTTGGGGTTCAGAATCTTGAGACGGCTGCAGCCAAGGATCAAACCACCAGCCGTCTGGTTGAGATGGGCAGCTCTGCCTCCTGAGCTAAAGCCAGCCACTAATGTCTGTTTAAATATAAACACAAGACAGCAAAGTTAAAGAAGATATGAAGGTTAGAGTCTGCGGTCCAGACTGCTAATCACTTGTTCTGCTGAAGATCAGGCTCTGGCTTCTACATCACTCTAGGTAACACCAATGGTTGTTTCTGTACTGGTTGCGGCTGTGTGCAGGCTGGATGAGGACCCAATCGCAAACTCACGGAGGCAGGAATTAACTCAAAATCCACAGCTTTATTGCTGGACAGAAAAACCACACAAACTAAACTGGAAACTATAACATACACGGAGAAACACACGGCCATGGATGAGGGAGACGCAGACATAAATACACAGAGGGTTAACGAGGGACGTGGGAGCACACGGGGAACACAGGTGACACTATAATCATAACAAGACAGGGCAGGAGTAAACGCAACACTGACGGGAGACTGTCAAAGTAAAACAGGAAGTACGCAGAGGTTCAGACAGGAGGAGAGAGAGCACAGAGATAACGGGCTGGGAAAACATGGAATAAAACACAAGGAGGGGAAACGAGGGCTCACAGATACACAGAGGGTAATCGAATAAGGAACATCTTAACAGAACCTCGGAACCACGGCATAAATAAAGAACAAAATACAAAACCAAGAATACTGGGCCAACATGGCCATGACAGTTTCTGTGCTGGAGTGAGATTTTCCTTTAAAGATAACAATGAAAAAAAAGATGAAAGCGTTTAAAAACTGATTTTATATGCAGAGAATTTGCTTTTTATTTCTCCTGAAGAGTAATGAGTTAAAATAATTTCTTCTTTTTTTGTATTTCAATTGTTCACAGATAATAATGGTGGTTCGTTCCACTGGAAACAAATACTGTATGATGGGAAATAGACTGCATTTATTTCTGTAGTCTTACATATGAGTGAGGATGCCTTAAAATTCATCATACAGAATAAGAACATTCAAACAGTGATATATAACACTGTACATGTACTCTGCAGACCAGAAAAGTCCAATGGTTCTGCGTCATATCACATAGTGAAGAAATGACTTTGTTTATTAAGCACTTTTAGAGAAATGTTACAATGTGTCACACAAGTAGGAGCAATGAACCAAAATGACAAAGTGATAAAACTGTAATGAACAGGTTATAAATCACAGAGAACAGTAATAAAACGAACACATTATAAAGTGATATTCAGAGCGATTATAGCAATGACTCAAGCACAAAAACAAAGCAGAGGCACGTTTAAACCTGATTTTGCACTAAGATGTTTTGGCAACTTGTCTGTTTAAGCGAGTTCAGTCTGCTTTAGTTCATTATTTATTTGTTAACAGCAATCCTTAGAATATCAGGAAAACTGCTCAGTATTATTGCTGTAAAGTCAAACAGCAGATAAAGTAAATTTACCGTTATTATATGTGCAGCCTGTGTACTGATGTTGTTTTTTATCTATCAGCAGAACACTGGGGGAGAGGTGAAGTAAGCTGGTGCTTCAACCACTTTGCAAACACCTTTCTCCTCCTGCCCTGCAGCTGTCTGTGAGTCTCTGTGGTGAGAAGGCCTCCCTCAGGTTTCTCCCACAGCCTGCTAAGGTGGGTATTGATACAACACCCCTGTGAGCTCCCCTAGCACAGGCACCGCTGGGAAAAGTCACATCATAATCACTCAGTGAAGTTGGCATCTTTTTAATATGTTGGTGTTGAGCTAATCCTGTCAAACTAGTCTGGTAAGCTAAACCTCTCAATCATAATGATCAGAGTTCTGGATTCACAACCACAGAGCCACCGTTCCTTCAGTTCTTTCAAGGCTTTGATTAGTACTTCAGTACTTAACGCAGACACAGAAATTCATTCGTCATTAGGAGGAACAGCAATTCAATTCAATTCAATTCAATTCAATTCAATTCAATTCAATTCAATTTTATTTATATAGCGCCAAATCACAACAAAAGTCACCTCAAGGCGCTTCATAGATACAGAGAAAAACCCAACAATCATATGA
This sequence comes from Neolamprologus multifasciatus, assembly GCF_963576455.1. Lineage (NCBI taxonomy): Eukaryota > Metazoa > Chordata > Actinopteri > Cichliformes > Cichlidae > Neolamprologus > Neolamprologus multifasciatus. The sequence goes on along the minus strand of NC_140450.1, from coordinate 34,942,175 downwards.
CCCCCTATGAGCAGCACTTTGGCGACAGTGGGAAGGAAAAACTCCCTTTTAACAGGAAGAAACCTCCAGCAGAACCAGGCTCAGGGAGGGGCGGGGCCATCTGCTGTGATTGGTTGGGGTGAGAGAAGGAAGACAGGATAAAGACATGCTGTGGAAGAGAGACAGAGGTTAATAACAGATATGATTCAATACAGAGAGGTCTGTTAACACATAGTGAGTGAGAAAGGTGACTGGAAAGGAAAAACTCAATGCATCATGGGAATCCCCGGCAGCCTACGTCTATTGCAGCATAACTAAGGGAGGATTCAGGGTCACCTGGTCCAGCCCTATGGACCAGGTGGTCTATGATGGTCAGTCACAAAAAACAGTGACTGACCATCATAGTGAGCGATGGCTATCCAGGATAAATGCACTGATCAGTGTGCTGCCCTGACATTAGCGTTAGCTCAGATGTTTGACATACTTTGAGTTTTTTCTCACTCTGTTGTCTTTAAAAGAGGCCCCACTCTGAATCACCACACTGCCACTCAGGGACACCAGTACACTTTAAATTACTGGTGCCAGACTTCTTTAACGTCTGCTTGGTTAGTTAGCTGCATTGATATGCTGTATGACACACTGTTAGTTAGTGCTAAGTAACAGACAAATAAAATGCTACATTTTCACTCACTAAAATTTGAACACAAGTTTCTAGAAAGCCGATATTATTTGTTTATAATTTCATTAAAAATCCTCCAAAAAGGCAGAAACACCAGTCCAGTCACTTGGACTAACACAGGTGAAGGTTGCCCAGAAGCATTGTTTAGGGCTGGAAAATGAAGTAGAAAAATAAGGATGAGAGAACTGAGAAAGCACAGGTACAAGCTTACAGGCAGATTGAAGTATCTGCAGTTTCTCCCTGTTGCAGGCATTTATTGCCTGGAAACATAATGTTTTTTTCCACTTTCAGGGACACCAGAGGTTTAAAGGCGGGTTACATTTGTTGACTCCATCACATTTATCTGTCTTTGTGAGTCTATCTCTGAAAACACCATTCCTCAACCGTGTCCAACGGTGACAGCCATGGGTAATGACAGTCAAACGCTTGCTTGCTCTTCATTTACTCCGAGCTGCTAGTGTAACAGTTCGCTCAGAACTCTTAAGTGCTTGTTAATTTAATATGCAAATAAGGCTCTTGTCAATCTGAATGCATTTTAATGAAACAGCTTCTGCTTCCATGGGCGGCGGCTGCTGCCGGTTGACTGTTGCAGCGGAGGACGTAAAATGGCCAGGGGCAGGTTGAGCAGAGAGTACAGGGGAGGTAGAACTGAAGGATAGTAGAAAGACACCGAGCTAGCTAGTGTTTTAGAGGCAGAGCCCAGACGACACATTGATGGCCACATGACACTTGACGTGCATTGACGACTGGCTGCAACACTTGCAGACGATGCAGATGATGCAGACGATGCAGGCGATGCAGGCGATGCAGACGATGCAGACGTCACCTCGGCACTGGACCTCTGCGATCTGTGTTATCCAGAGCTTCAAAACAGAATTTTGAAAGGAGCAAACTCTTCATCAAGCAGCATCGGCACAATCACGATATGGTGAAATGCACGCCACACACATCTGTCTGTTTAGGACAGAACTTAGCATAACCTTTGCCTGCATATGGTTGGTGCAGTGTGCTGAAATTAAGGTGAGCGTGTTATTGGGAAGGTGGTGGGGGTGGATTACAGGCGGTGTTAAGTCAAGCAGGAACCCTCAATGTTGCTAATTTATTTACAGATTTAATTAGATGGATAGAGCCCTCACAGATATAAGAAAGAGAGGAGAGATGTTGCCAGCGTTACAGCACTTTAATTATGGTAGCAGGCTCCTGATCCCTGCGCTCTGCTGTCTAGGGAGCCAGTTAATTAAAATCCTCATTATTTTACTTTTAATTAGTTCCCCCCTCTTTTGTTTCCTTTCACCATATGGCCGTGTTCCGTGGTCAAATTAACGTAATTGAGCTAATTAAGCCAATCACTTTAATTATTCAAAGCGTTCCGATTGGCCAGGAGAACTTTTCTCCCTCTCCCCTTCCTGACATTCCTGAATGAGGCTCGGAGTTGTAAAGTCCCTCTCTGTCATTACGCCCCTCTACTCCCCTGCTGTAGGCAGTGAGTTATGACTGCAACATGCCTGCTTCCTACATGTTTCAGCTCTGCCTCGTGTACTGCAGCCCTTAGCGAGTTCAAAAAAGGATTCAGAGATCACATTCAGCACACTATGGTTGTGATAAATTAGGTGTGTGTTGGAAATTGTTGTAGCCGGCTCTAAACAGTCGTGTAGCTCTTCGGGATTTGGAAGCTACCATAAATAGCTTTGGCAGGCCGGCGAGCTTTCAGTAGGATTGCGAGCAAAGCTAAATGGCGTAGAGATCTTTAAGCACACCAACGTTCAACGTTTTACATGCTTGGGTTCTGAAAACAGTGAAACCAGATGGCATTTTTACAGCAAACATACCTATGTTGAGCTCAGTGCCTCAGGGTGGACAAGACCTGTCTATCAGCATTCACCAAGCACACTCCGCACACACTGAAGCTCGCTTGAATCATTCATATTGAGGATCTGATTTCCAACTCGTCATGTACTTGGTCTGAATCCCTTGCTGTATTTTAAAATACTAGGCTCCCTGTTGCCATCATTTTTAACAAGCATAGGAGGCTGATGGCATTTATATTCTGAAATAGGCTGTTAATCAAGACAGTGGAGGTCAGTTTCATTGCAAATGTCTTAAATCCACCCTTTAATAAGTGGTTAATGTTGTAAAAGGGTTTATTTTTTATCCAAACCAAGTGTAATCAAGTAGCTTAACACTAGCCGTCTCCAACCCCCCATGCCACGGACCCATCCTGGTCCCGAGTCGTTTGGTACCAGTTGAGGCTCAGGTGTGAAATTTAAGTTTTTCAAGGTTTTTATCGTTATTTTTTTAATGGTTTTAATCGTTAACTCGGTTTCCCTGGGTCTTTTCCGTGTGTTATGAATAAATCTTCTTTTTTGGTACCAGTACTGGTTTTATTTTGTTGTATTTATCCGCGACCGCGACACTTTAACCCTTTAAAACTGGTCAGAGCAGGCACGCTCCGTTTTGCGTAACTATTTTTAAATCCCGGTAGCTCTGCAACCACGTAAGCTAGCGCAATAATTTCTTTTGCATATGAAACCGGAGGAGTTGTACTTACATCTTCTGCCATCAGCTTGTCCTCGGTCACAGTTTCCTTCCACATAAAGCTTTGCAAAAACTGCATAAAAAGCACTTGCAGCAACAAAAACATAAAACATGTGCAACTTTTTTGTATTTACAGTTTTGAGGGATAAGCCTCTTAAATTTCTCTAACTAGAAATATATGTTAAAAAACAAAAACGACTTTCAATTTTTTTGTAGTTTATTGCACTTTTTTGCAATTTATGTAATTACTATGCACTTAATGCATGCATATTATTAAAATGTAGGCTATAATGGTTGTATTGATGTATAGCAACTTGAAATGCTCCCAAAAATGGCTCCACAGCATGTAAACATATAATATAAGCTCTGGCGGTCTTAAAGGGTTAAAGGCCGGTCCGTGAAAATATTGTCAGACATAAACGGATCTGTGGCGCAAAAAAAGGTTGGGGACCGCTGTACTAAAGGACATCTGAAAACAAAAATGACAATCTTATTAAACCAGAATAAGTAAACTAAACCCGAGATTTCTGTTAGCCAGTAATAATCACGTGTAAAGGAACTGCGTTGCTGTTTGTTATCAGGCTCCTGTTCTGCACGACCAGCTCACAGTTTGCATTTTCACAGACCGGCCTTTAAGGTGTGACAGACACTTTCTCTGCTTTTCAGATAAACATTAAAATGTTCCTTTGGGATGGGCTAACCTTGAACCTTAGTTATGCTGCTGTAGACTGGGGCTTGCTGGGGAATTTCCCATGATGCATTGAGCGCTTCTTCACTTGTTTTTACAATATAAATAAAATTGAATCAAAATAAATAGTAAATATTTCAGAAGAAAGTTGCATATTAACCCTCTGATGTATTTAGCACTCCTTCATATGTCTGTCTGCAGTATCCTTTAATACCATTGGTAGTTGCTCCGTTAGCTTGGACGTACACCTTTTACAGCACAAGTATTTCCTCTCTACTGTTCACACTGAACAATAATGATAATTCCTTTCTATACTCTTGTTTTCCTTTCTTTATTTTTACTTACTCTCCAACTAGTTGCATTAGATAGCTGCTCATCCTTTAGCCTGGTTCACTTCCTGTTAACAGGAAGTGAACCAGGCTAGTGTTTGTTCATAGGTGATTGCTGGAGAGTTGTCTTGCTAACATTTCTAAGGATTTACCTTTCACTATAAAGCACCTTGTGATAACTGTTAACCCTACGGGGTGCTGCTGTAGCCTCTGCTGTAGAGGCATTCGCTGTGCATCCATAATCTTATGTTAGAGTGGTATAAAAACACAGAAAAATCACATTTTCATACAAGTAAAATATGAAAAAAATGATTTAGTATAAAAATGTACACATTAGTCACAAAATGACACAAACTGCTGATACTGCACTGTGATAAGAAAAGCAGCACTGTCACTTAAAGTATCAGTTTAAAATGTAAAAATTTCACTTTAATTTGATTTAAATCAGTTTTTCATTTTCATACGTTAATTCACAACAACAGTCGCCTGAATGAGCAAGGACTTGGCAACAGTGGGAAGAAAAACTCCCTTTTAACAGGAAGAAATCTCGATTAGAACCAGGCTGAAAATATTTTCTACTCGAGTAATATCTAACAAGGAAGATGCAGTTAGTGTTCTTAGTTTTAGTCTTAGGTTAAGGGATATTGCAGGTTCAAAGCACCGTTGTTAGGGGTGGCTGGAGAATAATGAAATTGTGTCATGTGACCAAAGCATTTATTTGTCTTTAAACTTACTAAATCTCATGAAAAATGTCACAGATTCCAGTTTATAATGCATCACCTGTACATGATAGACTCTGGAAAAGAATTAGCAACGCTGACACTTGCAGGAATGCATCGCTGCCAGTTCTGTAGTTCGGGGTGATAGTTGACACTGCAAATGTAACATAAAAGCACAAAAGTAACGAGCACTTGGATTTTTTATTGAAATGTATACTCAAAGCTTGTTTTGGTTGCTTGTTTGGGGCTTGGCTCTGGTGCTCACACTCTAGGTCACATCTGGTGACACATTACAGAGTTGAAAAACAACTCCAGCATATTGTCTGGTTCCAAATACTCCACACACACAGGCACGCTCGCGAGAAAGAGCTTCTGGCTGACAGACTGACAAATCAGCATCAAGGGGGGTGGCCATTTTTGATTTGTGTCAGGAGTATCTGGGCAAGGAGGAGGCATCTCCTGTCCTTCTCATCATAAGCATGTAAAAATATCTCGGCATCTTCTTGTGTCTTCACACAGTGTGAGGTGGAGGAGCTCAGGCAATTACACTCATCTGCATGTGTTAATATGATTAATTAGCAGGAATAAACACTTTCCTATGACACGAGCTACACGGTGAGCCACACACCTGCAGAAGCTCTGATAAAAGACAACGCCTCATGGCAAAGTGCCTTTTCATGAGACCCGCTAATTGGCATCTGAAAACGTTCCGGCTAATTAGGAAAAGGCAGATGAGGCTTGATTAGTTTGAATGCAAAGTGTAACTTGTGGTGTGGTGGGACTCGGGAATGTGCCAAGGTTTTATTTCTTCACCATCACGATACAAAGATAATTGTAATTGTGATCATTTGCATACGTTAATGAATTTGCGTGACGCTTCTTGATCAGACGTGGAATAAATAATTGATGCGGTATCAGCACCTAGCATGACAAGTGGGACGCTTTGAAATAACTAAGCGCATTAAGGTGCGAGTTTGATGGCTGCCATGCTCCCAGGCAAGGTGTGAAAGTAGAGCAGATGCTATCTTGTGCTTCCTGCACACGGCGCACTCGGTTGCCACTATCACACCGAGATTAGCTCCAAACTACCGACGACGCGCTAAGACTTTAAACTTTTTATATAGCATTAAAAAGGCATAGAGAGTTAGATGCAGCTCAAGGAAATGCATTTCAGACGCATTGCAAAGTGGCAGAGAACAAAGAACAGCGACAGGAAACAAACCAGGCTGTGTGGGAGCTTTAATTGGAACATGGTAAACAGTAAATACATAAGATTTTTTCAAACGCCCTGGATGTAGAGGGAGCTACATCCCCTTTAATTAGCCTGCTTTCAGATTAAGCTTTATAAGAAGCGAGCAGCCACCGAGTCAGTCAACCTTGGGATATGCCCCGAGTTCAGCCTCCCAGGAGCTCCAGCAGCACAGATACAGGGATCATGTTTAATTGCTTCTGTAAATGGTCAGAGCTCAAGCCCCCCAATTCCATTCCTCGGGGTAATCAGGCATGTTTTCACCATACAGGGCGAAAGAGAGTGAGAGAGCCAGTAACATCCACCACGCTAGGTGCCACGCAACATGTTGCCACTCTAATGCCACTAACGGGCTTAACCTCAGATCGCTTTGTGACAGGTTACAAGAATCGTTTTAATAGAATTTTTCTTTCAATGCCACAAACCACCACCATCCCAACAAACACCAAACACGCATCTGGTAAAGAAACAAAACTATACAGCAGAAAAATAAAGTTTCACGGGATTGTTTTTGTCGATGTGCAGGGCGCAGGAGAAATCGATACGTGACGGAGCAGCGACGGGCTTTAAAAGCTTTCTGCTGCGGGTTAAAGGATTTCCAATGACTGAATATTTTCACATTTTTGTCATCCATCAATTTGATCTCCTCAGTGTCAGATCTCCAGGTGAACATGTACGTAAGAGCGAGATCAGAAGTTTAGTAATAAAAAAAATAAAATTAAAAATAAAAACAGTGATGCTCAGGGGGAAAAATGCCGCAAGGCATCAAGCAAAACTTCAGTCATTTTACAGCAGTCCATCAAATGTTCACTCAAGCAGCTATAGCTCTCCTCCACTTGGCATCCAGCCTTTTGTCCTTTAAGAGCCTTTTGCTAGTGCAACTCCTGAGTCTTTGCATGATGCACAGACCACTTTAACATTGACCACAACATAGACGGGACTTTGCATGTAGTAGAGGGTCTCTCTGATATGACGAGTTGTGGGATATCTTGAGTGAGAAACTGAGAAACGGTGTCTGGGAGGGGATGAGAAGCAGGTGGGTGGTGATGGGAATCCACAACAACGGCAACAGTAGCACAAGAGAAGAAAGGAGTGAAGCTTTGGAGAGGAAGGCAAGGGCAGCGCGTGGCACGTTTGCCACTCAGCATACCTGCAAATGAACAAACAAAAGCAGAGTGACCACAGAGTCCTGCATCACTTATAAGTGCTCTCTTCATCTTCAAATTAATGCATAATAATGCACAATACCTGCTATTATTACAGTTCTAAACAGCAGCAGCTTAGAAAAGCAAGTTTATAGGACTGTTTACATGTTGCATTTCAGTTCTTTACAAAAATCAGTTTGTAAATCAGAAGTGCACATTTTTTGATTCAATGTAGCGATGCCGCACTACATTAAGAAAAAATGTCGTTACAAGTAACAATTCAGTCATATTTGACTGAACAAGGGTTTCTAATGTTCTTTGCAGACTAGTGATGATGTCCAAGTAACCCAAATAATACAGATCAAATATGTGATTTCTGACTTCGTGGCTCAAGAGTTGGGAGTTCGCCTTGTAATCGGAAGGTTGCCGGTTCGAGCCCCGGCTCGGACAGCCTCGGTCGTTGTGTCCTTGGGCAAGACGCTTCACCCGTTGCCTACTGGTGGTGGTCAGAGGGCCCAGTGGCACCAGTGTCCGGCAGCCTCGCCTCTGTCAGTGCGCCCCAGGGTGGCTGTGGCTACAATGTAGCTATACATACATATACATATATATATATATATATATATATATATATATACACAAATACAGGCCATTTACTTTTGAAACATTTTTGTTCAGTTATTTAAAAGGGGACAAAATGAAAGTTTTTCTTCATAACACAGTGGCTGTAGTTCAGGAGCAGTTCATCTACCAGTTTGAAGGTTGGTGGTTCGATCTGACTGCATTATGTTATTAACTTTATTGGCTGTACTGTATGAATGTAAGACTTTCTGCATTTACGTTGTAGTCAGGTTACCACATATTTTTCTTCATTTTAATAATACCATCAGCCTGCAATTACCCTGTCAAAGAGGGAGTTAACAGAAGTTTCATTCCAGCACAGTGATGTTAGCTGACAGTGAATTTACGTCTTATTCACCTTCTGGTTCGTCAGCACAGAGCTGCTCTGGAGTGCTGGCAGGTGGCTGTTGAGCAAGGCAGCGCCCGGTCTGTCGTGCTCACAGAAAATTGTACCGTTGATGTAATGGAAGCGATCGCCAGGCATTAGTCTGTTCCTGCAAGTGGCACAGCTGAAACACTGCAGCAGGTCGGGGAAGAAAAATATCTCATGTCAAAATTGAACGATTTTCAGTTGATGCTGGATGGAAGACATTACAAATGAAACACTACAACGCTGAAATTCTGTTGTAAAAGCACCTAAAACATCTTAAAAGGAGTCTCAAAGCGTGATTATATGTGGGTATAATTCCCTTTTCTCCTGACACACACACACACACACATGCTTCTGTCGAACAAGCTGCGGGAGATGAAGCACAGTAACGTGAGAGCTGGGGATTTACCTTGAGGTGGTAAACATTTCCCTGTGCCCTCATCACCATTTCGTTGGCTGGAATTGACTGGCTGCAGGCACTGCACGCCCCGCTGTGCCCAAACAGTCTGCAAACACAAAAACAAAGATTTGGTTTTCGTAAGATCTGCACGGCCTCGGAAATCTAAAAATCAGCAGCTTCCTTTCCCTCCTTCCTCTGGCTCTCACCTGATGTAGTCGCTCCGACAAAGAATCATGCCCCCTTTGCTGTAGCAGGTGGTACCAATGTCCCCCAGCTGGGCTTGGCAACAAGAGCACTTGAGGCAGCGCGTATGCCAGTAGCGCTCCATGGAGAAGAGCAGAAAGCGGTCGGCAATCTTCCCCCCACATCCTGCACAAGACCTGGGGTCTGACGGTACACCTGGCACTTGGCTGTTCACCATGATGCTGTGGCCCTCTGAGGCTCCTGAATACACAGGATGGGTGAGACGGGGGTAACCAATCAAGGTTCAAGATTTCAAAAACAACATTAATACTATTAAATATCTGGAATAGATCGTAAGAGAACGGAGTTAGCACTTTTTCACATTTATGGTTACACATGCTAAACGTTTACCAGGCTTCAGCATGACTGCAACATGCTCTAACAGGCTGACCTCAACATGAGAGAATTACTGTGATATTTTACCTAGAATTCTTTGTGCACAGCGAGTAAAGCAGAAAAGGTCAAATATACCGTGTAGATTTGTATTCGAGAGCTGTGTAGTTTCAAAAGAAAGCTTTTTATGACGAAAATACCGGGACGGGGAAAGGATTTACTCGCGTTAAAGGTGTGTGTGTGCGCGCGCGCTGGAGGGGTGGGGAAAGTCACCAAATGTTATTTTTGGTAGAGTTCCGGTAACTGGGAACCTCTCAAAAACTATTTCTGTTCGCGTCCTTTAGGTATAAATTATTATATCGTAGCCTAAATGCTACTTAATGACACGAGCTGCTCGCTTTGAAAGCGGAGCCGTGCTCAGAAATGCGCGCGCGGACGTAAAACAACAGGAGAAAAAAAGATGCGTTACCTTAGACGAAGCTTTTCCTCCTGACGAGAGAACTTTTTGAACCTCGGGAAATATTCAGCCTGCGCACGCTCAAAGCTGTGGCCCCACACTTAAGCTCGACATGCTCCAGGATCCATATCGCTCCAGAAAAGAACAAAACAGGATTAGCCACGGAACATGAAGCCCGGGACGGTAATAGTTGAGCAAACTCTCCCCGACGTCCAACTCCGCGGATAAACAACTAGATGTACGCGCGAGGACGACGCATGACGCAGCTCGTGCTCCTCCGCTCTCTGTCACAGCTGTCTGTCTGTCAGCTCTCCTCTCCGTCTGACGCTTTTGACAGCGACCCTATTCATCAAATTCCGTAAGGGGGCTATTTAAATTACCAAGAGGGGACGCAGCCGACGAGAGGCACGTAGCAGCCAGTAGAAGAGCAGGGGGCGTGTCCACAGTCAAAATGATTTATGAGTTTATGGGGCCTTATTAATATGCATATTTTCATTCCTTGAGCTCCTTACAGAGCTTCACTGTGAGTGTAAACTATAATTATGGAAGGATATTTTACAGTGCTTTGGTATATTCAATATCATTGTGTGGGCATTTCTTTAAAGGCAGTGAATAGCTCAGTTTAGATATATATCTCCACGTCACAGAAAACTGTCGTTTAAACTGCAGATTCTGCACAAGAAATTATGAAAAGTTAGTTAAAACTTCATATCTAGACGATTGTGTAAATGCGTTTGCAACTCTGAATCCATATCTATATAATTATTATCTATATACTGTGTATTGTTATGATTTAAGAGTACCATACTACTTAAGTAATAATACACTTAAGTATTTGATTGACTATATTTTACAAGCCAGAATCCAGACTTTATGTGTCAGTTTATCACCAGTTCAAAGGCTTGTTAATACAAATATCTGATCAATCACATGTTAACTACTCAGTGCATTTAGGAATTAGACTATCTGCTGAAGTTTGACCCTAAACCAAGAATAGAAAGAACTTATTTAAATGGCATGGCTGTGGGTGCCAGACAGGTTTGGTTGAATGTTTCAGAAAATGCTCATCTACTGAGATTCCCCTGCAAAGCCAAGTGTGTGGCAGCTCCCTCGGTGAAAATGCCTTGTTCATGCTAGAGGTCGCAGGAGAATGGCCAGACACATGGCACACTCTGGGCACCTTAGTACAACCTGTGCATGGTTTAAATGCCACAGCCGAACCTGAATATTGTTGCTGAGCATATCCGATCCTTTATGACCACAGTGTGCTTCCAGCAAGATAACGCTGCATGTCAGAAAGCAACTGCATGATGATATCATGTCACTAAGGACCGAAATCTCTCTCATCCTGTTGTTTGTTTACTTTTGGAACATGGTATGGAATGGGTCAATAGTTAAAGCTAGCCAGTTAAGCATACTTGCATACAGTGATGAAAGGAAGTGGATGGTAGATAATTAGTACACGCTACCCACCCTGTTTTATTTGTCGGTGATCAGCAGCACTTCAGCAGAGCAATCTCAGTAGATCAGAGCTTTTCATTCATGTGTACTTCCAGCTGAGTTCCAGTAGAGGATCGTGTCCTATAATGTTCTGAATTTGGAGGTGAGCTTGGAGAAATAGTGGAATCGGTTTATTTTTCAGATTTACATTTAAAGCTTTGGTTGGTTGGTTGTTTTTTACAGTAATATGCGAATATAATACATATTTAATATGCTACACTGAACCTGTTTCACAGATGGTTGAGTGTAGTCACTGATAATGATACCAGTTGGTTCCTTTTTTGCTTTTCTGAATTTAGATTATTACATTTAATCTAAAGCTGCTTTCAGACATACACCATCCTTGTGCTGTGATACCAGCACTGACAGTCCCAAAACTCCCAAAACTCCCAAAACTCTGTCCAAGTTGTTTTGACGGGGCAACACACTTCCTCATTGTATCCACTAGAGGGCAGTGAACACTCACTATTCAAACCCATCAGCCTCAACACTTTCAGATAGAGACAAGCAATGAGTTGCTTCTTTAAGTTGTTTTAGTATCTGTCCATTATTTTTAAATGCCATTATAAATAATCGTAATAAAAAAAACTGCTATAGTTTATGGATGATGCAAATGTTTGTAACCAATGGGAGTCAGAGGAGCAATGTGAAGAATGTTTGCCAAATTGTAATAGTGAAGTTTTTTGTTGTTTGTGTCTATTTTGTTATGTTTTTCGTAACATACTGCTCAAAATCTGAGCCATGATTTATTTTTATTGTGTTTGTAACCTTTGAAGAGTTAAAGCCTCTCAGTAATTCACGCAGCAGCACGCAGCGGTCGTATGTAGCACCAGGGTCTCGTTTCACTCTGTACTGTACCACTGTACATGGTTGAAATGACAATAAAAGCCACTCGACTTGTTCAAATGTTCAGGTCAGCTTTCCTGTTGACCTGAGGAACAGTGCACACACATATACTTCCTCTGTGATCCATGGTCCTGCATTTCTCTGTGGAAAACATTTACCTAATGCAATGCAACAATTCCTTTAGCACTGTCTAATCATATGCGTGGTTGTTTGTTTGTTTGTTTGTTTCAAACTCAGTATTTAAACTTAGACTTGACTTAATGACAATGCAATAAAAAGTTGAAAAGTATAGAGGCCATATTACCATTTAATTTCTTTTCCATCTAAGTCTAACAGGCCTGATGTGTTGTTTCAGTTCCCATGATGCATTGAGTTTTTCCTGGATTTTAGGCTGCTGCTCCTGTGTCCTGGCCCCAGATAAGCGGAAGAAGATGGATGGTATAAATGATCAAATGTTCTAATGGATTAAGTGTTTTTGTGGCAGGAAGATGAATAACATTAAGGTGTACGACGTCGTACAAATGTTTACATTTATGCTACGAGGTTAAATTCTCTGTTCATTAGACTAAAATAATGTTTTTTACAAGGAAAAGAATTGGAGATGAAATCAAGGTCAAATTATATAAACAAGAGTTGGAAAGGGTAAAACAATTTACGTTTCTGGGGTTGTGTTTGATGAAAGGGTGACATGGACTGTCCATATTTAAAAAATAATAGACAAAAGCTAGAAAGTGTTGAATATAATGAGGTGCTCAGTGGGAATTGACTGGGAAGCTGATAGGAAATCTTTGAAAGCCATATATATTGGGTAAATTAGATCAGTATTGGATTTTGGGTGTGTAGTATATAATTCTGCTGCCAGAGCAAGTCTTCATAAGTTCGATAGCATCCAGTATCAGGTGCTAAGACTCTGCACAGGTGCATTTAAAACAACCCCAACAGCAGCAGTACAGGTAGGAATGGGAGAAATGCCCTAGACATCAGAAGAGAGCAGCTGACACTGAACTACTGTGCAAGTCTACAAAGACATGGTCAAGATCATCCAACAAGAACTATTTTCCAACCCTGCTGGGAAAAAGAGAAATGAAGAGTGGGTGGACAGTCAATCGGAAAGCGGCTGAATTTATTTATTTATTTTATTTATTTATTTATTTGCCTGTCCCGTTTGGTACTTTTGCCATCAGAATTATTGTCTAAAGGCGAAGAAAGATGCCCAACGGATTTACTTTACCAAATTGACCATCCCAGCTTTGCCGTAATGATCTATTTGATTCATCTTTTATTGTTTATTTTATTTATTTATTATTTTCACTTGCTAGATACGGGACAGACTTGAATGAGGAAAAGAAAAGGGAGAAAGGAAGAGGGGGGGAAAAACAGCGGAGAAGAGGGACGGTGATAAAGGGCAAAAAAACAAAAACCAACTAAATAAGCAGACAAAAAAAATACATATAAAAATACATAGCGGCTGAATTTAATCTGGACAAGATCAGCATCAGCCAAATAATACCACCATGGATATGTGGTGGTAAATCTACTACACCACTGTCCCCTGATGCTATAGTAGATTCAACACTATTGGACAAAAAGTTCAATTTCAAACTCACAGGCAGCGCAGGCATATATTGATCAGTATTACGGTTATGTCAAACTCTATATAGATGCATCTACTAACACAGCCAACCACAGCAGGATAGTATTTACTGTTGCTGGGTTTCGTGTCAAAGTAAGGAAAAGGCTCAGTGATGGATTATCAGTTTACAGTAGAGTAGGATACGGAAAATTGAAGAAAGGTGGCAAAAGCAACGGGAGGAAGAGAGGAAAGGGCGATGGTTTTACAAGATCCAAAACAAAACAGGAGAAATGAGAAGCGCAGAAAGAAACAGGAGAGAGGAGACGGTTATAGCTCACACTGGTTTAAATAACATGTTATTTTTAACAGGAAATAAACATGAAAATCTGACTGCAATAGAGAAGATGAACCCATAGAAAATGTTTTAGTGTCAGAAATATGATGGTGAAAAAGAATCGCTGATTCAAAAGCTCAGAGATATGAAAGTGAAACTGGACTTGGGTGATTTATTTCACAAGAACGCGAAAAGTGAAAGTTATCGAGCCATATTTGTCACGGTCTGGCTAGCAGACCGTGGGGAGGTGGGGAAACAGGACCCAAACGCCGGACTCTTCCGTGCAACAGTTAGACTTGTAGTCAAGACCGCCTAATCCGAGACCAAGACAAGACCAAGACCAGAGGGTATCGAGACCAAGACAAGACCAAGACCAGAGGGTATCGAGACCAAGACAAGACCAAGACCAGAGGGTATCGAGACCAAGACAAGACCGAGACGAGACGAGACCAAGACCAAGACCGAGACAAAAAAAGTCTTTAAACTGCAGCCAGATGCTGCTTCGTTTACGGGTCTCGGGCATATTTATGTGTTTTTGCTTTCGCACAGCCCTCCTCACCACTGTCTACTGTCTCACTCACTCACTGAAAGGACAGACGCATGCTCCACTTGACTGTTGCGTCTCTCACCCTCTCTGTTTTTCACATAATGATATTATCCTATATCCTCGCATGTGATTGGCCACAATATGGAGGGATTGGAGCGTAGCTGAGCCACTGTGTGAGAGCTGAGCAGCCAAAGGAAATTAAGTGGGGGTAGAAATGACTGAAAGATTATTAGGCTCTGTTTTGAGCTTTGTTCAAAAAAGAATGACTTCATATATATATATATATATATATATATATATATATATATATATATATATATATATATATATATATATATATATATATATATATATATAGTTTTTTAATTAAGCAGCAAGGCAGAACAAAGTCGGGCCTGTATCAAGACACAGGGACTAAACCCCAATTCAACCAGACCCAGAACTGATCCAGAATTAAAACAGGACTACAACAGTAACCAAGACAGAACCAGAATCAGAACTAGATGATAGCAGCACTAAAAATCATCTTAGACCTGCACTACACTTATTTTTTAATTCTACCAAAGTACACTATTTAGATTCTGAAAAGTTTATATAATTATTCAGCCTTGTTGAGCAAACAAGCCTGCATAACTTAATAAATATAGAATTTTAAAAGTAACAAACGCTATCTAAAAAAGATACAATAGGTACGAGATACATGTTCTGATGAGTTTTTGGCAAACAACCATTTGACTAACATGTGTGTCTCACCTGCTCTTGTTCCATCTCTGTTCTGTCGTCATTTTCGTCGTTTCTCTCCCTCTCTGTTCCTCTCTCTCCCTCTTTGTGCTGACAATCAAGCCAAACACAAATATACAGCGGAAACCAGATATTTACATACTCTTCAGATAAAAACACAAACACTTTTTAATTGTAACATCAAATCAGACTAAATGTTTCTTTTTTTAGATTGATAAATATAAAAAACATATTTGTTAACTTTAAGAGTAAAGAGAGAAACTGTCTGTATTTCTTAATTGTAAATGGCACCAAACTGTATTCAAAATTGAATTTTCCAGAATTCTTTTCCAGAATTCTTTTCCAGGTGTTTTGGTTGACATCTCTTGATTTTTCAAAGAAACTTTCCCATTTCAAAGAAACAGGCTCTGTGTTTTGCCTTATATGCATCCACAGCTGTGCCACCAATTTACCCACATGGACTCTACTAACCAATCAGAAGCTTCTTAAGCTCAGAATGGAATCATCTGGAGTTTTCTTAATTAATCTTAATTAACAATAAACTTAGTGTATATGTACTCCTACATTTGATGAAAGTGATTAAAATAGACAGCTCCCTCTTTTTATTCTGACATTTAACTAATTCAAAAGACATTGCAACATTTATTTATCTAAAACAAAAGTTTACTCTAAATTGATGTTTAACAGTAAAAAAAAAAGGTTTTATGTTTTCTCCCTAAAGTGTAAATATCTGGTTTCAACTGTGAATATACTGCTGTGTATTGAAATTCCTCTTGTTTTGCATAGATATACTGAACATACAACAACAACATACAAAGCATAATATATAAAATAACATCTACCTGAGTTTTTTCTTTGAAAGAAGCTCCTTATGTCCATTGTTGTGTTCATCAGTACACAACTGAAACCGATTTAGAGAGTTTGTTTAGCCGTGGAGGATAACAACTGAAAATATGAGATGTAAGCTAAGACTCTCTAAAAAAATCAGCATTGTCGTTCGGCTTTTTATTTATCCATTTGTTGATTCACTCGAAGAGTAAGTAACGCGACCAAGTGATCAGTTTGATATCAATCTTTTGTGATACACCGTCATATTTACATTATTAGTTCAGTACGAATGATTTCCGTTGGTACCTGGTCAAACTTAAGCTCTCCTCTGCAGCAAACTCGCAGGCAGCAGCTTCTCCCCCCTCGCTCACATGGGTGCTGTGCTCAGTCGCCTAGTGCCAAAGCTCGGATCATACCAAAATCAGGGGGAATTTAGGACGGTGCGCTCTGTGCTTCGTGTGTTGTTTTTGTTTTATACAGTTGTCAGTCAGGCATCTAACAAACAAATTACACTCCAAAAAACCCCATGCTTCAGAAAAAATGACCCGGGCTTAAGCCCAGTAAGACACCCCCCGCTCCGCTGATGGTTGACTCCAAATCTCCCGAACACTATGTCGATTTGAGAGCGCAAGACCGAGACAGCGAGACCAAGACCGAGACCAAGACAAAAGTCCGTCGAGACCAAGACGAGACCAAGACCACGTAAAAGTGGTCTCGAGACCAAGACCGGTCTCGAGACATCCAACTCTAGCAACAGTGTTTATTTACAGAGTGGTGAAGTAAACAACAATAAATTCCCCAGTTTCCCAGACTCCCGTGTTGTGTCTTCTTCCCAGAAAAGTCCCAGTGTAGTGCTCTCTGCTCCGGTGTCCCTGCACTCCGTGCTCACTGCTCCTTCTCGTCCCACACTCCTCCTGAGGGAAACTGTACTTGAAGACTGACGTGAAGTCAAACGCAATAATCCCGCGCCGGTGGAAGCTCCATCGCTCTTCTAAATAGCTCCCCCGACGAGCCCAGATGAGGAGCAGGTGTGTAGCAAGGACTTAAGGTGTGGCCAGTCCTCAAGCTAGGCCACGCCCCTCAGGCCTGCAGGTGCCTGTAACATGGCCACAGAAAAAAGGCAACACACACATACCTGCCTACATACAGATGTGGACAGAGATAAGAGGCAGTGCAGACTACGGGGTGACTGTAGCTCAGGTGGTAGAGCAGGTCATCTACTGATCGGAAGGCTGGTGGTTCGATTCCTGGCTTCCCCTAGTCTGCATGCCAAATATCCTTGGGCAAGATACTAACCCCAAATTGCTCTCCGATGCATCCATCGGAGTATGAATGTGTGTGAATGTTATCTATAAAGCACTTAGAAAGATGTGCTTGTGCGAATGGGTGTGAATGGGTGAATGTACAAGTTGTGTAAAGCGCTTTGAGTGCTCAGATGAGTAGAAAAGCGCTATATAAGAACCAGTCCATTTACCATTTACAACACACCAAATGATATAATGAATGAATGAATAATGACAATAATAATAATAATAATAACAACAACAACAGTCATAGTCCCCACTGCCCACGGACCCCGAGTCCCCAGAGCCGGGTCCGTGACAATATTTTGTTTTTTAGGACAGATTAATTTGTTTTTTTCCGAGGATATTTTTTTCTATTTCAGCCCACACCAGTTGTTGGTGGTAATGCACATTTCTCTGTTTGCCAACTCCCAATAAATGATAAAAAGGAAACACAAGAAGAAGCTAGCGTTGTTTTTTTAAATTTATGATTTGATTTCTTTGCATGTGTGGATTAGATCTGTTGTTACTGCCATCTGGTGAAAATTTCCTGTCAATAGCACCTTTAGAAATATATTTACTTAGAAAATCGTTGATGTGTTCGACATTTGTTTTACCTGCTATATTAGAAAACTAGACCAGCACTACTAGTTCTTTAGGTTCCTTGTAATACATAAAGTTGCCTTATTATCAAAAGGATCAGCAGTCGCAGTACTACTGGAAACACTGCAGTAGCAGTTTTAGAAGGATATCCTATAAATCAGTGGTTGACGTCACAGCGCTTCCTCGACTGTGACCTCTCGGTGTAATCAGAAGGCTTTGTGGAAAGGTTGACTTTAGCTCCATAAAAGATGTTGCTGTGACACACGTTCTTTTTCAGCACAGCAAGAATAATAGTCATCATTTATATGGAGACAAACAATGTCATTCCTCATTATTCAGTACATCCTTCTTTAGAGTGCATGGTAGCGGTGGGAGCACGTTTTGTTTTTTGCTATGGACAAGAGTGGCAACCTGAGCCAACTTCCATCCTCCCCGAGGCCCCTGTTTATTTCCGACATAGTTCCTGTTCCTCTGTCAAGGCCATGCTGAAAGTCACAGCCTGCTGCAAGGCTGGGCAACACCTGTAGCTTCCAGTCTGAGTTTCCAGCCAATATAAACCACTGTGGAGCGTAACTGGATGGCAGGCGGCCAAGCCATCACATTTATGCAGCACGCTCTGTGAGGCATCCTTCCATCTGAGGCTCTGTTTTCTGTTTATCTTGAGGGTAAGTCAGGGTCATGTGAGTTTTGTTGTATTTGTTCAGAAATGATCCACTCTAAATAAACCTTGATGTTTCATGAGTACACATGTGCTGGAGTCACAGTGTTCTGTGGGTCGGGATCAGGATTATTTAGTGGTAAAATTCAGTTTTCTTCGTTTTGTTCTTCCAAACACACAAACATGATTCAGATAATGTACCCTACACATTTATATCGTAGATATTATTTTGAAAGATTTTTACTTCGTTTCTGAGGATTCGTGTGTTTTATGCTATTTTGACATTCCAGACAGGCCGAATACATGTGAGACTTTTCATAGTTGCTAATAATCAGTATGGTCTTCTAAGATAATCCACTTTCCTCCTTGTTTCTCTTGATTTGTCCCTGCTGTGTTCCCAACTGTCTCAACTTCTCTTAGTCACCCTCCTCTATATTTATTGTTTATTCCACGTCTTCTGTTTGTTTCCAAGTACCAAGTAAGATTACAATAGAGCCCTCTATTGCCATTGTACGTGTACAACAAATTTGTGAAGAATTGTGCGTCATGCTAACTGTGCCAGAATAAAATATAAATAGTAGACGACAGGAATAAATAACAAGCAGGAGAAATATATTTATCCAGCTGGATATTTTATCTGATGTAAAATGTATAGAAATCATACATATACCAACAAGACTGTACATTATGGAACGCCAGGACTGCCATAATGAATTAATTAAATACACCATTAAATAATTAATTAAAATCGGAAATAATTAATTACATAAATATTTATGACACATGTAATTAATTAATTATTGGCACATTTAATTAATTATTGACACATTTAATTAATTATTTCTTTA
The DNA here is from genome assembly GCF_963576455.1 of Neolamprologus multifasciatus. NCBI lineage: Eukaryota > Metazoa > Chordata > Actinopteri > Cichliformes > Cichlidae > Neolamprologus > Neolamprologus multifasciatus. The sequence continues at coordinate 34,922,670 of NC_140450.1, read as the reverse complement.
TTTCACATTTTAATTAATTATTGACACATTTAATTAATTATTTCTTTATTTCACATTTTAATTAATTATTGACACATTTAATTAATTATTTCTTTATTTCACATTTTAATTAATTATTGCACAGTTGACTCCTTCAGGTCTCACCATGAAATAATTTTATCTGTCAACCTCACCCATCAAACTCAGGGGGCGGGGCTAACGCTGATCGAGTCAAAACCATTGCTTTGGCCTGGTGGCCATTGTTTTTAGCACACAACAACCAGCATGTGGAAACTAACAGAACTGAACTTTGAAAAACCCTGTTTGTGTGTCACCAAATACCGTTTTAATATTTTTTTAGCCGAGAATGTAGTGGTTTAATCTTCATGTGTCTGGTCGGTTTCTCAAGATACAGCCTCTTTGCAAAAGTGCTTCGATGATTTCGGAGATGTCTGCCCGTCTCACGGCAAAGCGGGGGATAGACCCGCTCGCCTCGCAAGTAATCGAGCTGTTATTACCACCGACAAAGCGCAGGCCCCGGTACACCTGTAATAACCCCCGCTGACTTCTTTTACTGAGGTTATATTTATCGGGGTTTTATTTCCTGATGTTCGTATGTATCCTACGTGTTTCAGTCGCCAATTCTGAATTATAACTAACATTAAAAACATGTTTAATGAGGAGAGAGAGCAAATAAATTCGATTAACAGCTGATCTTTGGGCTTTTGTTCAGTAATCAGTGTGACCTGTGTATAAACACATAAAAGAGATAACGTTGGTGTTTCCTCATGTAGTAACTGCTGGCTTTAACTGTACAAAGGTTGTTCGACACTATGACACACACAGACTTCATGATGTTCGGCTAATATTTTTATTGTGAATATTAATCATGAGGGTAAACGGACCTGTACACCACGGAGCGAGGTCAGTATGTCCACGATATCTTCAGCTCTATGAGTTAACCCAGAGTTTCCCAGCTGACTAATCTAACGGTCATCTACGAATAATTCACGGGTCTGCACGATGTGTTTCATAGTTTGTAACAAGCCTTTGACAGTTAAACATAACATGACCGAAAAAGAAAAAAAAGAGAAAAAAATCAAATTATATGTTAACCTCATTTATTTTTATTTAAGTAAACTCTAAATATTCTAACAGACAGCTGGTACGTAGAATACAGTTGCTATAAGTAACTATTAAAAACAGATGATATAATATTTCTGTCCAGGTTGCAGTCTTCATGATGAACACGCTGTTGCAAACTCTGCTCCTCTCGGTGGAAATGCGCCTTCTCTTCTCTTTCTTTAAAACATTTTTAAGTCAGTTTACTCTCAAGATTCACTGTTAAATCCAAAACACACCAGATAAAGAAAAGCGACGGGTTCAGTCTAACACATGTGCCAGTGAACCATTAAACGTCTGTAAAACTGTGCAGTTCTGAAACGTAACTTTAACCTCAGCCAAACCGATTTGCTCAGTTGTAAATAAAACAGCGAAGTAAAGGTGACCCGACAGACAAAAGCTGAGTGAATTAAGTCCAGCGTTTAACCACTGAGAGCTAAAACTCAGGTGAGGTTTCAAAGCTGTGTGCCGGTGATTGGACATCAGCCGCTGATGAAGTGGGTTCGCCTATAAAGTGCTCTGTTGGGAAACAAGCTCCAGCAGCTCTGCGCTCGAGGAAAAACTATATTTACTTATCTTGTGCAGAGAAATGTGCCGACATTGTGTTATATTGTGCACCGGCTGCCCAGTTAAACTGTGACTATCACCAGGTAACGTGGACGTGTTTCTTGAATTAGCAGCAGGTGTTAAACAACCGCTGACAGGTGAGGAGGAGGAGGATGCAGGTAAACTGAGGGCCTGTTGAGCTGATCGCTGGTGTCGTGAGAAACACGTCAGCTCGTTCTTTATGTTACAAAAGCACAGAGACACAAGACCAGGTGGAAAGAGACGATCGTTCGGTGAAAATGAGAATCTGCAAATGCAACATGTGGAACACAGAGAGTGGAATATCTAAACAAACCGGTTAACGTAGCCCCCACCCCTCCAAAACAAACAAATACACACAAAATAAACAGTTAAGCTGGAACATCGGGGCTGTGAGCTCGGTGTCAGCTGACTGTTAGCAGAGCTAGTGAAATGTCTGAAAACATCTGAGCACTTTTGCAAACATGTTCTATGTTGACAACCTAACCAGACATTCGCAGCTAAAACACTATTATTAAAACTACACTATTGCTGCCTGTGATTTGAAATGCATTCTGGGATACCAAGTCGACACAAGCAATCGATTATCTAGGATTGACCTGTCTTGCCTTACTTTGCACGGCAACCAATCAAATGTTAGAGAAGCTGCATGGCAGCGTTAACCCCGCCCCCTGAGTTTGATGGGTGAGGCTGACAGATAAAATTATTTCATGGTGAGACCTGAAGGAGTCAACTGTGCAATAATTAATTAAAATGTGAAATAAAGAAATAATTAATTAAATGTGCCATTAATTAATTAAATGTGCCATTAATTAATTAAATATGTCAATAATTAATTAAATATGTCAATAAATAATTAAAATGTGAAATAAAGAAATAATTAATTAAATGTGCCAATAATTAATTAAATGTGTCAATAATTAATTAAATATGTCAATAATTAATTAAATGTGTCAATAATTAATTAATTACATGTGTCATAAATATTTATGTAATTAATTATTTCCGATTTTAATTAATTATTGCCACATTTAATTAATTATTTAATGGTGTATTTAATTAATTCATTATGGCAGTCCTGGCGTTCCATAGTACATCACTGTCACCACCAGGGATGATCAGGGGAAGTATCCACACACGGGAGCACAGCTGACACACATGAACCTAAAGACAGGACAGGAGAAGTGAAACTAAATACACTGACATTGAATACAGACTTTCAAAGTAAAACGGGAAACATGGAGATTAGACATGACATGAACTAAACATAACCACGCAGACATGACTCATGACAGGTAAACGCACGAACCAGGGAGACTGAGTACAGGGGAAGATGACAGAAACGACAACATGAACTTGGCAACATAAGACACACAGACATAAACACATGAAGGGCGAGGGAGACTTAACACAAGGGTAATATAATTACAAATGAGCTAGAATAACTTAATGAACCTAAACAAACAATAATCAAAATAGACTAAAACTCAAAACACTGGGTCGCACGACCCAGGACCATGACACTTAGCTGTTCCTAGGACTGCGCTTCTGGATAGAGATCTCCGATGTTGTTCCCGGGATCTGCTGGAGCCACTCGCCTAGCTTGGGAATGACCGCACCTAGTGCTCCGAATACATATATATATATATATATATATATATATATATATATATACATATACATATATATATATATATATATATGTATATATATATATATATATATATATATATATATATACATATACATAAATATATATATATATATGTATATGTATATATATATATATATATATATATATATATATATATGGTGAGAAGGCATTTATGTAACGTATGCTTCTTTCTGCAGCACAATTTTATTCTTATTTGTCATTGGTAATTTTACATGGTTATATCTACACAACACAGATATGCCTACTTAAACAATAATTAATAATTGTAATAATAATTGTACTGCCTAAGGCAAGCATGTCTGTATGTAACAGAACTGGTGCTAACACAGAACCCTGTTGAACTCCATAATTAACCTGACTGTGTGAACTTGACTCCCCATTTTTATGAATATCTATATTTATAGATTTACATCTATTAGATATGATTCAAACCAGCATGGTGCCTTTAATATGTACAGCAGTAGGACCAGTGTATTCCCATTAGGACAAATTTGCACTAGACCCACACCCATGATGTGCAGCACATGCAGCCCAATTAAATTAAGACAAAAAAACAAAACCCTTTTCTAGTTCAGTTGATCATGGTCAGGACCAGAGATGGCCAACATGTAACTCACCAGTAGCTCTAATGATAGCCGATAGATCGCTGTGTGCCACTCTCCCCTCAGAATAAGGCACAGGCCGGGGTGAGGAATGTAGTAGTCCACCGTAATGTTTGTGCTAAAGAGCCAACACTGCACAAGGACATGAGCAGAGGTGGGACGTAACAAGGTATATATACTATAACTATATGATACTTTCTACTTTAAGTAGAATCTTCAGGTGTTTGTATCTTACTTAAATATTTATTGAAGTGCTCTGTTGTGCTCATAGTATGAGGTCTTTAAGAAAAGATGGGGCCTGGTTTTTGAAGACCTCGTAATGAGGAGAAAGACTGTTATGGATTTAACATGGAGCCAGTGAAGAGAAGTCGATATGGGCGACATATGTCGTCTCTTTCTTGTTGTTTCGGTACTCATTGCTGCACTTTGGATCAACAGAAGAAGCTTTTAGAAGAAGGTGAAAATAACGTTACAGTAGTCCAGCCTAGAAGGAAAAACAAAGGAGTTTTACAGAGACACAATGTTTGTAGAATGAGTGACCAAGATCTCACCAGCAGTTCTGATGGTAGCAGCCAATAAGCCACCATGTTCCTCGCTCCTCTCAGAAAAAGAACAGGCCAGGTGAGGAATGTGGTAGTCCGCTGCAATGTTTGTGCCCAAGAGTCAACCAGAAGCTTGTGTTAGGACCTGAGGTGAGGTGGGAAGTAATGCACAGATACTTTGTTGCTGTACTTAAGTTGAATTTTCATGTATCTGTTGAATATTTATCTTTTGACTCCATTTTAAATAACTTTCTTTACTTTTTACTTCTTACATTTTCAAAACTCGTTACTTTAGGTTTACTGCATTTTGGGGGAAGTTATTATTTTACATCATTATGTACCAACCAAATGGTGGGAACAATAGTGCACAAAAGACAATCCTATTGGTGTGAATCACCCAGGCTTATCAAACACAGAGATTAAAGGGCCAGCTTTCAGCTGCTCGCATCTTTGTTCACACCAGCACAGCATCCACATTACTCCTGTACCAGTCCATCATCAGTCTCCCACTGCCTTCGTCCTCACTTTTGAACACCACCTTCTGTTGAAGAGGGCCGGCCAATCAGAAGAAAATTTGTTTAAAACATGGATCATTTTAAAGCAGGAGGAGCTAAAACAGCAACTGGGAATCCTGCGAAGCCGCGAGAGACAAAGAATGGTTGAAATTTGCAGAACAACCTTTAACCTCAGCTTGGAAATGTTTGCTTACTTGGACACTTTTTCACAGCACTAATGGAATAATTAGAAACTTTCTTTTATGCTGTGGAACCTTCACCCATCATAACATCACCTCAAACCTTTGTTTACCATAAAGACACATCACAGGTTAAGTTTTTATTGGACATACAGGAGTTTACAACCAAGTGACACGTGTCAAATATGAAGCTTTAAGAATCCCTCTGAAACAAACATGTATTTATTTTATGTACACAGTGATAGACACACGTTAGAAAACACAACGGTATCACACCTCGAAAAATGAGGTGATCCTCGAATATTCTTACTCCACAACCAAGAGTGAAGTCTGTAGAGCCTGTAGGATTTTAATCAATATACCAAAGTAGCATAATAAATGTAAACTCCTTTCTGAAAGCCTGTCGCTGTAAGTCAGTACTTGTACAGGAAACAGGTGGACTGTATCAAGCACAATCCATGTGAACCAACAATCGATGTCACTGCTCCTCAGCATTTTAAAATGTGGTGAAGAACAAAGATGCATGTCTTTGATAACCATTACTTCCTGTTAATATGCCTGTTAAAAAGCCTTCTTTATGTTTGACAAACTGTCGTGTCGCCCTCTGTGGAAAAGAAAACAACGCTGAAAATAAATAGAAATTTCTTGGCCTACACTGTGGCGTAGCAGTCACACTGTTTTGTGTCGTCCTCGAGACTGCACAGGACGCTGGAGAGGCGCCGCCTGTAGCCTGTAGCGTGGACAAAGTGACATCATCATGACAGCAAGCTTAAAGTGCGAGCGAGCGGACTCCTTTCCCACCCAGCGGACAGACGTTGAGGCAGCGAGTTTAGCGAGGGCGAGGTGCAGAGTCAGTCTCTGAAAGTGTGGATGTCATTGTAGAGGTTGACGGAAGTGCTGGAGTGATGGGTGTGTTTACCGCAGCTCGTGCCGCAGCTGCAGCGCTGGATCCACATTACATTGTAGAGGACGTCTCCGCCGGGGCAGTGGAAGCGGAGCTGCACGGTGCGAGAGAGCGACGGGGCGCAGCAGCGGCCGTCGGTGCAGGTCCCACAGGTACGAGGGCGATATCGCTGAGCCGTAGAGCATCCGCCAAAGGTGATGCTGACTGGCTCGTGTGGGCGGGAGGTTCGCTGACATTTCTTCCACTTCAGGATGACAGAGACACAGTTAAATAACAAATCTCAGATGTTCCTGTCAGTATTCTACATCCTCCATCTGAGTATACACTACCTTCTTAGTTATGGGAGGCTGCAGGTCGCAGTGCTGGATCTGGCACAGTCTGGTTTCTCTGACTAGCTGACAGTCTGGGTTGTGATTGGTCACACGACTTGAAATGCCCATCCCACATGTGGCAGAGCACTGGGTCCACTCAGTGGTCTGTGGGAAACACTGGGGCTCATGTAAGACCTCAGAGAGGGGGAACGATGCGATCTCTGCGTGAGAGCAGGGATCCCAGCAGACAGTTAGTTACCTTGTGAGTTACTTCTTGGAGTTCTTGAGGGTTTTGTGAATATTTCACATCAATAAAGTCATCAGTGCTGCTCTAATGATTTACAGTATTTTCACCGTTACCTCTGAATGTATCTGCTCCGCTGGCAGCTGGGAGGGGATTCTGTGGCAGCAAAGGACTGATGTGGTTTGGGTGGAGCTGGCTCTCTGTTGGCTCGCTCAGCTCCTCGCTGATGCTGTTGTCGTCATCACACACCCATTCTTCACAACAGCCGCCCTCGGGCTGCGCCAGCCGGGGCTTTGAGCATCGCCACCGAGGCAGGGGCACCTGGTAGGGGCAGAGGGGCATGCAGCCCACCACACCATTCATGCAGGTGCACTGGTGCTGGCAAACGGGCTGGAAGTCCTCGCCATGCTGGTACACTCGCCCATTGAATGCACAGGGTACGCCATGAGCTTCAGCTGACATAGAAAACAGGAAACTGAGCTGTTAGCAGACACTTTTAAACTTCATGGAAAAACTTAGTCTGTTTGCTTTTTTTGTGTTTTTACCTCTCACTTTGTATGTTGTATAGCTTTTTACGTCTCGCTCACAGGAAACTACCGTTTTGGCTTTTCCATGCTTTCCCTCTGTTGTTTATCTATGTAACATGTGTTGAGGCCATCCTCTAAACACGGATGCTGTCTGCTGCCTCATAGTTCACCATTTTCCATTTTCCATGCTAAAGCCACTTTTCTAGCTGAAGACTCAGAGTGTTGCTTTGTGTGTATTATGGTGGCAGCAGCTTCACAACAGGAAAACTGTTAGCGTTATCACGTCTGCAGCTTTGATGCTAACATCAACCAATAATCAAGCATCGTCTGTGTGTTAATGTGCTGCTGTGTCACTTTTTATGCTTCAGTGCAAATCAAACTGACTTTTTCTTCCCCTGAAGGTTCACACCAGGCCAGCTGAGCAGTCAAAGAAAAGGTTTCTTATGGAGGACGAGCTAAAACAAAACATTTCTGACTGGAGGTCAAAAGAGATGCTGAAGCAATGTATTGCAAAAAAGAATAATAAATAAGCATGTAAACATTATCTAGTAAAGTTAACCTGACTAACCTGTAAGTGAGCCTAATATTGGTCTTTCAGCTAAGCCAGGGGTCTTGAACTCCAGGCCTCGAGGGCCGGTGTTCTGCAGGTTTTAGATGTGTCCTTGAACCAACACAGCTGATTTAAAGGCTAAATTACTTCCTCAACATATGTTGAAGTTCTCCAGAAGCCTGGTAATGAACTGATCATTTGATTCAGGTGTGTTGACCCAGGGTGAGATCTAAAACCTGCAGGACACCGGCCCTTGAGGCCTGGAGTTTGACACCCCTGAGCTAAGACATCATACTCTAGAGCAGGGGTGGGCAACTCCAGGCCTCGAGGGCCGGTGTCCTGCAGGTTTTAGACGCGTCCTTGAACCAACACAGCTGATTCAAATGGCTAAATTAGCTCCCGCAGTTCTCCAGAGGCCTGGTGACAAACTAATCATGTGATTCAGGTGTGTTGACCCAAGGTGAGATCTAAAACCTGCAGGACACCGGCCCCCAGGGCCTGGAATTGCCCACCCCTGCTCTAGAGAAATACACTAAGAAATCAAATGGATTTCCTATAAGGGAGATTTCATGCTTTTTGAACAGTTTAATGCTCCCTTGTGATCTGTAATCCCACAGGACAGATTCATAGCACCTTTTATTACAAATAAATGTTTGCATTCCTGCTTTTTCATTTATTTATTTTTCAGCTCGACCTTAAGCAGTTCCTCCAGAGCCATTAGTCATTACGTAAAAGTGTCCAGAGTTCCTTTAAAATGCATCTGCAGGGTGTTTGTGGACAGTTGCCCTGTAGTTTCAACAGTGTGCATCTACCCTTGCTGTCTGATTCTTGGTACAGGAGCTGTGTTTTTGTTCCAACATCAGAATAATTATTCCTTTAATGATTTGAAGCTGTGAGCTTTCAATCAACTCCTTGCTCACCTTGACACAGTCCTGTCTCTGGGTTTCCTCCAGCCCCCAGATGGCAGTGCAGCCCCTTGATGTGATCACAAGGTTCTGTGGTGCTGCAGTCCTCATTAAACTGCCGAGCACAAACTTTGCAGCAGCCACAGTCGTCAGTTACATGACTGACGCCGGGCAGGCACAGTGGAGGCGAGGGGGGACAGGAACATTCAGCTGGGCATGCACTGTCTACCTAAATACCAGGGTCAGAGGTCAGCTCAGACTGATTTTTATTTATTTATTTTTTAAAATGGTAATCAAAATGTTATCTAAAATAACTATATGGAAGATCACAGAAATAAAAAGCATTTAAAGCCACAGAAACTCACCATTTCTGCAGCTCTGCCCAGCATAAACAGGGTGAAGAAGATCCGCTGCAAAGCAACAGGACAAAGCATCCTGATCTCAGCAAATAAAGCAAGCAAACAAAAAATCCCAAAGGACCAAAGTAGGCTTTCACATCCAGATTCCCAAGAGGAAAGAAGTTATTTTTGCAGCTCCAGGATGAAAAGTATCCAGAGGTGAGTTTGGCGCCCAGAGGTAAATTTGCCTGTGCCTCTCCAGCAGCGTCTTGGTGTGAGCGTGGCTCAGCTCTACTTCAGTCAGAGGTTTCTCTCTGCACTTATAGACACACATGCCCCTGCCCTGTGACATCATCACCGCGCCTCTCAGCAGAGCGTCCAGAGAGAGGAGGAGGAGGAGGTGAGAAACACTTACAGATGTGTTAACGTCACAGCGTAATTATGGATGAGTCAAGGTGTCATTAAAGGTGTCACCAGGAAAACCCTGGTTTACAAGAGCTACTAAATCCTGGTTAAACTGCTCGTGCGTGTAAAAATCGTTAGTTTTCTATGCACGAACACGCTGGGAAGGAAACAGCAGAGGATATACTTAGCACAGGAAAAAAAGAAGCCAGTGGTTGGACAGGTGTAATGGAAAACTTAAGGAGGGAATCCCGCTCGGTGAGGCTCCGAATGATGAACTGTGAGAATGGAGAAACTCCCTGTAAACAGCTCTCGTCTACACAAGGACAATGTGCTCAGAACATCCTGTGTTCCCTCCGTCTCTTTCCTAATGGGCAGCATTCCAGGAAACAGGCTTATCCTCGTGTTCCCATGATTGGCAGGAAAAACTCTGCATTCCCATTGTCACCGTGGTGGCACGTAACGAGTATTTTGCTGGAGAGCAGGAAAGTCGTTGCATTAAGTTGGCCTAGGCTGTCAAGAAACATGGGAAACTTAACTTGGCTTTCGATAAGGCTGCTGAAGGTTTCCGGCCTGTTCCTTAAAAGCAGCGCTGTGCAAAAGTCCGTGATCGTCCCCTTAACTCTTTACATTTTGCACCTCACAGTTTAGCTTGTGAAGCCACTTAACACTGAGCTGTGAATGTTTCAAGCCTTACAAAGACACTGTCTACACGTAACAGACTATTTTAGATTGTATATACTTTGGACGGTGGGAGGAAGACTCCGGCTTCCTCCCACCGTCCAAAGACATGCAGTTAGTGGGGATAGGTTAATTGGATAATCCAAATTGCCCATAGGTGTGAATGTGCGAGTGAATGGTTGTCTGTCCCTGTGTGTTAGCCCTGCAACAGACTGGCGACCTGTCCAGGGTGGACCCCGCCTCTCGCCCTATGACAGCTGGGATAGGCTCCAGCGCCCCCCGCGACCCTGAAAAGGATAAGCAGAAGCAAACGGACGGACGGATCTATACTTTGTTACTAGCTCCTGTGACAAAAGCACGTCTACAAATAACATGACAAGCATAACACAATTCTCAAACAGCATATACATATCTTGGCACGGTGTGCAGTGTGTCCTTCCAAAACGTGAGGAAACTGGAGACGTGGAGGACAAAAGAAGAAGCAGGTAAAAAGGTGAGCTATAACAAAAACTCCTCGACTTTGTGATCAGCCTGTTCTATTGATTCCTGTCGTGCATTTGCAGCTACACTTGTTTTGAGAGTGAGAGAAAAACACTCATCCCCTGAACATAAAGAATAATGATGAAGAAAAATGTCTCAGCATTTTATTTTTTTCTATTTCTAGGCACCACATTGTAATTCACATGTAATTCACCACACGATAGCATAAATGTGAGCAACGTCAGCCACTTATGTAGGTTGTGTTCCCCACAGAACTCTAATTCAGTCCTGAGACATCATGGATGAATGGGTGAATGAGACATATCACATCTATCACATCTATCACTCCCAGCATGTAAAGCGCGTTGAGCATCATTAGACCCGGTTTACTTGCAACGTTTAACATGGAGAAGAAAGGCTGCTGAAACATCCACAAAGACTCCTTTCATTCCTGCCGTGGACTATTTTCACTCCTGCTCTCAGGAAGGAGGTCCAGGTGTCTCAGGACCAGCTTTGACCCTGGTGCCAGACACCTGAACTGTGACCCAGCCTGATCACATCCACATGAAACAGCCATGAACTGTCACTCAGTGCAGCTGCTTGCTGGCAGTTATCTCTTTTCCATCTGCTAATACTCCACATATGAAGTTTATGTCATCTTTGGAGGATGCTTACATTCTTAAACTAGCACAGTCTACTGCAGCTCCTATATTATATTTACATGCAAATATATTTTACTGCTTCACTTATCTTGTAATTCTGTTTACCGAAATGACCAAGACATTTCAGGGTGTCAAAGATTTCACATTCAGGCGTGATTTGAAGCCTCCCACAGCCCACCCGAGAGCTTCATCCAATCTTTTTTTTTTTTTTTTTTTTTTTTTTTTTTTTTTTTTTTTTCCGCCTGTCCCATTTGGTTCTTTAGCCGTCAGAATTGTTGTCTGAAGACCAACAAGGATACCCAATGGATTTATTTTGCCAAATGGATCATCATGGCATTGCCGTATTGGTCCATTTGATCGACCTTTGTTTTTATTATTTATTTTATTTTCAGTTGTTACAGACGGGACAGACATGAGTGAGGGATAGGAAAGGGAGAAAGAAAGAGGAAGGAAAAGAAAAACAGAAGGGGAGAGGGACAGTGAGAAAGGGGGGAAGAAAAAATATCTCCGGGATCACCTGTTGAGAGAAAAAGAATAGAAAACAAGCAAAAAAAAAAAACAAAACAATGCAACATACTATACACAACACCATCGCATTAATCTAGCTAAGTGAAAACAGCAGTAAATACTAAATATTGAATGTTGTTGTGCAGCACGCAGGACAGACAGCGCACAATGTGCTTTGAAGTAGCAGCCAAGAAAGGTGTGATTTAAGTCTACGAATAGTGAACACCCATGTGCACACCTGTGTGGATCGGCGCGCTTGTATTCAAATGGTTTCCCCATGTAATGGTCTGCTAGAGGATGTAGAGAGCCATAGCCCCGTCCCCCAGGGCATGAAGCAGGCATGGAGGAGATCCAGGCCCCAGACATCCAGAGGCCCCAGAGTGCAAGAGCCCAAGGAGGACCACCGGAGGGGCATCCGTGCCACCTTCATGGGAAGGGCTGAGGATCCCCAGATGAGGGGTCACCCAGTAGCCACCGGGCAGAAGCTAGAGGGGGCTGCACCGGCGTGCCCGCCGGCTCTGCCGGCAGCCAGCTGTGCCAGAGTGAACCGAGCCACAGGCACAGAGGCCGGAGGCCCGAGGGCCCCCCGCGCCCCGGAAGAGGCCTGACCGAGCAGCAGGCGCCAGGCCCCGCCAAGTAGTCACCGGGAGTGAGCTGGTACATACCTGAGCGCCCAGCCCCGGACACCAAGAACCACCAACGCACCGACCCCTGAGGGCATCAGTCACCGGCAGGGAGTGTGGTGAGGGGAGATAGGCCTCCACACTTTGGAGGGCCTTGGAGTTCCCAGAGAGGTGAAGTCTAAGACCCGACCTGACATATAGACACAGACAAACAGGCACACACAGACACAGACATGCATTCCCACCCTCATGCACACATATACAAACACTCAGCACTCACCCAACGCAGGAATAAACGTAAATGGACATGTACACACAATCACACTCCCCAAACATACTCTATATCCCGGGTCCAGGTATCCTCACCCCCAGGAGCTTCATCCAATCTGAGCGTGCTGCAGTGAGCCAGCCTGTGGCCTTCAGCTCTCTTCCTAACAGCAGGCATTGCAGCTTCAGACCGAAGCAGTCGTGTTACTGTGTGCAACATCAAATCAAACACAGTGTCCCGACTTATGCAAGCAGCCACCCAGACAGCCCGGCCAGCTGGCTTGTAAAACAACTGGGACGCTGAGCAGCAATGGGAAAGAGGAGGGGGGGGGAAGCACCTTGCTGGGCAGCAGCAGGGAGGTGAGCAGTAGTCTGGATTCTTGGCATTCCTGGCCCACAAAGCCAGGATGTGTGCACTGGCCACGATGTGCATCGGACACTGATGCAGGAGCAGGAGGAGCTGAGGGTGGAGAGGTTGCCAGTTTGGCAGCCTGCTGCGCTGACTGTGTGCCAACCATTGTTTGTCAGCCAGGCAAACTTTTCCAGACCACATGGAGGTCAGGAGGCATCGGGGATTTGTTTGTTTTCTCAGTTCAATATCTGACACCAACCACCAGCCTAACTTCCTATCAACTCCTCCAACAAGCATGAATCAAGCAAGGCAACACGAATGAATCCATGTCCAGTGTTTCCTTCGGACAGCTGTCATTTTCTATCCTGATATTTTTAGATTCTTTCAATGTGAGGCTTCCTGGAAATCTGGCAAACCAAATGGCGCAGAAAGAGTGGGGATCACAGTTTCAAAGCAAACAGGAAGTATGTGCAGGATACGTGTGGAGGTGCTGTTACTTCTGACCACAGCGAAACAAGAAAGACACAACAGGGACCCGGACAGGACCCACAGTGAGTGGATTAGATAGAATTTATATATGTGAAAACTCTCTCACCTGGTGAGGATGTGTATATGGTCTCAGTTTTCTGAGAATTTAATCTTAATTGAGCATTACAGAATATTAACCAAAGAATATTTTAAAAAAAACCAACCCCCCCCCCCCCCCCCCCCCACACACACACACACACACACATAAAAGCCTCAGGATGCAGGACTACAGGTGGTGACCTCTGTCTTACACTTTAGTTTTCACATAATGTCACCATTAAATAGAATATTTGCAATGATTTCTGCAGATGGGTTTTCACTGTTGTTCCCACTTCTTCTTTTTTCAGATGTCTTGGTTCGACATTACTGTTCACATTTTGTGCTACAACATGAAAAGAGCACACATGAATTTTACATTTTCCCTCAACATGTGGTAGCTGGTTTTTTCTCACCCCAACCAATCACAGCAGATGGCCCCGCCCCTCCCTGAGCCTGGTTCTGCTGGAGGTTTCTTCCTGTTAAAAGGGAGTTTTTCCTTCCCACTGTTGCCAAAGTGCTGCTCATAGGGGGTCATATAGGATATGTCCTTCAACGCACATATTAAACAAATATGTAAGACTGCGTTCTTCCATTTGCGCAACATCTCTAAAATTAGAAATATCCTGTCTCAGAGTGACGCTGAAAAACTAGTTCATGCATTTATTACTTCCAGGCTGGACGACTGCAATTCATTATTATCAGGATGTCCAAAAAACTCCCTGAAAAGCCTTCAGTTAATCCAAAATGTTGCAGCAAGAGTCCTGACAGGGACTAGAAAGAGAGAGCAGATTTCTCCTGTTTTGGCTTCCTGTTAAATCCAGAATTCAAAATCCTGCTCCTCACATACAAGGTCTTAAATAATCAGGCCCCATCTTATCTTAATGACCTTGTAGTACCATATCACCCTATTAGAGCACTTCGCTCTCGCTCTGCAGGCCTACTTGTTGTTCCTAGAGTATTTAAAAGTAGAATGGGAGGCAGAGCCTTCAGTTTTCAGGCCCCTCTTCTGTGGAACCAGCTTCCAGTTTGGATTCAGGAGACAGACACTATCTCTACTTTTAAGATTAGGCTTAAAACTTTCCTTTTTGCTAAAGCATATAGTTAGGGCTGGACCAGGTGACCCTGAATCCTCCCTTAGTTATGCTGCAATAGACGTAGGCTGCCGGGGGATTCCCATGATGCATTGAGTTTTTCCTTTCCAGTCACCTTTCTCACTCACTATGTATTAACAGACCTCTCTGTATTGAATCATATCTGTTATTAACCTCTGTCTCTCTTCCACAGCATGTCTTTTATCCTGTCTTCCTTCTCTCACCCCAACCAATCACAGCAGATGGCCCCGCCCCTCCCTGAGCCTGGTTCTGCTGGAGGTTTCTTCCTGTTAAAAGGGAGTTTTTCCTTCCCACTGTCGCCAAAGTGCTGCTCATAGGGGGTCATATGATTGTTGGGTTTTTCTCTGTATCTATGAAGCGCCTTGAGGTGACTTTTGTTGTGATTTGGCGCTATATAAATAAAATTGAATTGAATTGAATTAAGTGGCTGAAGGAGACATTGTTTGAGACATTGATGGTCATTAAGTGAAACACAGAAGTTTAGTGGAGGTGACCAATGTGAAATGTCTTTATAACCTAAAGCTAGCATGGTGACTGTCTTATCAATATAATCTTCCAGTTTAAAACATGTGAAACATATTTTTGTCATTAATCCAAAAGCCTAAGTGAAGTGGTTCCATGGTGTTGTGGTCTACACGACAACATTTGCCCAACATGTAAAAGGTTCCTGTTTCAAAACTGAGACGAGACACAAATCCCCTGGGGGGTTGCATCAGAAAGAGCAGTCAGTGTAAGAGGGAAAGAAAATCATCTGATGTGGTGAAGCATGAGGGAGCAGCTGAAGAACTTCAGTCCTAAAGCCTGAAGAAAAACCCACGGGCTGTTTTGTTGAGGGGCTAACTTGTGGAAATGGGATCTTCATCCCGATCTCACATTTGTAGCAGTTTATTCTGCCCCTAACTAACTTTCATGAACTTTTATAGTACCAAAGTACTATATATGTCATATAATATAGTGCCAAAAAACCCCAATGGACACATTATTATTTTGGGCAATTTATATCTAATTTCTTTTTACATTCATTCATTACAGGCTACAGGATTTAGAAGCTGCTGGATCCTGATTTAATAGAAGTTAAACTCTTCATCTAACAGCGTTTGATAAAACAGGAAATGACCATTAAAGTAACTGAATAAAGGTTAATGAAAATGTGGGCTACTCCTCTGCAGGTGTGGCTGTCCTGCAGCTGTATACAAAAGACAGTCATGGTTCAGCTGGCAGCTGCCCAGGAACCAGGACAGAGGGAAGCTGTGGTCTGCACATTCCTCCTCAGCATCTAATAGCAGTGATGACAGCGGGGAGCACAGAGCACCAGCAATAACCTGGCCATTGTGCGTCTGACATGAGCAGGTGTGCTGCAGCTCCTGATGGTCCCACCCCTTCCTCATGGTGCAGAGAGAACGCAGCGAGTGGATTTAATCCATTAGTTTTCCTGGGTGCTGTGACTCAACAGCTTCTCTGTGGGCTGTACGTGTAGTCTCCGATGTCTTTAGATTGAGTAACTTACCCTTTTATTAGGTTAAATAAACTGGGCTTCTCATCGTATCGATGCATAAATAATAAAGAGGATCACCAGGAGCAAATAAGCCAAGAGGGAACTGCTTTTTTTTTACTACATTCATGCTGTCGACTCATTTAAACCTACTGATCAGGTTCATTATGCAGGAAATAACCTGAACTTCACAATATAAAAACAAATTAATCAATAAAAATAAAATAACAGAACAATGGTTCCTTAACTTTTGTCATATATACAGAACTGTGCAACCACCTAATACTGTGGCATCAACCAGTGTTTAATCTATGCATAACAAACAGCTTGGCAAGAAAAAGAAACCATCCATCCATCCATCTTCATCCACTTTATCGGGGGCCGGGTCGCAGGGGCAGCAGCCTAAGCAGAGAAGCCCAGACCTCCATCTCCCCAGCCACCTCCTCCAGCTTATCCGGGGGAACACCAAGGCGTTCCCAGGCCAGCCGAGAGATATAATCTCTCCAGCGTGTCCTGGGTCTGCCCCGGGGCCTCCTCCCGGTGGGACATGCCCGGAACCTTGTCAGATGCCCGAACCACCTCAGCTGGCTCCTGAAGAAAAAGAAACCCCTTTTATTTTTAGACAGTTTGTTATTAGCAGCCTGTCGCAAAAAACATAGTTTTAGTTTTTTTTATTGTTTTGTCTCAGTTTTAATTGTTGTCTCAAATTGCGTGAGCAAACAGCAAAGGTAGGGGAGTGGCCAGTTGCATTAAGATATTTAATTGGACAATACAGAGTCAGTAATGACAATGAACAAATGGGCTGCTGTCAGTCCTTGTACGGCCGGTGTACAGCAGCCATTCAGGCCGCCATCGGCCCAAAAGTGTGTTGGTCCACCGGCAAAGTGCCCAGGAAATGCCCTGTATCCCAGATTAACAGTCCAATCACTAAGTATCTGCCTGCCGTGCCTGTCAGATACCCTGCTGGGATAATAAGCTGGCCACTAACATCAAAACCAGGAAGCTCCTGACCATGCATGGAGTCAGTACCACAGTCCAGGATGAGACAACGAACATCCACGAGTACATCAGGAAGATGTAGAAGATTCGAGCCACTAATCATGGCAGCAAAGGAAAAAGCTCTAAGTACAAGTGCCATAGAGGCTGGGGTTTGGGGGCAGGATGCAAGACGCTACCATGCAGGGCATACATGGAACGCCATAATCAAGTGGCCGGCATAGTGTACAGAAACATCTGTGCTGAGTATGGCCTGGAAGTCCTGAGGTCAAAATGGTAGACGTGGTCGAGAACGACCGAGCTCAGATCCTGTGGGACCTCCAGACGAGTAGAGGAAGACGACCACTGTGTGTAGACAGAGCGATACTGAATAACAGCGACATCAGAAAGAAGGAACATGAAGAGCTGGAGAAGTACCAAGGACTCAGAGAGGAGCTCGAGAAGATGTGGAGGGTGAACAGTGGTCCTGGTGATAATAGGAGCACTTGGTGCAGTGACCCCCCAAAGCTAGGTGAGTGGCTCCAGCAGATCCCAGGAACAACATCGGAGATTTCTGTCCAGAAGAGCGCAGTCCTAGGAACAGTAAAAACACCTCTCACACCCTGCATGAGACTGTCAAGGCCCTGAGCAGCTCCTTCAGCAGTGACTGCTACAGCAGCACAATACCCACAAAGGACAAACACTGTTAAAAATCCACGAGTATTATTATCGCTCCCACTGCACGTTATGTACACATAACCAAAAAAGTTTCCTACATCGTCATTATTCCATCCACTGTGCAATGTACCAGCACCACTGGCAGCAAAACAGCCCCACAGCACTATGCTGTCACCACCATCCTTGACTGTTGATGTTCTCACCTTTATTCCTGCAAACATACCTCTTGTTATTATGGCCAAACAGCTCAATCTTTGTCTTGTCTGATCCTTTGGCTTGTCCATGTGGGCAGATGAAACTTTTAGACGAGTTCGAAGGTGCTGATTTTGGAGTAGGGACTACTTTTTTGGTCGGCACCCTCTCAGTCCATGGCACTGTGAGTCTTGGTGGTTCCTGGGTTGTTCACCTTAACCAGTTTCCTCTTATCTGACAGTCTGGGTCTTCTTCCAGACCATGGGAAAATGTTGAAACTGATTTTTGGGAGTATGTTATTTGAGCTTGTATGTATACTTTTGACTATGTGCAAGAAATTCCAAAATACATTTCAAATTTCAAATGATACGCCTTTGACGTGGTATATCAAAGGTGTACGCTGTGCCATAATTCAACCCTGGAAAAAGAACAATTCAAAGAAATAATCAAAAGCCCAAAATTACATGACATTCATGCCCAAGATGAAAATGTATGTAAACTTTGGATCATGACTGCATGAGCACTAACTAAAGAAGGAAAAAAGAACTTTTATCAACTGGCTAGGCAGAGAAATAAAGCTGGAAAGGATGTGCAGCAGGTTAGGGTGTTTACAGATGTACTAACAAACATTTCTTGTTGAGACTGAGAAGAGAGGCCCTGATCAATGAGCAGCAGAAGGACTTCTTGCAAATCAGTAAGAGCTCTTACAGATACAACGTTTGCTTTGTGCGTGTCAACAGATAATTACAGAGAAGTCAGAAGGAGGTGCATAATGTCTGTGAATCCAATGACAGGTGATGATCAGGTGAAGGAAGACAGAAAGCATGTGTGTGAATGAGACAGAGACAAGTATAAGAGTGAAGCTGCAAACAGTAGAGTGAAATGTGGACACGTTTAAATACTCAGAGTCAACTATCCAAAGCAACGGACAGTGGGGATGGGTACCGGTCATAAACGGTAGTAACCAGACCGAAAAGCAGCGCACATTTTGGTGCTTTATTTTTCCCTGAGCTGTGATACACTTTAGATTCTAGCCAATCATTTTACGTTTCCGAGGATAGTAGGCGGGTCCAGGTACGTACGTTCTTTTAGAGCAGAGCTACAGATTAAAAATGCCCAAGGCGAAGCGGTCAAAAGTCTGGCTGTACTTCACAGCAAAAGATGCAAACTCAGCAGCTGCAACAAGTGCTTTAAGCTGATACTGTGATACTGTCAAAGGAGGTAACACCTCAAATCTGATGAAACACCTGGCGACACATAGCGTTTTTTTAAAAGCCGTATTTGATAGCTTGCTGCGAGACCTCACACCGAGCACATCTACTGCAGGTGTGGTGCCTGTTATCGGACCGGAGTTAGCAACATCCCCCAAAAACACGAAGAGGAGAGTCCTGGCCCCTAGCCCTGCCAGTGTAGCAGAAATGATGAGGATGATGATGGCAGCAGCAGCCGTTCTTCTCTGAGTGAGTAGCTTAATGTTGTTCGTGTGTAATTTACGTTGAGTAGGCTAACCACGTTATTACATTAATGCATGTAAGGTGAACTAGCAAACACCATCATAGCTACATGCGGCTGTCTTCTTGTTTGATGCAGATACTCCCTTCACCCTGGCCAAAAAGGCTAAAATGACCAAAGAAAAAGTGGAAAACAGTTAAACATGAGAGGTTTTTGGACAAAGTTTGTGTTTTTTCCATTGTTTAAGCTGCTTCCAGCCAAGAGTGATACCATATATGCCCCATAGCTGCAGAAAAGGCTAACATTGTTATCTTTTTACAAAAAAACAGCTGAACATGAGAGGTTTTTGGACCAATTTTGTGTTCTCCATTCTTTAAGCACCGGTTTGAGCACCGTTTAAGCACCGGCACCGTTTCAAAAGTACCGGTTTGGCACCGGTATCGGATAAAACCTAAACGATACCCATCCCTAACGGACAGTGCACAGAGAGGTGAAGAAGAGATCACAGGTAGGTTGGAGTAAATGGAGGCGATTATTAGAAAAACTTTCCGTTACGTTTGGTGTGAACAAACTCTGTAACACACTTCCACTTGTGTTTGTCAGCGCTTGGGGAGCCCCAACCGCTTGGGTCTGGAATCCCAGAAAGCACTGTGCCGTCCCTGCAACAGGTTTCAGGAGATACAGACAAAAAGGACTCTGGAGGAGTCACGATTCATAATGTCACAGGAGGATAGAAAAAGCCAAGCCAACCAAGTGGCAGCGTGAAAACAGAACTGAAGACACTTGCAGGATTTAGCTAAAAATGACTGAGGCCAGGACATCAAAAAATCTGCCTCTCCCTACAGCAAACCTGAGGTTATTTGACCTGCACACTGCATATTTAGTACGCTAGAATAAACAAACTGGTATTTCAAAGGAACTTTAGTGTGGGAGCTGGCAAAGTAGCCGACTGACAGACAGTGTCCTGTTAGTGGGCAGGGGAAAGGTGGCACCACCACACAGCACTGCCTGTGATTCAGAGGGGGAAATGTTATCGCAGTAAAGCTGTAAACACAAAATGTTCCAGAGCTCCCCTACGGGAATCGGGGCACTAACACATAAAGCTCATTGTGCCCGAGGAAGCTGGAAAACCATGTACACTAAAAAAATCAAGTCATTTTTAATGAAACGACAGCACATAAGGTATTGTACGTGTGAAAAAACAGGCCTGGCTGTATTTTGTTTCCTTTGGTGAACTAGCGACATTACTTGTTTAGCTAGCAGCACGCACTAATACCCAGTGACAAATACTCAGTGTTACTGAGAACTAAAATTAGGCATAGCTGTTTGTGCTGATATTCAACTGAGCTGAGGTCATTTATTCAAAGGGCTCTTTGAAAGTCTTCAAGGTTTAGGGTGTGAAAATGTGGGACCAACCTGAATAGACAGCATGCGTTTGAAATCTGGGTTTCTGTAGCTTTAAGATAATATTTATACAATCAAATCAAGCCAAGGAAATTCATTTGTAAGCAAAACAATGTTCGTATTAAAGCTATTCTTGCTTCTGCTGTTGTTGGTCCTTAAACCAGCCGTGGAGAAGAGCAAAGCTGTGACACACACCGAGGAGAAACTGAGTTTTAAAAACAATCAAAGTTTTCACTGCAGCCGCTTCCTGTGTTTTTTCCTTTTTTTTCGTCTTTGACGTTCTTTCACATTTCTCCCACTTCCAGTGTCTCCCAAACACCACCATCACCAGAGATGGGCAGTAACGCGTTACTGTAATGTGATTACTTGTTTCAAGTAACGAGTAAAGTAAGGGATTACTATTGCAAAAACGGTAATTAGATTACTGTTACTTTCCCATAGGAACGCTGCGTTACTGCGTTACTAAAGCCGTGATTTTTTTGCGAGAATGTCTCATGACAGTGACGTAAGCGAGTGCGACGTTCGTGACAACAGCTGTGCGCAGATCAACAATGGATCATATATCGAGTGCAGAGAGAGTTTGAGCGTGCAGCGTTTAAAGCGTGGAAGTACTGACCTTACTTTGAGTTTGATTCCATAAAAAGTGACAAAAACATTAGTGTCCGTTGTGCGTGGGAAGAAAACTTCTTTTTACAGTGAAAAAAACCCCTAAACTTCCAAACAAGCACCGAGTAGCTACGACGTAATGGGAAACTCACAGAGAAACTCGCGGATTCTTCCACTGACCGCTGCACACCTGCACCAGGGTAACCCTCCGCCTACCCCACTCCTGCTTTACAGGTGAAAATAGAGCAACAGGACCGCTAGTCTTTGACTTTATTTATTTTCTGCTGTGTTTTACTTGCATCTATTTGAAAGACTGAGTGTAAACACAAAAAATATTTTATTTTATGTGCTGGAATGTGCAGAAAATAAGTTTAAATATTAAACTAATTTCTTCCAGTCAGAGAATGTTGCAGATAATTAAATTTTTGCCTGATGGATAAAGTTAAAAGATTAAAACTAATAAAACAAGTTTTAAAAAGAGACTTTTCCATTTGATTACATTTTGTATGATGGATTATGCAGAAAAAGTAGAATTGGGCTGAAAGATCTATCACTTTATCACCTATTCAGGTTGTAAATCGTGTTTTTAAAAAGTAACTAAGTAACTAAGTAATTAATTACTTTTGAAAATAAGTAATCAGTAAAGTAACGGGATTACTTTTTGGGAGAAGCAATCAGTAATTTGTTACTGATTACTTTTTTCAAGTAACTTGACCAACACTGACCATCACTCCCTTCCCCGTATGCTGTGTACTGCCAGCAGGGGCTCATGTGCCACAAACAACCACTCTGGTTCTTTTTTGTTGTTGTCAGCCTGAGCCACAGAGAAGGCCTAAGTCATGATATGAAATGGATTTCTTTATAATGAAATGAAAGCTAATGTTTAAAAACAGTACACGTGTCCACTAACTGTTTTTCTGACTTGAGCAAGTTTGACTTTGAGTCAAACTAAGACCTCCTAAGACCTCCTTGCCTCCTGCTCCAGTCTGCATGCCACATATCCTTGGGCAAGATACTAACCCCATGTTGCCCGCCGATGCATCCATCGGAGTGTGAATGCGAGTGAATGTTAGATAGAAGCATGAAAAACCTTAGATCAGTGCTTGTATGAATGGCTGAATGCACGAGTTGTATCAAGCGCTTTGACTGCTCAGTGAGAGTAGAGAAGCGCTGTATAAGAATCAGTCCGTTTACCATGATGAAGCAAGTTCAGTGAAACCTCATATTCTGACATTCATATTCATGTTGACACCTGGCATAAACAGAAATCTTGTTGCAGTCCACATGGACCATTTCGTACAAAGACCTACTCTGCAGAATAATGCTTTATGCTGTTTTTGTTGCAGTGTTTTATTTTATGATTAAAAGGTCTTAGAGGATGTAATCTTTAAAAAAAACATTCAAGTCGTAGTTTAACTGTACAAAACTCTCAGATTTCAACTTGAACAAATGCTTCCAGGACTTTTGGGTCAGTGCTGCACCATAGTGACCCGTACTATATTAGTTTATATTAGGTTGGTTTTCCTGTTGTACCCGATGTGGCTGGATAACTGACAGGAAATGACTTGACTATAACAAGTATGTCCTTTTACAAGTATCCTTGGCATACATGAGAAGTTTATGAGGAGTTGAGACAGAATTCATTTGCAGCCTTCCTGCATGGAGGCCGGGGTAATCAGGTAATCTCTACACACGACACTGAAGACGAAACCAGCAGTTGTGTTTGTATTAGCACTTTGATCTTATTCCCACTCTCACTGTGCAGTTCCTGCGAGTTGTCCAACTGAATCCCACGTAAAAGACAGTCCTAGGGAGGGTCAGAGACCTCTTTGTGTCTGTGTCAGCCTCTGATTTCTGGGTCAATATAGACTTCAAATGAGGCACTCTTAACTTTTTTTGATAAATGGTTTTATGCTTTTGATAACATAACAGGATATTAGTGGTGTAGTTGCTGTTTTGTTAGCTAAGTTTACTGTTGCTTCCCAACTTGTGCAGATTTGGGTTCTTTCACATATTGACAAATGGTGCAATGTTTTGGTTGGCTTTATGCTTTTTTCACAACCTCACCAGTTGCAGTCCGGAGATGGGTCATTTCTTACCCCCTACAAGTTTGGCTTACAGTTTTCCATGTACATGTTGCCTGGAAGGAGGCGCTGCTCTAAAGACAGCGTCAGTGCAGCATAAGTTAAAAAAGATCACCCAAAAAGACTAAAATGAGTGAATGTAACCCTGAACTTTAAGATATGCAATGATTCATCACTACAAGTCCAACAGTAACACTGTGAGAAATCATGAAGTCGTTTTTGACCAGAATATATCATTCAAATTGCAAATTACATAAATATGTTTAATATTTGTGCAACATCTCTACAATTAGAAACATTCTGTCTCTTAGGCTACGTTCACTCTGCAGGTCTTAATGCTCAATTCCGATTTTTTGCTCAAATCTGATTTTTTTGTCTGCTCGTTCACACTACAAATAAAATGTGACAGCAAACGCGCTCTAGTGTGAACGCTTAAAGCGGCGCATGCGCAAAAGTCACACACAACGCGCTCTGTTTAGACCCAGAGCAACAGTATTGTTTGACTGATGGTCCTTAATATAAAGACTTCGGACTTTACGTTTCCCAATTTTGCTTTAAGTTATTTTGTTATTGACATAATAATGTAAATAACCTAATAATGATCCTTATTGCTGTTTTAGAGGAGCGCTGCTTCAAAGGATAGTTGCAGATTTCTGTCAGAATCTGCAGATTATACAGTACAAATAAAATGTTCACGTTTCTCCAACGTTGTCTTCCCAACAGTTTCACCGGATGGACAGGAAGTGTTCACGATGTCTTCTCCGGCGCTCATAATTGGCGTCTGTCTTGTGTCAGTGACGTAAAAGACGGATTTAATGCGACATGACCATCAAACAGCAGCTTTCTGAAACATCAGATATGTATTGGATTCAGGACCACATACGAAAGTGACCCAGATCGGATTTGAAAATATCGGATTTGTGCCGTTCACACTGTCACACCATGATCGGATAGATGGTCGCAGAGGGTCAAAAAAATCGGATTTGATGCACTTTTGCCTGCAGTGTGAACGTAGTCAGAGTGATGCTGAAAAACTAGTTCATGCATTTCTTACTTCTAGGCTGGACGACTGTAATTCACTACTATTGAGATGTCCTAACAACTCTCTAAAAATCTAAAAACTGCTGCAGCAAGAGTCCTGACAGGGACTAGAAAGAGATGGAAGATTTCTTCCATATTGTCTTCTCTTCATTGGCTACCTGTTAAATCCAGAATCGAATATGAAATCCTGCTCCTCTTGAATAATCAGGCCCCACCTTCTCTTAAAGACCACATAGGATCGTATCCGTCCAATAGAGCCGTTCAGGCTCATCTTCTGTGCAACCAGCTCCCAGTTTGGATTCGTGAGACAGACACCTCCTCCACCAAGTTAGCGCTCCACCTGAACTGTGGACAACCTTATTCCAAAATGGGTTGAATTCATTTTTCTCCATGAACACCCAGAACACCCCATAATGACAAAGTGAAAGAAATTTGCTTCAAATTCATCAAAATGTATCAAAAAATTAAAAAAAAAATACATGTACATAAGTATTCACAGCCTTTACACAATAATATGTTGAAGCATGTTTGGCAGCAGTTACAGTCTTACGTCTTTTTGACACTACAAGCACAGCTTGGTGTATTTTTACTCCCTTTCCTCTTTACAGAACTTGAAGCTCCGTCAGATGGATGGGAGCGTCACAGCCACGTGCTTCGCCCCAATCCGAGGTCCTGAGGAGGTTATCATCAAAGATGTCTTTGATCATTGCTGCATTCATCATTCCATCATTCCTGTACTTCAAATAAAATCCACTTTCAATGTATGAGAATAAAATAAAGCAGGATACTTTCTCCTTGCTTCCTGCAGTAAAGCCACTTGGCTGATGGCAGTGCTAGTAGCAGCTTCTAAGAAACATTCTCCAAAAAATCCCAATGAGCCGCTCATCATCAGCCCACGCTGACACATTAACCACAGTGATGGATGGAAACACATCATCTGGTAACACATATACTGCTCTCAACACGTGCATTAATTTCAGTTCTGAGTCACAGTTTGGTAACGATTAAGAACCAAAAGATGCTTGTTTAGGTTTCAGATCTCATTTTGGGTTTAAATGCCACTTTCTCAAAAGACCCCATCTGGCAGAAAACCATGAAGGCTAACTTCTCTCCCATATGCAGTTATTTGTTTTTTATGACAACTCTTATAAAGAATAGTAAAAAAAAATAAAAAGAAGTTTCCTTTAGCTAGATGTTGCAGTGATGCTTTTTTCCTTCCTTTTCGCAGACAAATGCCGAGGATCAGTAGGAGCTTGGCCTGTTTTAAAGAGTTACCTGGTGAGTGGCTACGTAAGAAAAATCAAAAAGTGGAAAACGATCCTCGCATGTCTGAGACGATCAGGTGATTTTTGTACCATCATACTATGAAAATTTAGTTCCAGGCCCTCTGAGGGCATCAGGGTGGATACATGTTGGTGCTTTTATTCACTTTATTATCGCCATCATCTTTGAGACACAGAGTAATTTTCCAGGGCCAAAAAATAATCTAAGATCTGTTAAAAGCTGCAGCCTTGTCAAGTGTCATATTCTAAAGCTAAAAAAAAAAAAAAATCACATACTGGCACCTTTTCGAGTATGAAGGTAAAATTATTACTTCATTAATTACCAAATTATGGTGTGCAAAAACACTGTTTTGTTTTTCTGTATGTAAATAAAGGTATTTTCAGCTTTAATTGATACAAAGTAACTACGAGTTGGTGAATAAAAACTGACCTGGAGTAAATTGCCTGATGTTTAACATCTCATGGGAAAGCAAGGCTGAGAAATGCTTTTTCTGAGGACTTGCAACATAAAAGCTAGTTTCAGTTTATTAGTCCCGCATGTTTTTATGCTGGGACAAATCAGAATGTTAGCCTTGAAAAAATACCAAGTCACTAACTGTACTTAAAACAATGAGCCAATGAAAATTGACAGCTATATCCCACTGGATATAGCCCAAAGGACTACTCAGAAGTCATTTATATACATATATGTTTATGTGTGTGTGTGTATGTATATATTTTTTTTTCTTTCCATATTTTTATGGAATTTAAAGGTACTAGATTTAACCCTTAGTAGTTGCTGGATGCAAGTTGCTGCAAGTTGATGCAAGATGCAAGATGCAAGTTGCTGGACCACTGAAAACACTGCACAGGCTAACATTAACCCCCTAACAGACTAAATGTATTAAAAGTTCACTTCACGCCAACTAAAACTAAGAAAAAGGAAAACTAGGAATTTTTGGCTTTTCTCACATTTGAATTCACTAATTACTGAAACCTTAATCTCAGTGGCGGTCCTAGCCTGTTAGGCGCCCTGGGCGAACACCCCCTCTGGGACCCCCCCTCCATAATTAAATGTATTGAATTTTAAGGATCACTGGGTTTTTATTTGTTTGGTTGCTATGGTGATGTTCAATGGGAGTCACGTGGGTGCTAGCGGCGACAATAAGAGGGCGTTGTCAGTCTGTCTTTCACTGGTTTGATTTTGACAGAGAGCAGGGCTGGGTAGCCGTAGTTTTTGTTGACCGCAGCACAACGAGTTTCCCCTTGTTGCATTAGAGCCTGTGATGTTTTAAGAGTTTGAATCGCGAGCCGATCACATTGCTCTGTAAACTTTCCAAGCACTTTAATAAACAAGCAAGCAATTCCACCTCTCGCATTATTGCGTAAAGTTGACAGCGCGTCAGGCAAATAGGCAGGCTCAATCCACGGCCTCTAGCGACTGTGGAAGTCACTACACTCCTCTTCTTTTCTCTTTTTTTAAACTTTAAAAACGGGTTGTGTGTAAGACTTTAAATAAACAAAATATAAAATATACATTTTAAATTGTTATTGATCCCTTTACCCCGACTCCTAAAGTGTATATATATATATTTTTTTTACTCTTAAATATTTATTTTTGTTTTCTTGCACTGCTGTAACTGGAGCCTCGTCGTCTCGTCTCTCTATATACTGGACTGTATGTAGCGGAGATGACAATAAAGTTTACTTTGACTTCAGCAGCGAGCATGCGCACCGAGGGCTCTCGCGCTCACTTTTCGTGTATAGAATTTTGAAAAAACATCGGTGTAAATTATAAGTCTGTATCATGATGTCTGGTGTTTTCGTGTTTGTTTTTATTTTTGTTTTATTTTGAGAGTTGGTAATTTTTGCTGCTCCAGCCAATCCCCCGTCGCCCCGCCCTCTCCTCCCTGTGCCGCAAGCAGCAGGCGCACCTCGCAAACGGAGGGCGCCCTTACTCCCATGGGCTATAGAAAATCGATCGGTGCCTACGCCATTCCCAATATGGGCTCGCATGATGTCGGGGCAGCATGAGTACAAGCTATTTTTTTTTTTCTACCGATGCCCAATGCCGCCCCCCACCACGATGCCGCCCCGGGCAACCGCCCGTGTCGCCCGTATCTAAAACCGCTACTGCTTAATCTGACGCCCAGCGTACATTTTCCTACAGGTTGCTCGTCAGCTTCATGGGCTTACTCAGCAGCAGTGTAGCTTTCCTCTGGTCTAGAGCTCCCTCTCCTGGTCATTGGCAGACATGCCGCTAAAGAGGTAATCATGCTTTGTGCTTTAACTTATAACCAATCAATAGGACGACATTCACTTCAGTGAATGTTCCTGAAATAGCCAGGACTGAACTTACACAGTTACTTAACAGTAAAACTGTAAAACACACAACAATGAACCAGGAGAGTCAATAAAGGCCACGTGTCTCTGATCATTTATTCTTTGAAATTAATATCAGCTTAACAAAAGTATGTAAAAGTTCAGTTTTTAAAACTGTGATTAAAAACGTAGCGAGTACAGTCTGAAATCATTTATTCCTGCAAGTGAATCTGCTACACAATGTTAAAATCTGCGACTGAACTGATTGCATCATCAACTGTTATTAAACAAGTACAGAGAGGTATTTCATTAGGTTCCTCTAATTACAGGCTTTCAAGGCTGAAGCTTTGCTTTGTCTGCAGCAGCTGATCACTGACAGGATCACACGGCGCTGCAGAGCTACACTGACCGTCCTCTGTTCAGTCCGTTCATCTCTTTCACCTTCACGGCTCGACCGTGGAGACACAGCTCGTACACCGTGCAGTGTTTGTAGCTTTGAAAATTAAAAGACGCAGACTAATAGTGTTCTGGTTCCATGTCAGTTCATCCAGTCCAGATCATCATCATCCTCATCATCACCAAACAGAGGAGCTGGTGGTGGACGCCCCTTTAGGCTCTGGACACAAAGCAGAGGCAAAAAGAAGAAGAAAATCACAAATAGTGTCCAAGTGCTATAACATCTCTGACACAACACAGGGGAGGGGCTGGGTTTAGTGGGATGAGGTAAAAGCGCTCAATCAAATCTGAGAGCTTTGCCTGAACTCTACAGATCCTTCCTTACCATCTCCTCTTCCTCTTCCTCTTCGCTGGGTGCTGCGGGGGGATTGGCAGGAGTTGTGTTCTGGAAAAATGGCTCCTCTCCATTTTCCTCGTCAATTCTCCCAGTCAGACAGAGAGAATAGCAGAAGGAGGTGGGGCGAGGCAATAAAGGCAGCGGGATAGAGTTTATACAAGCGGTTAGTTAGCAGGAGGGGATGTCAGTAATGGAGACATAAATATGTTACAAGTTACTAGAGGTGGGAATCACCATACATCCCACGATACGATATTATCACAATACTTAACGCACGATACGATATTATTGCAATTTTTTAAAATATTTTGCGATATTCAGATTCTGTACATAAAGGTAAACTTTATCAATCATCATTTTCTCTAATATCAAAGTCTCACACTCAGTCTTTCTCTCATTTCAGTTTGATTGTTGACAAACTGAACGGTTTGTATTACAGTCTAGTCCAACTTAACTGAATCAACCATCTGGTACAATTATAGCTATTCTGAACTATGCAGTTTATGAAAACTATGCAGCCCCTTCAGCAACTGAAGAATTTGAAAGTAAATTAAAACAAAATATAATTTTACATTAAATAAAAAAGTTTTAAACTTAATTAAAATAAAACATGTCTTAAATTAAAATAAGTAAACTGTCATGTTTATTAAACACATTTGGACAGTGAAGGAATGTCAGGATTCTTGCTCAGAAAAAGGATCAACATGCTCTGAAGTCAGAGCACAAAAACCTTTTTGTAACAAAGTATCGATTTCTGCTGTCCCTGTATCCATACATTATTAGAAAACAAAATATCACCATGCTACACAGTATCCATTTTTTCCCCCACCCCTACAAGTTACAAGTCTTTTGTTAGACTTCTTAACACTCTCTATGCGCTTAACGTGACATTATTCATTGGCTCCGCTGGTAAACTTTGCAGTATTACTGACAGCTGTTTGCCACCACAGTCTAAAAGAGAATACTTGAAACGTGATGCATTCAAGGACGCATTTATAAGCAGGAATTATAAGTCCTCACATGACGAAGTACATGAGCCCTGCTGTTAAAAAAAAACGATTAAATATGTCATGAAATAATAGAAATGACTTTGTACAATTAAAGCAACCATGTAACAGACCAATGTTCACTCTGTCCTGTGTGTATAGTTTTACTGAAACATATTGTTGTGATTGGCTGGAATAACATTAACCATAAAGTGTGTATGAAAAATGGACGCAGCTTCCCAGTCTGTAGGGAGGCCGATGAGGCTTTTTGTTTTGTGACAAGCAGAGCCACAAAATCAAACTCGTAACTTTACCACCAGCCGTTATGACCTGTACTCACCTCGTGTTGTCTCCCGAGGTGTCCTGAAGTGCACTCGGTGGGGGAGGCGGGTTGGATGGGGGTCCAAAGGCTTTATGAGAAGCAGCATTTTTTTCTCCTACATCCTCTCCATCATCTTCCACGCTGTCCACGCATGCCTCGCTGGTCACTGCAGCGGTTGTTTCCAACACAGCAGCTTGCCCATCGTCAGGTGAACGCTCATCTGGATCCATAGACTTGCTGGTGTCTTTATCTTCTGCAGAGCTTTCAGGAGCAGGTTGCTGCCCCTTCTGCTCCTGTACCTCGCACTCTGCTGCTGCCGTTATTGTCAGCTCTTCCGATTCGAGTTCAGTCGTTGAAACTGGATGGATATCTGTGCTTTCTGAATGTTCTGCCTGAGTCGTTGTGTTTGACTCGCACACCGTCTCCTCAGCTGCTTCTTCCTGATCCTCACGAGTCTCCCTGACTTGATGAGAATCTGAATCAGCCACATGTTCCTCCTCCTCCTCTTCCTTTCTGACCTCTGTCTCTCCATTTATGTGCACATTCTGGTGAGGTTCTTCTTCCTGCTGTTTCACATTTTCAACCTCTTCTTTCTCCTCTTCCTCCGCTGTTTCCTCCTCTTTTGTAATTGGTCTTGTTGCAGCCCCGCCTTTGGCACTAAGGAGCTGCAGAGTTACATTCTAGAAGAAAAGAAAACCACATTAACCCTTTAAGACCTACCATAGAACCAAGTCCGCCAGAGCTTATATTATATGTTTACATGCTGTGGAGCCATTTTTGGGAGCATTTCAAGTTGCTATACATCAATACAACCATTACAGCCCAAATTTTAATAATATGTCTGCATTAAGTGCATAGTAATTACATAAATTGCAAAAAAGTGCAATAAACTACAAAAAAATTGAAAATCGTTTTTGTTTTTTTAACATATATTTCTAGTTAGAGAAATTTAAGAGGCTTATCCCTCAAAACTGTAAATACAAAAAAGTTGCACAAAATAGTTTCCCACCACAGGAAATTTATTTTGAGTGTCTTCATAGTTTTATTTTTGAAATACACCAATTTTTATACACTGCAGGAAAAACTAAAATAAATATTATAGTGCAAATTTTGCAAATTTGCAAAAAAGCAGCATATGCATCAAAATAAACTATTTCCAGCAGTGCAATATGAGTCCTAAGCATCCCAGAAACCACACAGAAAGTCATAAAGTCAAACATAACTTTTAAAAACACCAGTATAGGCTCATGAGGCCCTGATGGTAAAAAAACTACATTTCTGCAAAATGACGTCACTTCCTGTTTCAGGCAGGTCATGGCGGACATGCGATAGTTCGCACTGATGGACGTAGGAAGTGTTATGAACAGCTGATCGGATCGGCAAAGCGTGTTTGTGGAATATTATGTTTTTGTTGCTGCAAGTGCTTTTTATGCAGTTTTTGCAAAGCTATATGTGGAAGGAAACTGTGACCGAGGACAAGCTGATGGTATAAGATGTAAGTACAACTCCTCCGGTTTCATATGCAAAAAAAATTATTGTGCTAGCTCACGTGGTTGCAGAGCTACCGGGATTTAAAAGTAGTTACACAAAACGGAGCGTGCTGCTCTGACCGGCTTTAAAGGGTTAATGGCTGGTTCTAGAACTCTGTGATTCAAACCCAAACGCCAGTCAAACACTTCCATTATCATGAGATGAGGGCTGTGATTGTACAATATGGATAAATGAACAATGCCTCTCCACCTGTGCTGATGTAAGACACCAAAAGATGTGTCGATTAATCCAAACATTTAAGAACTCTGAATTTCTGCACAAAGGCTGCATATAAAAAAAGAAAGGTGTGGTCTCTGGCTCTGCTGCAGTGGGGGGGTGGCACAGTAAGCTCACGGGGGGCGGTGCCAGGAGGTCTGAGGGGACAGGTGAAAGGAACTGGAACTAATGAACTCTTGGCGTGTGTGGTGCGGCAAGGAGCTGCAAAGCTGGCTTCCTGGTTGAACATAAGGTGCCAAAGCAGCGGAAGCGTTTTAGAATAAAGGCGCTACGACTGACGCTCGACTGCTGTGAGGCTCCTGATCGCTTCAAAAGGATTTTACCTTAATGGTAGAGACAATGACCCCCAGCACAGCCTGGCCGGTGTAGGATTCAGTGAGATCAAACTCCCCTCGCAGTGAGTGGAACACGCCGTTCATCACACGCTTCACCTACAAGAACACAAATGGTGAGTTATTCCCAGCATGCACTGGCCTTAGACTTCACACAGCATCACACTAATGCGCAAACTTTTACTTCAGCTTATTGATAAGCGCTTTGAGTGCTCAGAGTAGAAAAGCGCTATAAGAACCCGTCCATTTACCAGCTGTGATCCATGATGTGTACCCACTCTAGCAAACCCGCTGATTATGAGTGAGAACACGTGTTTGGTATTTTTAGGACTAAATCATAGAAGAAGAAACTCTACGTCCCAAAATCAGACCTACTGTTGATCGATCAAAACGTACTACAAAGGTTATGGTGGTGATCGGTCGTGCTGTCTCAGTTTAAAGGAGCGTGAACATAATCCTGTATTTCATGCTCCTCACTCCATTTTTCTATATAATTCATTATATTCACTCGTTACATTTCATCTAATGATGTTTGATTTTACAGGAGCTGCAGAGCCATCACTGCTCTGACCGAAGCTTTAAGCAAATCAGCACTTTGACTTCCTGTTGAACCTGATGTCTCAGATACGTCTGAAGGTTCTCAGTCATCTAGGTCACGACTTAAAAAGAAGAAACTTCAAGAAGGTTTTTCTGTCTCAGCTCCTTAGACTGATTTCTCAGAGAAACCTGTCCTAACTGTTGGCTTCTCATAAAAAAGATGGAGATATTCGTAGCGTTCTACATAGAAAACAAAATGAGAAAATTAATTTACTGAAGCATTATTTATGATACAAACCTGTGAAAAACTGCTCTCGAGATATTAAACATTAATGATACAAAGTGTCTCTTCAAACAATACATCAGTCATTTAAATCAAATTAGGTTATAATTAGGCCTCTGAACATATATAAGAGATTTTGTTAAATATAAATGTCGACTTCATGCCAGGAAGATTTTAATAATTTTATTTCGCCAGGACAGATTTTCCAGATTTTACCTGCTCAGCAGCTTAAAGCTTTTCATAATGGCCAAAATGTTTCTATATGAGCATATATATCATGTTAGGACTCGACACAGAGCCACGATGCTACCACACAGGTCAGAATGAGGTCTGCGACTGTCTTGCTGAAATAAGCAAAACATCTGGATGAAATCAAACATTACTCACACATATATACAGATATATCATTCCTTTGCAAGTGTGACAGAAGTGAAAGAGTCGTGTCTGTTTTCAATGCAGTCCTGTCTCAGGATCTGAACATCATCAATGTTCGATACAGGTTTTCGTGCCGTGCGTACAGACACTGCTCAAGATTCTCTGATTCTTTTACTGATATTCTGTAACATATATTATAAAATCAGCCAATACTTTACAGTTGTGCATGAAGAAATATTATTTTTAAACTGTCTGGGACCCTTCCCCAATTTTACTTCTAGAAGTCTCTGTTCTCTCAGACTCTAGGAAGCTTGTTTCATATGCAATCATGTTACGGAGTAAACCATGTACTTTATATGGAAATTATTTTTTACCATAACTTTCTGTGTGTTATGACAAATCACTGGATTCTGCTTATATTTAAATCTCAGCTTTTTTTGTGTTTGTTAAATTGTACATTAAAAAGTTTCCCTTAAAAAAAAAGTCAAATTCCTGCCAAACATACAGCATTTTCTATAATGTACATGTTGCGTGGGTAAAGTTACTAGATACACTTGAAAGTATCTCTCAACACGTCAATATAATAAATAAGAAATGGTTTTAAAAAGGGTTCAACCTTTATTTAACATGACGGACTCAACATCAGAATCCAGTACTGGATTGGAAACATCAGGCAGTCCTCGTCTTATGGAAAACTAAGACTAAAGCACCCTGTGTTGTAACTTTATTGCAGTTTATTGTTTGATAACAGCATTTTGGTTATTTTGTAAGTGATTTAAGTGTTAGTCACATGTTTAGTGAGAGCTGTTAATTATAGATTTAATTTTCTGCTAAAGGGGAGCATTTAACAGGTATTTTCATTAGAAAACTGCGTTTCCCAGAATCCTTTGTGGTAGACAAAAGTTACTCCGGGTTTTAGCTAGCAAAGAAAGTTTCGGGAAGCCATTATATGTTGCTCTGATGTCGAGAAGTTTATTTGTTGTACATTCCCCTTTTTGAAGCCTTATATAAAGACTATCGTTTCTACAACTGATGTCTGATCCATTTTTTGGGGTAAGTGGATTTGCCACAACACCCTGCACTGGCATCTGGAGACATTAATGAGCTGCTGCTGATCATTTGATTTTCATTCTGTGATTTCTATCAGCTAAACAGCTTCTTAAAGTGACAGATGAAGACAAAGGCTGCGCTGCAGCTTCTATTAATTGTTCTGTTTGAAAGATCTCATGTACGTCTCACCTCTGCTGCAGTGTCTCCAGAATCCTCCTGCTCTTCCAGTTTGCTCTCCAGTTCTGCCACTCGTCTTTGCAGCTTCTGTCTTACAGTCGCTCCCTGCTGCTCCAACGCTGTGTACTTGAAGGGAATAGCATGACATAAATATATGTCATGTAAATCACAACGGTGTGGTTGTAACCCCTCCCACGCCATGCACGCCTCCATGATGATCCTTACAACTCCTCCTCACTCTGTAGGTGATTTTCTTGAGGATTAATAACAAAGCTATTCTGTCATTCAGACGGTGCAATATCACCAACAGGTTTTCATTGAATGTTTGTTTCATCTCCCATCATACGCTGCTACTCTTTTATCCATTTGCACAATACTGTCACTTTAAAATCACCTGCACTGATAAGCTTCAGGATACAGTTATATTGTTACTTGTTACAGTTACTTCATCTTATATTTTGCACTATCCTACTGTATATTACTGTATACTTGTATTCTATTGTACATATTGTATCTTATTCCTCTGCTCCTCTGTCTCTCTTGCTGCACTGAGCATGTGCATGACAAAAGATTTCCCCTCAGGATAAATAAAGTCTTCTCATCTTATTTTAATCAGTCATAACAGACATTTATCAGTTACTCCCCAGAGAAACTAACAGAGGAGTCCCCGCCACACTTTTTAACATCACCTTTAACATCAGGATTCTGTGTAGCTCTGCTTTTTGCTCAGGCGAAAATGTCAAGATTTGGCTCCAGCTTAGGCACAGTCTCCGTGCTAAAGGGCTAAATATTCCTGGGTAGTGACGTCGCTGAAAAAATGCATTCCCAGCTAATAATAAATATTTAATCTTGTTAGACAAGATGAGTTAAATGCAGTCATCCATCTTACTTTTTCCTGAAGAGCGTGCAACTCCTCATAATGTTTGTGTTGCTGCAGCAGACTTTGTTCTTCTGAGTCTCTCAGTTGCTTCAGAGCTGAAAACTATTGACAGCAAACATGATTCAACAACAACATGTAACGTGTTCGTGTCCCAATATAAACTTCTCTCAACTTTAAAGTGAACAATTGAAGAAACTACTGCTGATAATGAAAAAGTAAGGCAAGTTTTTTTGTTTTTAAAACACATTTCAGTGACAAAGCAACTCAAAGTGCTTTACATGAAGTGCCAAAGGGCGTAAAATGAACATAAGACGATCTGAGAGCACCTTTTCCTGCAGCTGGGTTAACTTGTCCTGCAGAGCCTCTCTCTGCTCTGTCAGTTCAGCCACCTCTCTGCTGTGCTGCTCTTTAGCTGAAGCCAACATCTGGGAACACTTGCCCTTCCATTCCTGCTCGAGCTCCGCCTGCAGCTGAGACAGCTGCAACAAGCAGGTAAAGCAACGTTAATGTTCACAAAACACTCTGTTGATCTTTCGATTAGACGACGTGATCGCCCTCGGGCTGGATGCAGAGATGTGACCTGTTCTGATGCCGCGTTGTCACTGCTGGTCCTGGCCTTGCGAAGTTGAGCTCGGAGGTTGTCTAGCTCCTGCTGGCTGCTCTTGCGGAGCTCCTCCACCTCCTCGTCCCGACGCTGACGCTCCACCTGCCATTTCTTCTTTCTTTCTGAAAGTGCCTAAATGTGAGGCAAACCTTTTTGTCAGACATCCCTTTTTGATTTAAAGAAAACCTTTTGTTTCCATGGTGACTGTGTATTGCTGTAATTCATTCACAAAAGGATGAAATCCGCTTACTCGTTCTAGGCTCTCCTTGTCAGTCTTCAGGTCCTGCAGCTCCTCTTCCATGGTGTTCACTTTCAGCTCCGTCTCTTTGCGTCTTTGTTTCTCTGAGCGGTGCTGAGTCTGAACCCTCTCTGCCTCCTCCTTCAGCTCTGAAACACATGAACACACAGATGGTTCGTCCGGTCCATTTTTCAAAAAAATAGTCTGACATCTTCTCCTTTGCTCTTCATGTAGCAGCCACTAGATGTTCTTACACAGGGTTGCCTTGATTTTCTTGTTGCTAAAGTCACACATGCATATTTTTTTAAATCAAACGTTTCTGTTAAAGTAACATTCGTAGCTCAAATGTTGGAAAGGAAAATATCTGTGTGGTCGGTTAACTCTGGCCGCAAGTTTACAGGGAAAGAAAAGATTTAAGCCATGAACAGAACTTTCCAAATCACCACAAGGACACTGTGAGGCTGCTCTCCATTTCAGCAAAAAGGGAAAGCGTGAGCTCCCTGCATGGTTGAGAGTAGAGAGAGCACACCATTAAGGCATTCGTTGAGAATGGAGAATTCAAAGAGAATTAAAATATTCAAAACTATCCATGGATGGGATGGGATGGATGGATGGATGCATCCATGGATGGATGCATCCATGGATGGATGGGATGGGATGGATGGATGGATGCATCCATGGATGGGATGGGATGGATGGATGGATAGATGCATCCATGGATGGATGGGATGGGATGGGATGGATGGATGGATGCATCCATGGATGGATGGGATGGGATGGGATGGATGGATGGATGCATCCATGGATGGATGGGATGGGATGGGATGGATGGATGGATGCATCCATGGATGGAGGGGATGGGATGGATGGATGGATGGATGCATCCATGGATGGAGGGGATGGGATGGATGGATGGATGGATGCATCCATGGATGGATGGGATGGGATGGATGGATGGATGGATGGATGGATGGATGGATGGATGGATGGATGGATGGATGGATGGATGGATGGATGGATGGATGGATCCATGGATGGATGGATGGATGGATGGATGGATGGATCCATGGATGGATGGATGGATGGATGGATGGATGGATGGATCCATGGATGGATGCATCCATGGATGGATGCATCCATGGATGGATGGATGGATGGATGGATGGATGCATCCATGGATGGATGGATGGATGGATGCATCCATGGATGGATGGATGGATGGATGGATGCATCCATGGATGGATGGATGCATCCATGGATGGATGGATCCATGGATGGATGGATGCATCCATGGATGGATGGATGGATGGATGCATCCATGGATGGATGGATGGATGGATGCATCCATGGATGGATGGATGGATGGATGCATCCATGGATGGATGGATGGGGAAGGGGGGGAGAAGTCAGATACACCCTGGAAAGGTCAGCCTCCTTCCACCCCATGACATCTGTCTGTTGCAGGCCACAGAGACAGCCAGATTTAACGATTAGCCTAACCCCATTAGCTGCGCGTCTTTGGACTGCAGGAGGAAGCCCGAGTACCCGGAGAGAAGCCACACAAACAGGGAACATCCAAACACCACATAGAAAGGACTCTAACCCAGTCTCTTCTTATTGTGGGGCAACAAAAGTGCTAACCACTGTGCTGCCATTTGTAAACTTCTGGTGCTAAACGTTATGAGGATACAGGATTACAGGATACAGTTTTTGATTTCCTGATTTCAGCTTCTGTGTGACCTCAACTATTCCTGTTAACTGTCATAATAATGTGCAGGAACAGTTATGTTAAAGAAAAAAATCTCCTGCTTTAAGTCAGACAATTTCAGATTCAGACAGATTGTTAGGAAAACGTTTGGGGAATGTTTAATAGTAGACCTAATGATGATGAAGATTTAGTCAAATTTATGAGTTTGTTCGCTCTCTCGAGGCGCTCAAACCTTTGGGTGTTTTTGCTTCTTCACTTTCAAATTGTATGAAATGTATTCATCTGATAAAAGGATTTGTACATTTGATTAGTCGTATCCTTCCATGTTATGTCTAATATGTCCAACATGTCTTGCTTCAGCATCAGCTGCTCTGAGTTTAAACAACAGGACAAAGAAGCAGTTAAACCTGCGTAAATCATCGCTGTGGTTTTCTGTTGAAGATGTTTTAGAGAGACATGAATAAAACTTTCATTCTTTGGCAGCTGGATTTTGTTTTGTATTGAATGCACCTCTCTGATTGCAGCACCAAAAAAAGAAAATTCTGATATTCATAAAAAGGCACAATTTTTTATATTATAATTACATACAATTATAATTATCGGGCACAGTGTATTTAAACTGAGCACACAATCACCTTCCAGCTGTGCTTCCAGGGCAGTGATGCGTTGGCAGCGGCTCTCTCCGTCCTGCAGCGCTGTGCTCAGTTTACCCTGCAGCTCCGCGGCCTTCTGCTGCTGAGCTGAAGCTTCGAGCTGCAGCTGAGACACCCGCGCTGCCGCTGAAGCCAGGTCCTCTGTTAGACGAACCTGGGGGAGTTGGCGAGAGGTGAGAGGGGAAGATGTACTGGTGGCACTATATCAAAATAAAAGCCACAGAGATGGTGGAACGACATAGAAACAAGCCTGGATGAGTGTCTGCTGGTGCTAGCAGTGTGTCCCTGTGGAAGGAAAATGGTGAGTGCTGATTGATGAAAAGGAAGCAGAAGGACAAAAAAAGGAATAAGGTTAGTTGAGGTGCCAGTGAAGGATGATGGAAAAGGGTGATCCAGTGGCTGCAGTCAGACTGGGATCAAATAGGAGCTTCTCACAGTTCTTTGTGCTAAATTTTGTGCTTTCTGGTCTGCAATGACCTGGAAATGACGATTTAGTCTCGGGATTGTTTTCAGCTGCGCTCTCTTACAGCATAACAACAAAACAACTTCCTGTAATTTAAACATCGATTATAATTCTAGATGCTTTTTCTTATTCTACAGATTCTAGCTGACCCCAGTCTGATGGCACTACACAGAGGAAACAGGCTCACCTGGCCAGAGCCCAGGTCCAGAGGCAGAGGATGCTGAGAAGAGAGAGCAGTGAATAGGAGTTTTTCCTCAGAGCAGCACAATGAAAAGAGCATTTGGAAAAGAGTGGAATCAGCAGATAGCAAACCTTTAACCAAGTCCAAACTACAAACAAGCTTCTGGCGACACAAGTGTACAAACTATAGGAGCACAATAAGAAGGCTGGAATCAGCAAATACGCCACGTTATTAAAGCTTACACCACACTCTTTGTACTCCAAAACAGTTTAACCAACATTTATTCTCAGGTTTTAAGAACAAAAACAACAAAAACATCACAACTACGCTCCATGGAAATCAATCAGCGCCTCCTGAACTTTCTGTGCAATCGGTTGATCTTGTATGAACTATATTAACTTTTCATTAACTACTACAGCTGCCAGAGGTACTACACAGTAATATGTTTTTTGTTTTAACTGTAGAACGAATGATTTGACTCGTGTTTAAATACATCACAGCTTAGATAGGAACAGTTTATTGTGCGCTTTTCTAACCTCATACTTAATGTTTTTCAATTTTGCCATATGGGATGGGAATTGCTATTTTCCACTGGAGTAAAATGCCGAGCACACAGAGAGGGAAAGTCCTCTTTGTCACAATCTGATTCTTCTGAAAACCTTTATGATAGGAATGAAGCGTGTCCAGAGTCATGGCTAACTAACACAAAAGTAACACAACCTGTGGTGTGAGTACATTACTCAGTCAGTCAGGCAGGGCAGACAACAAATGACGAAAACCGCACATTGAATACGAACAAAGTTACACAGCACATCAAACATTTTTAAAAAGTTACAAATTAAGTTTCTAATGTTTTATGAAGATACAGAATAAAGAGCAGTGGGACAAACACTGATCAATAATTAAAGACTTTAATTAATTATATAACTTTCCTGTTTATTTGTTCATAGTACACGCTCCAATAGTCTCTACATCTATCTGTATTACCACTGAATAAAGAAAATAAATGGCAACACAGTTACACTGAAATAAAGACGTTTTCTACTTCGGTTTACTTCAAACATTTTTTGTGTCTTTGAAGGAAAAAGAAGCCAATGAAACTTA
Source organism: Neolamprologus multifasciatus (assembly GCF_963576455.1). Taxonomy (NCBI): domain Eukaryota; kingdom Metazoa; phylum Chordata; class Actinopteri; order Cichliformes; family Cichlidae; genus Neolamprologus; species Neolamprologus multifasciatus. Next base: position 34,882,078 of record NC_140450.1, on the reverse strand, counting down.
ATCTTAGTAAATATTCCAAAGGTAGAAATCTGAAATGCCAGAATGTTCAAGAACGTTTCACTTTGTCATTTCTTAATAACGAGCGACATTAAAAAAAACTTAAATCTCAGTTGTGAAGACCCGCAGCCGCCTGCCACAAAATCAGCAGACTCTGTAATACGCTGCATGTGACCACTAAGTCCAACACATGTCCTGTTAAGTTCTTAGTCCTCTCACTAAAAGGGAAGTCTGTCACCGCAAACATCCAACACTTAGCCAACAGCCTTATTTGATTCATTAAAAGACCAAAAATACCAAACGACTCACTTTGTCCTGCTCAGCCTGCAGCAGTCTCGCCTGGTTCTGTTCACTGGACGACTTGAGGGAGTCATTCCTCTGTTCCAGCATCAGGTGACTCTGCTCCATGTACCTGAAAAATCACACCACCAGCCCGTTCACACGTCTGCATCAAGCACACTCAGGCTCAAAGACTTCCTCGTGCTTTCATTAGGCTATGTGGGACTGCTGGTTACTGTTAAGATCAAATTACAGCTTTGACAGAGAGACAATTAAACATTATGGTAAATGGTAAATGGCCTGTATTTATATAGCGCTTTACTAGTCCCTAAGGACCCCAAAGCACTTTACATATCCAGTCATCCACCCATTCACACACTGGTGATGGCAGCTACATTGTAGCCACAGCCACCCTGGGGCGCACTGACAGAGGCGAGGCTGCCGGACACTGGCGCCACCGGGCCCTCTGACCACCACCAGTAGGCAAACATGGGATTAGTATCTTGCCCAAGGACACAACGACTGAGACTGTCCAAGCCGGGGCTCGAACCGGCAACCTTCCGATTACAAGGCGAACTCCCAACTCTTGAGCCACGATCGCCCCATTAGAACTAGAAGCAACCCATTCTGAACTGTTAAAAACTGCATTACACTAAAACTCGCTGGTATTGACAGAATATCCAGGCTTATTAGGGGTGGGGGAAAAAATCGATACTGTGTAGCATGGTGATATTTTGTTTGCTAATAATGTATGGATACAGGGACAGCAGAAATCGATATTTTGTTACAAAAAGGTTTTTGTGCTCTGACTTCAGAGCATGTTGATCCTTTTTCTGAGCAAGAATCCTGACATTCCTTCACTGTCCAAATGTGTTTAACTTTTTTTTGGCAGCAATAAACATGACAGTTTACTTATTTTAATTTAAGACATGTTTTATTTTAATTAAGTTTAAAACGTTTTTATTTAAAGTAAAATTATATTTTGTTTTAATTTACTTTCAAATTCTTCAGTTGCTGAAGGGGCTGCATAGTTTTCATAAACTGCATAGTTCAGAATAGCTATAATTGTACCAGATGGTTGATTCAGTTAAGTTGGACTAGACTGTAATACAAACCGTTCAGTTTGTCAACAATCAAACTGAAATGAGAGAAAGACTGAGTGTGAGACTTTGATATTAGAGAAAATGAACATTGATAAAGTTTACCTTTATGTACAGAATCTGAATATCGCAAAATATTTTTAAAAAAATTGCAATAATATCGTATCGTGCGTTAAGTATTGTGATAATATCGTATCGAGGGATGTATGGTGGTTCCCACCTCTAAGGCTTATGTCACTAAAAAGCCTGAATTACAGCCTGGTACAAAAAAAATGTTTTAAACTGTTAATGTTTCTGCTGTTTCTATAAAGTTTCATAACAACTGCAGCATCAAGGAATTTATCTTAGCGTTAGGATTTCGGCTGCTTCCACATTGTGCCTGTATTAACAAACAATGGTAAATCAAGCAGCCACACACTTAACAGGCTTCAAAATTCAGAGTCTATAAATCTCTGAATTTTACTGCCAAGATCCCTGATGGCACTGTGCGAGGAATAAGAATCTGAACATCTAAAGAGACTTAACCTTTAGGCTGCCCCGTATCTGTGCGTAATTCTTAATTCTTTCAACTCAAATTCAAAAATTCAAATTTTATTTGTCACATACAGTCATACACAGTACGATATGCAGTGAAATGCTTAGACAACTGCTCGTGACCTAAAGAAAAAAAGAAAAGGCTATGAATAAGATAGGAAATAAATATGAAAATTAAAAAGGGTAAATTTAACTAGGAAGGAATAAAATAAAGTATAAAAATTAAAGTTAAAAATGAAATAACTGTACAACACAAATTAGAATGAAGGGTAAATTTAACTGGGAAAGAATAAAATAAAATAAATTAATTAAAGTTGAAAATAAAATAACTGTACAACAAAATACACAATACTCACCTCTGGTTCTGGTTGATGAGATCTCCGATCTTACGGTTTTGCTCCTCAATGCGAGAACTTTTCTCAAACACTTCCTTTTTTAAACACTCATTTTCCTGAAAGCAGAATAAGTGCTCAGAACAGCTGCAGATGGGGGGTTTAACAACGCCTCTATAAAGCACTGCGCTGCTGATGTATGTACCTGAACAATTCTTTGGATATTGTGCAAGATCATGGAGGTTTCCATCGACACAGAAGACAAACCCGTGGAAAGGCCCCCCTGCCTTTGAAGATCATCGATCTGTTAAGATTTTGAGGAAAGAAGAAAAAAACTGAATCAAATGTTTCTGCTTTGCATTAAAGCTGCTTAATGATTTTGTACCATTTCAGAGTGTACCTTTGAAGCCAGCTGATCCACTTTATCGCCTACTTTTCCAACAGCTAAGCGAATCTCGGTGTTATGCTGTCTGGCCTCAGTCATCAAGAAGGAAGTCACATCCCCAGAGCCTTGAGAAACAACGGGAGCACACAAGGGTGTGTCATTAGGAACCATTGCATCCAGCATTATTATCATGAGATCATCAAATGAACCAGTGGCTTCCTGGTGGTTGAATCCTACCCATGTATGGGACAGCTGGTGCAGGGTAGACCTGGCCCACAGGCTGCAGTGGAGATGGAGCTAGAGGAGTCTGTGTGTAGGGTTGAAATAATGTCATGCACTGACATAAACACACACTTCCAACATGTATTAAAAAATATTAAGCTAGCACAACAGTGGCGATGCTACACCTGGAACGCGTGGCTGCTGGTTGGCAGTCCAGGCTGTGCGGTCACAGTGCTCATAACAGGAAGTAAGGCGGAGGTAGGAGGAGCATGAGGATGAGGATGTACTGCAAGAAAAACACTGCAATTTTACAGATGCAGGAAGAGAGAACTGACGGATGAGTAAGGACAAGAAGTTTACCGTGTGCAGCAGCTGCAGGAGCAGCGGTGATCGGCACTGGAGATGAAACGACGGGATGATCCTTTGCTCTGCTGCCACTGGTGTCCTGGAGATAAATGCACAGCAGTGTCAACTCACCAATGATGATGCCAGAAAAGAGTCTGGTAATGTCCACAGTTTTGAAATCAAAATGCAATGCTAGTTTCCTGTTTAACATAAATCAATTTGCTAAATTTAATTTAAGAGCATAAGACAGTGTAATAATCCCACACACCTCTACAGCTACAGGTACGGGAATAAAGTTTATCAGGCTTTGGATACAAGGGCAGTAACATTTAGGTTCTTGACAACAGGAAAATGCTAAACCAGTACACACGACAAGATACTGACCTCAAGCTCAGAGTCGCTGGATTCAGGCTGGCTGGCCGCTCCTGTCAGAAACGGCAGCATGGGCTGGCCCATTTTTGCCATTCGAGAAATCAGTTTGGCTTTAGTAGCATCTGGATTCTGAAATTGGAGAACAGCAGCTCCAATCGTTACAGCACCAAAACAAATGAATACAAAAAGCACAAAATGAGGTGCTTGCTTACAGCCAGCTGCTCACTCAGAGAGTTTGACTTTGTACGAAGTGGTGGCTCCCTGGGAAGACAAATCAGCTACTGTGAGAAAAAAAAGTTTAGAATAATAGTGCTAACGATTTTATCAGGTTTAAATCTTACCCTGGTCTTCCTGAACCTGAAGAGGGGGCCTGTGCTGAGGGCTCTGGGACCAGATTTTCAATACTGAGGGCTGGAGAAGGAGCAGCAGAGTCTCTGGAGCCAGCACTCGCCCGATCAGAGCCACTGTCCTTTGAGAACTTGACCTAAACCACAAAACAAGCTCAATAAGCTTCTAATATTTCAGAAAGTGGTTGAACTTTCTAAACAGATACAAGCAGATGATGGAGATGTTTTGTGCAGCGGATGTTACCCGTCGAAGCTCTGCTTCAAAGATAAGAGTGCTGTTAGCCGGGACACGGTTAGGGACACCCTTAGATCCGTAAGCTAAATCAGGCGGGATGACAATGAGACGACGGCCTGCCTTCTTCATCCCCAGCATCCCTTCCTCCCAGCCCTGTGCATACAGCGAGGAAGAGGAAAGAGATGATGAGGTAATAACATAACAGCAACAGAAGAATGATAAACAGCACAATCTCAGTGCTCACACACTAATTTAAAGCTATGCTAGAACCTTTCAAAAGCAACTGTAGCATTTTTGGATGATTAGAAATGCAGGAGAGACACAACACAAGAGCAAATATAAATAAGTGATGATTTAATAAACTGCAAATAATATTTATTTAATCGACAGCATCATAAGTTAAGGTGAGCCTAAAAGGCTAATCCACTGGTCTCATTTACGACCCCAGCATCGTAAAACAAATTAATATCAAACCTAATGTGAGAATGTGATATTGGCTTTTTTTGTCATTTAAGCAGGCAGCAGCTAAGTCGTTTCATGTATTGTGCTTTTTATTTTTAATGAGTGAATGAACTGTAACATATCTTTAAAACTGAGGCATTCTCCAACTTTCTCGGTTGACTAACAGTCTGTGGACAGTGAAGCATGTGGGCTGTAGTCTCTCTAAGTTAGAAACAAACGGCTCTAAGCACTGTGCAGGTTACAATCTATAACATAAGAATAGAAGCCTCTAATGTTGCTTTTGACAGTGTTTTGTTAGCTTGCCAAAATACATCACAAGCTAGCATGAGGCATGTCAGACAGTGATTAGTCTTGTCTTGTACAAAGAAAAGGGAAAAAAAAAAGAAAAGCACAAAGATTTCTGCAACATCAGTACTGATAGGGATGAGTTTTCTCTCCCACACTGGCTTCTCTTCACTGGCTGTATTGTAATTCATTATTATCAGGATGTCCTAAAAACTCCCTGAAAAGTCTTCAGCAGCAAGAGCCCTGACAGGGACTAGAAAGAGAGAGCAGATTTCTCCTGCTCCTCACATACAAGGTCTTAAATAATCAGGCCCCATCTTATCTTAATGACCTTGTAGTACCATATCACCCTATTAGAGCACTTCGCTCTCGCTCTGCAGGCCTACTTGTTGTTCCTAGAGTATTTAAAAGTAGAATGGGAGGGAGAGCCTTCAGTTTTCAGGCCCCTCTTCTGTTGAACCAGCTCCCAGTTTGGCCTAGGGAGACAGACACTATCTGTACTTTCAAGATTAGGCTTAAAATTGTCCTTTTTCATAAAGCCTAAGAAAAGGATATAGTTAAGGCTGGATCAGGTGATTCTGAATCCTCCTCTACTTATGCTGCAATAGGCTTAGCTGCTGGGGGCTTACCATGATGCTCTATTTCACTCACCATCATAATCATTATTAACTATTAATATCTGACTCCCTTCCACAGTGTATTGTATGCCGTCTTCCTCCCATCAACCCAACTGGTCATGGCAGGTGGCCGCCCTCCCCCAGCCTCATTGGACCAGAGGTTTCTTCCTCTTTTAAGGCAGTTTCTCATCACCACTGTCAAGAGTGCTTGCTCAGAGGTTTGATTGTTGAGGTTTTGTCTGTATTATTGCAGGGTCGTTACCTTATAATTTAAAGAGACTTGAGGTGACAGTTTTTGTCATTTGGCGCTATACAAATAAAACTGAATTTTAAATGAATGTAGAACTAAATCTTTTCCGAGAACAGTCAAGATGGGAAGATTAGGCAGCTCTCTGCAATATGGAGAGCATAATGTTTCGAGCTTAGTTCTTTTACAACAGGCTACTTAGTCATGGTAACAGGAACTCTGATCATCACACCTAAAATATATGCTGTACATACCGTACATATAATATTACAACGTCGTAGCGAAGGACAGTCTGGTCACATGAACGACACACAAACTTCAGTTCACTTAAATCCTGTGTGCATCAGTGAGTTTATCAAGTTGCACAGAGCTCCATAAAAATGTAGCTGGATTTACAGTGTTTAGCCATGACAGCTACATTATTCATTCACGTTTTACTGGATTCAATGAATCCACACAGAAAGCAATTAGCTCAGCATGCATTATCATGCCGCTGAAGGTTGGTTGCTAACACACATTCAATGCTCAGGCTGCTAGATAATCCTCCAATGTATATAGCACCCTGTCATGCCAATCAGCCTCCACCTCATTTAGTTTCACTCGAACCACCAACTTCATATCGCCTGCACTTATTTCACCCAGTCGCTTTTTATGGTGTTGGGTTGCCACATCACTGCATGTCACTTCAAGGTCTTAAATAATCAGGCCCCATCTTATCTTAATGACCTTGTAGTACCATATCACCCTATTAGAGCACTTCGCTCTCGCTCTGCAGGCCTACTTGTTGTTCCTAGAGTATTTAAAAGTAGAATGGGAGGCAGAGCCTTCAGTTTTCAGGCCCCTCTTCTGTGGAACCAGCTTCCAGTTTGGATTCAGGAGACAGACACTATCTCTACTTTTAAGATTAGGCTTAAAACCTTCCTTTTTGCTAAAGCATATAGTTAGGGCTGGACCAGGTGACCCTGAATCCTCCCTTAGTTATGCTGCAATAGATGTAGGCTGCCGGGGGATTCCCATGATGCATTGAGTTTTTCCTTTCCAGTCACCTTTCTCACTCACTATGTATTAACAGACCTCTCTGTGTTGAATCATATCTGTTATTAACCTCTGTCTCTCTTCCACAGCATGTCTTTTATCCTGTCTTCCTTCTCTCACCCCAACCAATCACAGCAGATGGCCCCGCCCCTCCCTGAGCCTGGTTCTGCCGGAGGTTTCTTCCTGTTAAAAGGGAGTTTTTCCTTCCCACTGTCACCAAAGTGCTGCTCATAGGGGGTCATATGATTGTTGGGCTTTTCTCTGTATCTATGAAGCGCCTTGAGGCGACTTTTGTTGTGATTTGGCGCTATATAAATAAAATTGAATTGAATTGAATTGAACTTCCTGTGTGGACAGCCCTTTGAGCTACTATTCACAGTCACTGCAGTATACTTTCACTCACTCGGATCACTTTCCCAGCTCCAATCTTCAGTCGCAGCAGCTTGTCTTTGTTTTGGTTGGAGTCAAACATCTGCAGCAATACAAATAAGATTCAAAGACTTGTTCGTCATCATAACCAGAAAATCCACAAGAGAAAAAACAAAAAACACTGATACTTGTTAAAATGAATGATGTGAGTGTTCGACCTGTCCACAAGTGTGGTTCTCCAAAAGCCAGCCGGTGTACACCACCTCCACAGAGTCTCCATTCTCCACTGACTGGCCCTCACCCAGACTGAGATCCTGCAGTACCACCACATCTACAGTCGCAGCGCTGTTCACTTTTGCTAAACATACCTGATGATAAAAGATAAGATAACCTTTATTAGTCCCACACATGAGAAACTTGTGAAGACTTCTTCATCATGTACATAATGTAGACTACACACATCGTTTTTTGAAGATCACCTGACACTTTTGGACTTTGTGCTGTCAATAAACAAAGTCTGTTTGTTTTGTGTTGGCCCAACTGTAATCACAGTATTTATTATTTGAGGCTCACCTCTTTGCAGAAGTCTGAAGCTGATTTCTCTGACTCAAACATAAGGGACCAGTTCTGCCTCTGGTCATCATAAAAAGTGCAATAATTGTTTTGCTGTACCTGCAGAGGAAGACGAGCATGTAGCCATGAAAACAGTCAGTGGGGGGAAAAATAACATTCTTGGTAACAGCTATTGACTATGTGCATGTTAGCATATGCTACTTCCGGTGCGGAAACTCCTGTGGGGAGCTTTGTTTCCGGTGTCCTATTCGCGCCTTGTTAACGGTCCAAAACAAGTTAAGCAAATGAATGAATCAAGCAGCGATTTACATTTCTATAGATGTCTCGGGCATTTACCCAATATATCTGTAAATGATGTTCATCGACTTGTCGATATTTTTCCCCTGCGCCTCAGAGCAAAAGAGAAAATGGATTCAAATGTTATATTTCTCAGCTGTCCCTCGTTTATCGCGGGTGTTATGTTCTAAAAATGACCAGCGATGGGTGAAGTAGCCAATTTTATTTTTTGACAGTGCAAAACGTTTCGTGGACATCGTGGACATACAGCACTGCTCTTCAGAGTCACACTGCTAGCATCGATGCAGCGATTCTGTACTGTACAGGAGAGACGGAGGAGATCGTCTGCAGCGATCAGGACGCAGGACACAATGTGACGTAAAAATAAGCATGCAAACTTGCACTAAAAAAATCTGCGAAACAGCGAGGTGAAAGGTGAACCGCGTTATAGCGAGGGACCGCTGTAATTTTGAAGGTAAGTCACAACATACCCTTCTTAAATACTAATGTATAGAAACCCTTACCAGCAGTTTTTTGTGTGGCTTTTTTCACGGTTTGTTAACATGCTGTGTAGGTGTGTACTCGACGAGCTGATATCGACATAACGGAAACATCTGGTTTGACTATTGTTCACCTGTAGTTTGAATGCTGAACATTTGCCTGTTTAAATCATAAGACCAGTCACTATACAGAGATGTGCTTCTGAATGTGGACGATGTGTCTTCTGCTGCAGTTCTGCTTGTGTTAAGTGATGTAAACAACTGATCATTTAAACTCTTTAAACGTCAAAATTGATCATTAGATTTTTTATGACACAACAGTGGTGAGTGTTCCCACCTTCTCTTTGTAACTTAACGCAATCTTTCCGTTTTCGAGTTTTGGACATGATTTTGGAGTATATCTTCGCAGTAGCGATTGACCGCAAAGTAAAGCTACCGGAAATGTACAACCCCCACATCCGGTCTCAAACCAGGAAGTTAGCATTTTCTCCTGCACAGGGTCAATTCTTTACAGCTGTTACAAGCTTTTCAAAAGAAAAAATATCTAAAGAACAGGGTTTAAACAGGTATCGCAGTGATTATCAGAAATATATAACTAACAGAATTTCAGATGGTGCATCTACTTCATGACTATACTCACCGTGAAAGCAAAGCCCACATGAATCTTGGCAGAGGTTACTTGTTTCTGTTGGCTTAAATACAGAAGCAGCTTGTACTGAAGAAAAGAAGAGCTGAGCTCATTATTAAAAACCAAACAAAAGTCAAAGCAGGAGCATAAAGTAAGAGACTAAATAACAAAGCTCCAACCTCTTTTGTTGTATGGTTGCCCAGCACAGCGGCTCCCAGCTTTCCCTGCTTCATGTACTGTCCATTAATACTACATGAGACAACACAGCTGTTCAGTGAACAGAGAGACAACTTTGGGGGAGTAAAGAGTTTAATTTGTGTAAAGAAAAGGGGGATAATGCTCCAAACAGATGTAAAAAAACAAACATGAAACCTGACATTTAGAATATAGCAGCCGACATATTTAGAGGAGTGCTTAAAAATGCTTTTCAAACTCACTATCTGAAGGCTTGGACTGCTGTTGCAAATAATACTGCTGGAGCTCCGGGTTGTGGAGCTGGCTTCTGATTGGATGGAGCTGCAATAATATTAAAGAAATGATCACTTGTGGCTCTGCACGACAACTGGATGTAAATTCAGCAACGCTGCAGTTCTGAGGCTGTTACCTTGGTTGGAGCTCTTTCTGGGCTGTTTGGGGGCTGTGTACTGGAATGACTCGTTCCCCTGACTGGTTTCCTGGTCTAATCCAAACAGGGAAGCCAGCTTGGCCCTAAAAAACACAAACGATTATGTACATGTGGTTGTATTTGCATTGATATATGGTGCTTTAAAAAAAAAAAAAACATGCTGGACATCTATACTGATACTGGGTAATGTGTTGGGAATGAAAGTTTGCAAAATAATGTCATGGAAATTAAAATGATTATATAAAAATTATCATATTGTTTGCATGTCCGAAACATCAAACCATGACCCCAAATAGATGACAGATGGTTTCCTGGGGATCTCCCCTCAAACACAATCTTGACCAGCTGAAGTGACACCAACACGGCAGCATGCACCAGTGGATGTGACATTGTTCTGGGGAAGGGCCTCTGTGCCACAGGGGCTGAGCAGTGAGCCGAACTCTTCACCCCTACTCTACAGCCCAACTGTTTACCACACATTGGTAGAAGGTTATTGCTACGGTGGTAATACTGTATCCGTTTATACGTCTGATAGGCATGCTTGACTAAAATCTGTTTCCTTATGTCCTTGCATTTTACTGTATTAAGTAATTAAAAATAGCTACAAAAGTAGTAACAATGCTTGCTTGTTTTTTATTATTATTATTATTATTATTATTATTATTATGACAACAGCCAGAGACATACCAATTAAAGCTAGTAACATTGACTACTGAGCTAACCAAAAACAGCCTGGGTTTCTATTTCTTATAGAGGTAGACTACAAATGTAGTTGTCAGGCACAGCTACATCCACACTAGCCCGGATAGATTTGAAAGCGGCGTTTTCGTCTGAAAGCGAACGCGAGTGAGAATTAAAGGATTTGAAGAAAAGCTATCTGCAGCATGTACAAACTGATATTAATCTTTAATAGGACTGTCAAAAGTGAGAGCAAACAAAACAACTGCTGTATAATGCCCTCTGCTATCTTAGTTTAGTTGGTCACATGACTGCGTCACATGACTAAAATGTAATTGTTTTCAAAAAGTCTGTTTTTGCTGTCCACACCGCGACGTGAAAGCGCTGTTTTTAAATGTATGTATTTTCAAAACGCTGCATTTTCCTTGAGCGAAAACGCCGTCTCAGTGTGAACAGGAGGCCAAAACGGAGAGAAAACAAGGTGTGGACGTAGCCACAGTGTCATGGTGCTGCCACCACCACCCACCCCTCTTTACTGAAATCCCACCTACTCTTATGTGTGATGGCAACTCTTCAAGAGACAAAGACCAGGAAGGAACCAGGTCCAGACAGCGTGTCACCCTCCTGCCTCAAAGTATGCTCTGACCAGCTGGTTCCCATCTTCACACTGATCTTCAACAGATCCCTGAAACTGTGTGAAGTCCCCTCCCATTTCAAGCACTCCACAATCATCTTGGTCACTGGGTTAAATGACAACAGACCTGTCACCCTGATATCCTTTGAAAGACTGGTGCTGGCCTACTGGTGCTGGTTCACCAGGCCTCGAGTATGGACAGCTTGTTGTACTTCTTAGGCACCAGTTTCTTCATCACACCTTCCTGCAGTTCTGACAGATGGCTAACTTCCCTCCGTGCTGCCTTGATCTTGGCCTCTAGTCTTCTTCTCCATGGAGGGCAATACTCTTTATGGGTATTATTCAGCTTGTAGCCAAGTCATCTCAAGGATCACTCTTGCTATCGAATAGATCAGCTGCTTGGTTTCAGTGATGGTCGCAGTAGACATTGTCCTTAATGTTGCATTAGCATCTTCTAATAGACTTTCAGATGGTACTTCATGCATTCTTTGGAACTGGCCATGGATAATCCAGATTTCCAGCTTAGGCATAATCCTCTCTTTCAGGCCAGCTGCTCTCACATTCAACATACCAGTTGTAATTCGGGCTTGGTACCCAATCTTGAAGTGTGGGGATGATTGCAAGATGGCATACAGACATATGCAGCAGCACAGCGCTCCCAACTACTCCTCCAATGCAGCGGTCCCCAACACCCGGGCTGTGGACCGGTACCGGTCCGTGAGTCGTTTGGTGGCGGGCCGCGAGAGTTGAGGCTCGGGTGTGAAATGTACGGTTATCAGGGTTTTTATCGTTAAGTCGGTTTCCCCGGGTCTTTTTCTGTATTGTAGTTGTATGTCTTATTTTGAAAGAACTATTTACGCATTGCCATAGCGACCAGAGAGCATCAAGAAGCAGAGAGGAGGATCTCCAAAGGTTGAATTTGTTCCTCTGGACGTAGCGTTTTGTGGGAGAAATGTTTCGTCACTCATCCAGGTGACTTCTTCAGTCTCAGCTGACTGCAGGTGTCCTCAAACGCTACGTCCAGACGAACAGAATCAACCTTTGGAGATTTCCTTACCTGGATCACTGAGCATGCAAGACAGAGAGGATGTTACTCTCAATGTTGTTGGCGCATTTCAGGAAGTGGCTGCTAATAAAGTTACACAATTACACAGCTGAATTCGGTTTATTATTATTATATTTGCAAAATACCACAGTTTTTGTCTTTGTCTGTATCATTCTATTTTGTTGTATTTATCCGCGACACCTTAAAGGCTGGTCCGTGAAAATATTGTCTGATATTAAACTGGTCCGTGGTGCAAAAGGTTGGAGACCGCTGCTCTAATGTGTGTCTTTCTCTTGTTTTGTATACGTGTCTCATATCTGTCATTTATTCCTGCCGTCTTTATATTTTATGACCCAACTTCCTCACTCCCCCTTGCCATAGCATTTGTGTAGAGATTAAGGTAACTGCAGAGAGTAAGGAGTCAGCTGAACAAGAAAAACAAGATAACAAGATAATAAGACAGTCAAAGGAGGAGACTGGTGCCACTGACATCAGGGCAGGAAAGTTCCCTAGCATGCATGGAAGGTTTCACCACAAAAATCCAGCACTCTGACACTTTACACTAAGTGGAAGGAAAGAAGCTTAGGACTAGTGAGTACCAGAACCACTGTTCAGGATGAAACAAAGATCCGCCAGCATATCGGAAAGATGACACAACTGATCCTACAAATGGCTGGACAAAGCTGGACTAAAACACAGCACAGAGGCACTAATCATGGCAGCACAGGAATATGCACAAGACTGACAGAGGCTGGGTCTACAACACTAAGCACGAGCCCAGGTGCAGGCTGAAATGGTGACGAGGCCAAGACTTCCAGATACTGATGGACAAATTGGTGGCAGCTAAGCAACCACATGTAGTAGTGGAGGGCAAGAAGAGGAAGAAGCTTGTAGTGACAGATATAGCCATCGCAAGAGATAGCAAAGAACACAAAAGCTTGAGGAATACCAAGAGCTAGAGATGATGTGGAAGGTGAAGGCAACAGTGAGCCCTGTGATCATCAGAATACTGTTGACCACAGGCAGTACCCGCCAGACGGCGGTAACAGCGCCAACATTTTATTTTATAGTCAAGTTCCCGGGTATAAACTGCATATATATCAACCAGTTATTCATCTCTATGTATGTCTTTATTCTAGCATCATCACACATGTGTAAACAAGAAAGTCTCACAAAACCACACATCATCGAGATGTCATTATTGTAACCATTTTAACCACTACCAGCTGATGTTTTTGTTTTTAAAATTTATTCAAATATACTATTTTGTCCACAGTCATAATACCCACATGGAAAAGATATTTATAAATCTTATGAAGTTTGTATCTGTCTTGTGTGAAACTTGTATGAAAAGCACACAAGAGTGAAAACAGATATAAGATCCCATGAAAAATTATATAAATGAAACTTGTATCTTATGGATTCTTACTAAAACAATATATGAAAGTAGCCACTTTCATGAGTAAAGCATATCAGCCTTATATGATTCACTATATGAAGTAGGCCACAGCTGATGCAAGTTTTTTCTATTTCTTTTCCATATGGGGAGGTAAATTATGTGGGACAGTAAGTAAACCGTCACATATTTCACATGACATCAAGATTCTTTCTCTAATCACATATTTTATAAGCAAATGGCTGAAATGATTAGTTCGTTATCCAATTACTTGCCAAGTCATTTTTAGTCACCAACTAATGGTGGCAGCCTGATACTGACCCCTGGAACTCCTTCCACTGGTAATCACTGCCATCTCCCAGAACAGACATGTTGAAAGCCTTAACGCATTCATCTCCGACGGTAAGGAACTGGGCTGAGGAGGGGCAGCCAGTTTGCATGTGTGGGTCAGAATCCTTTTAACGCTTCTTCCAATGCTCGTCTCGCTAGCTATGCTGACCACTCGACCCCCAGTGCTATCACACCTGTGTGACAAATTCAACAGCGTAGCAGAAAAAGAAGAAAAGCGCAGCGCTCTGGCTTTAGTGCTACACGGTCTTTGGAGGGAAGAGATGGGCTGTAGCAGAAGCCTTCAACTCCAGTCTACTCTAACAAGCAGCATGTGAGAGGAATTAGATTCCATAACACTTGTCCCTCCTCAACAACAGGCTCGACGCTTGCCACTGATCCCAAACGCTCACACACACACTGCACTACAGTCACACACAACTCGTGCAGAGGGAGGAGGCATGAGGAAAGTGGCAAAGATTAAAAAGTCAGCTGGAAGCTTTCCTAATACTCAGGGAGTCTGTCCCATGACAAAAGTGCACCAAGTTTGGGTCTTTCAACACACAGATCCCTTTTTTTCTTTAAAGAATGACACTAAGAAAGCTGCAAAACGCTGCATTTTGAAAATAGTGTCAAATTAATTGTTTTAATTGCTATGCAAAGGTTTGAACTTACACACAGCTCCTTTAAGCTACCGCATACTAAGGCCAGGCTTTGGCTGAAAAATGTAAAAGAATAAAAAATAAATCAATGAATAAATAAATTACTACATTTGTAGAGCTGTTTGATATAACGATATATATCGGATGACGATTTAAAAACGTCGTTTCATTTTACGCTATCGTTTGTTTCGTGGTGTCGCAAAATAAACTTTATGGCAATATTTTTTTTCATGGTTCTGATGGTCACTGTAGTTATTATTAATTTCTTAAAGTTCTCTCTTTCTCTTATATTTAATATAACCACACTACGGACGGACAAGCGCCTGTTTTTATGGGTTGTCGTTAGCAACAACGACGGTAAAACCATCGCATGTCCGCTTGTTTATTTTCCACATAAACCTTTCACAATAAAGCTCAAGATCCTGTTGAGACTTTTCAAAATAAACGGAATCACGTGAAAAAGTATGCAGAGTATTGAGGGATGAGAAGCAAAAAAAAGAGTCGTCAGGTGCTAAAAAATAAACCTTAGACTCAAACGTTAGAACAGGCTTTTCCCCGCAGCACGCCGTGTAATAAATACAAAGAAAACGGCGCCGTTACAACCTATGTCTAAAAATGTATCGTTTCATGCATCGGTCAAAACACTCGACTCCAGCTACATGACGCACAGCTGGAAACACTTCACGCAAGTCGAGATTCACAGAATTTACAGAAAATGTTAATTTTTTTGTGATTTGTATCGTTATCGGGACGATAGATGTTTTATATCGGGATATGAGATTTTGGTCATATCGCACAGCCCTAATTCATAGGTTTGATAGTGTGCTTGGCATCATTGTCCTGTTGCATGGCTGTCTCAGCCAACCTTTAGCCCTCGACAGATGGCCTTTTACTCCACAATACATCTCCCAGATGCTCTATGAGTGTCACCTGGTCCAGTTAGAGACGTGATTATCAGATAATGAGTTCATGGTTTTTAGAAATTTAGAGAGAACATAAAAATTTAACAATAAAATACATCACTGTTGCAAGAAAGAAGAAAATTAGATTAATACTTCATAAAATTGTTAATCTAGTGATTTAGTATGTAGTGGTTAACTGTTTTATTGCTGCGAGTGCTCTTTATAGTGCTGAAGCTCAGTGGATACAGTCAACATAAAATGATAACGTCCCATAGCGCAGTAAAGGTGAAGTGAAATTGATTCTGTTTTTTGGCATATCAATGTGAAACTGCTCTTACTGATTGAATGGGTATTTGTGGCATGCGTCCTATGCTCTAACTGCATTTCCAGTAGTGTAAAAAAAGGAGCTAAGTCAAAATCAAGTATAAATATGTTTACACATTTTGTGAATCGTTAAATGAATACACACACATTCCCATGACAACGTGACACACAGTTTGCATTAACAACTGGGATTACATCATGTATCCCCCAGTACAAACTCTATAGTACTCTTAAAACATTGGTTTTTATTTTTCATTGGTAGTGTTTTAAAACACATACCTGAATACATCTGATCGGTAAACGTCCAAAACTTGCTTCTACGGACACACTTCCCCATTCTTATCAATGACCGTTTACCTTCCTAATTCCTATGGAAGCAGTAAACTCTATCGAGTCATGTGAACTCTTTTTCACATAACTGTATACCACAGTTAAATGTAGTATGGCCATCAAACTGTCTATATCACTGTGAATCAGCCTGAAGTGTTCTCATTGTATTCATTTTATTTTATTTTTTTAAACTGTGTGTCACAGTTTTAGACGTCCCATATCATGCTGCTTTTGTGGCTTTAGTTTCTAGAAGTAACCTCTTTATATGCACATGGTAAATGGCCTGCATTTGTATAGCGCTTTTCTAGTCCTTAAGGACCCCAAAGCGCTTTACACTACATTCAGTCATTAACCCATTCACACACTGGTGATGGCAGCTACATTGTAGCCACAGCTGCCCTGGGGCGCACTGACAGAGGCTGCCGGACACAGGCGCCACCGGGCCCTCTGACCACCACCAGTAGGCAAACATGGGGTTAGTATCTTGCCCAAGGATATTTGGCATCCAGCCAGGAGGCAGCCTGGGATCGAACCATCTGATTAGTGGCTGACCTGCTCTGCCACCTGAGCTACAGCCACCATTTTTTACATGTAGGCTTCCATAGTAAATACATTCATTTTCATTCACCAGTTAGATGTTAATAGTCAGAATGTGGCTTGAGGAATCCTGTACTGCTTACATTGAGGGCAAGATGGGTTACATGTTTTTCAAAAACACTTTGAAGCTCAAACAACAGTCCAGTATCTCACAATTTACTTGGCTGTCATTTTTTTCTGAAAAGAAAATATCCTGATGTCAGATCTTGTTGTGCCCATTCCCCCTGTGTGCAAAGCATCTCTCCTCACTCACACACATTTTTAAACAAGAAAGTCTGTGGCCAGTTCACACGTGAAAAAACATCATGCACCAACTAATTTCCACGCATAGTGACCTGTCCATAAAATAAGTTAATAACGGTTTTTTTTTTTCAGCAAATGGAAATAATGAAACTCTTTAATTTGCAATAGCGTCCTTCTGAACGCGATGACGTTTACTGTGAAAAGGGGTAAACGTCATCGCGCTAGCCCATGTTCAAGATGTGTGTGTTTAAAAAACAAAAAGCCCCGAAGTTTTGCAGGTTTTTGCCTGATAAAATCATCTACTTCTTTTATGCGTTTATTGCGGGCGACAGATAAACACGAAAAATTCCATTTGATGAAGGCTGAGAAGCTACATTCATGAATGCTACTTGGAGAATGAGTCACAGAATCATGTGAGCAGGCAGAACCAACACCGGAGTGTTTGATATAAGCAATCATAGTGCCTCAAACCTATAAGAGGTCACACTTTGCATGACAAAACGATTCAAACCCGCTCACACATGTTAACTTTACACTGTATTAATAGTCCTCAACTTCACTTAAATGCCGTTTTATTTTCTTCATTGTGTATATGAGGTCACTTTGAAATTCGGCACAGATGTGTTGCTTTGACAAAACTTCACATCACTTCACCATGATTCTCTTGATATTCTGGTAAAACACGTCACAAAGGCAATTAAAACCATAACTGAAATATGTACTACATGTTAGAAAGGGGCTTAAAATGATCCGCCTGCTCTTTAGACTTTTTTAATGGTGGTGGACTTCATTTAATCACGATTAATACAAAGATTAAAATGCAGGCTGGGTCAACGGCTAGAACATGGGCTAAATCCTGGTAAGCTAGTTAGCTTATAGCCTAAAGAGCATTAGCTCGGAGTACAAAACCAACTCACCCTCCTGTGGGAGACAAGAAGTCTCCGTCCTCATCGTCCCCGACGAACATTTTTTAAAAGTTTGAAGCCTTCGTCTATTAAATAAAAGAAACGCACAAAAATATATTAACTGTTTGACATGACTAGTCTGCGACTTCCCCTTCCTGCTTGTGCAAAAGTCAGCTGACTGTCCACCTGATCCGAGTTCAATTGACCGCAACTACCACTAGAGGGAGACAAAGACCATATATAATCCCTGAAACACGGCCAGGACAGGTGAGGTAGGCAAATGGCACAAGGTCATCAGGAGTTGAGTGTTGCTCAGGCTGTGTCCCAATCCAGGGTCTGCAGCCTTAAAGGCCGCATTTTAAGGCCGATTACATCACAGCGGCGCAACGGAGGCTGTACCAATTCAAAGGCTGCTCGAAATGCGGCCCTCAAATGTGTCCTTCATTTCCCTGAATTTTAAGGCTGTGGCGGTGTAGACTTCATGGCCCAACATATCCCACAATTCATAGCGCGGCAGTCGGTGTGGATAATTTTGCGGCAGACGACAGAAGCGGAGCGGCTGAAGAGTAAACTGTGAAAAGTAAGTACTGAATATTATGTCACTTATTTATGTGCAAATGTTTAATAATGAAGAACATTAAAACATTACTGTTGGCCACATGTCGGCAAAGTTATGTGACATTAGTGATGTTTGTACTTTCAGCGTTTACTTGGTTTTAAAGCCTTTAAAATATAATAATACAATAGTCGACCTTAATCTTACAGAGAATGTGATGATTTTATGTTTAATTAAAGTCAGTCATATATCCACAAACACAACAAGCTGAAAGTCAGTGATGCTGCTCGGTTTGCAGTCCTGAATATCACGGCACGAGCAGGATTCACTGCACTGTTAATGTTAGCTATGTTATATTGCTGCCTCTGTCCGGTGGTGTCGAGCCAAACGGACTTTAACGTGTGTTTGAACGAGCTGACGGTTCACTCGTTAAGCTGAAAGAAAGATGCTTTAATCACAGGAGTCACACATGTGTCCACTGTACCATCTGGGAACTCTTCTTGTTTAGCACTCGTAATAACACAAACACTAAATCCTCCTGTTTGTAGCAGTGTGTACACCTGAGACTGTCACCTGTCTGTCTGTCCTGCACTCTCTCTCTGTTTCTTTCTCTCTGATTGTGGAATAAAAGTATGAACATGTGTTTATAAGTTACACTTGTGTTTGAATCCTGCAGCTTATCACACATTTGATTTCCATGTGTGACGACTGCAAGTGTCCAGAGTGAGGACAGACTGAGGGACCCACTGCTGCACATCATCTGTGAGGCTTTGCACCCCTGATGATCCACCAGGACAAACTCAGCAGTGTGTGAGGAAGAGGAGGAGGAAGAGCCAGCAGCAGCTGACAGATGGAGAGAATAGACAGACTGTTCCCTGTTTGTGAAGGACTGTTAGGAAAGTTTAACATAACTAATTGTCTGTCCTGAATCAGTCTTATTAGGTAATGTTAATATAATTTGATCATCCCAGTGTTTGCAGTGTGGGAGACAGTACTCAGGGCCTTCAAGTTACACACTATGAAAGGCAGCAACAAGTTTAATGTTCAGAAACCTAAAGTATGTATCAGCAGCAGAATGGAGCTAAAAATAAATGTTTGTTTCAGTTCTATGAAGCTTTGAGTATTTTGGATCAGTAGCACTGCTATGTTTGTTGCATCATATTGCTGTAATTGTTTATATGCTTTATATATTCTGAGGTAAGTTGATCTATAGTGTTACATCATATTCTATAAGGATGTTATGTGTTTGTAGACTTTCTGCCCAGTTTGACCCATTTAGCAGAAGTCAGCCTGTTTAAGGCTCTGATATCTATTCTGTGTGACTTAAAGCAGTTATGACATGGTCTGATTTTCTCACCCAATAAAGGAATATTTCATATATCAGTCTACTCTTCATTCTATCAGACACAGTTTTCACAGCTCGTACATTTTCTTTTTATAAATATATGTAAGCAATGAGCCAAATTTAGTAATGCCAACATATTAAACGAACAATATTTGCCTCTTATATATGATACATCTATATATACACTGTCACAGATACTTGTCTTTGAGTGAAGATTTAAGGTGATTGGAAATGTAAATAAACGCAACTTGAATCTGAAGCTCAGTATTTGACACAGTTCAAGTTCACTGCTGTAATATATCATAATAATCTGACAATAACTAGAATATTGGCCATATTATATTTACAGTACCAAAGTGAGATGATTTTAGTCTCATGAACAACATTAGCTAATTGTTATTTACTAGCTAATCTTGAAATGTTCAGTACAGAAATGAAGCCCAACAATCATGTTTTACAGTCCTGTGGTCTCAGCCTCAGATACTCAACTGATCAAAGTGATCTCATTTATAAAAAACGAATTTACAAAAAAACATTTTTCTCCTTCATTTCTGTCACACAAAGCTGTATGAAATGTTTCACGCGGTTAGTATCATGGTTGCTAGGCAACCTGAGCAGCGCGACGAAGGCTACATCGTCCCATTTCACAAGCCTCGCACTTCCGCACTTCTTGTACTTCCTAGCACGCGCCGTACCTAGTACGCGAACTGCCCAGACTCCGAAGCATGCGGTCGCTGGATTGGGACACAGCCATTCAGGGGACGTTGTCCTTTAGTCAACTCTGACCTTCGACCTTACAAGAAAAAGAAGAAAAAGAGCAGAGAATAATTTAAAAGATAAAATTGTTATTCCTGATTTTTAAAAAAGACAAATGTGAAATTCATAATCAATGAGAGGGCTATGATCCCGACTGAAATGACTGCTGCTGTACTTTTGGGAGCACTAATTATTACAAATAATTGTTATTGCTTTGTGGTTATTATATATGTAGTACATTTCATATATTATATCAATATATTCTTTTTTTAATGAGGTGAAGACACTATACATACATATTCACATCTGATTTATGAATATTTAATGAAATCATTTTAATGTTATAAAATTATTTCTATAAATTTACTGTGAAAAACATTCTGAAGCAACACATCTGATTTAAATGGGATTATTAAATACTCGTGTTTTTTTTTCAAGTGTTTATCTACCATTGTTTTAAAAATAGATCTCATATTCACATAAATGCAACCACATTTCCCTCCATCAGTGTTAATACTGAGTAAGACTCAAACCTTCCTTGTTTTAAAAGTTCATTAAAAGAGCTACATTCACTGGCTCAACTCCAAACAGCATAGGTCAGTCCTGACCGACAGCAACACAGTTTAATGTGATATGAGCACCGGTGTTTGTATGTAAATGTATTTGCAGACACTAACAACACTCCATCCTTTCTGTGGAAGTATAAGTGGACCACTTGCAAGCACAGATTGGTAAACTGTTAAATGCAGACTGACTTATCTCAAATAATTTATTTTTATGATGAGATGTTCATGGTGTGTCTGTTTGCCTGTGCGTCAGGCTGGCGACCTGTCCAGGGTGTACCCCGTCTCTTGCCCTATAGTAGCTGGGATAGGCTCCAGCCCCCTGGGACCCTGATAAGGATAAGTTGAAGAGAATGGATGGATGTTCGCGGCGTACACAGAACAAATCTTGCTGACACTGATAATGTACAGATTTCACCCTTGGCATTCCCATGAGGTTGAGTAGTGTCCTAAAAGCCAAAACATTCCCTTTAGTTCATGCATGTTGATACATGAAATATCTTTGCCACTAGGCTAGGAGAACATGTGGTATGTCATTGATCTGATTACACCGTCAGAGCAAATATCTAGACAGTGATTGTGTTATACAGCTAAACATTTAATGTCATTTTATTAGGAAAAGTTAGATTTTACATCAAAGTAAAATATGTTTCTCCATTCTTTCTTTTTTAATTGAAGTGGCTACCCCCCCTTTTGATCTCTCTGGATAGATTACCCCTTCATAACAAATGTAGGGCTGAATCCAGCCAGGAAGTTTGGGCCAAAAATTCAAATTTGTTTTAAATCTAACTGTCCAGCTGTCTCCAATATGACCTTATTGGAGCTCTTCGTTTGTTCCCTGTAGGGATGCACCGATACCGATACTGGTATCGGGTATCGGGCCAATACTGTAAAATGTGTGTGTACTCATACTCGTAAAAGTTAACCGATACCATGAACCAATACCAACTTAATCAGAGGGTGGCTTGTCATTTCTGTTGTAGTTTTTTAGATTGGCCACTAGGGGGACATCCCGCGCTAAACAGGCACAGGGTTAGGCGAGTGAGACTGGCAGCTCCAGATAAAAAAGAGAAACTGGAGGCTGCTGTAGCTAGGCTAAACAAAATGTCAGCAGTGTGGAACAGCCAACTTTAACTCAGGTTTTGGAAAAGCGAAGAAAAATGTCAAGAGAAAATCCACGGGCAGTTAAAATAACAGAGGCTCGACTCATTTTATCGCTCTGGATGACCAGCCAATGCCGGTCGTGGAAAACATAGGATTGAACCGTCTTCTCAGCATACTCGAGCCGTGATATGAAATATAATAAATGAACAGAAGTGTTTATTTATTATTCTGAAAGCTCGAGACAGTGCCAATAGTTCAGTGATATTTTGTAAAATTACAATGTGGAGACTCTGCAATAATTTAACAGAAGTGCTTATTTTTCACTTGAAATTTTTTTGTGGTCATTTTTAATAAGATTTTATTTTTTATCGGCAGAGAATAAAATAAAACCTGTCTTCCAATTCATTGCATTTGTGTGTGTGTGGTAGAAGTATCGGTTTTTGTACTCTGTATCGGCAAGTACTCAGATCCAAGTATCGGTATCGTATCGGTTTGAAAAAATTGGTATCATTGCATCCCTAGTTCCCTGCTGCTTTAAAAATGTTTCCTTGTGGTATGAATGGTAGTATTGTGTCGACCCACTGGAACATAAAGAAAAACATCCTTTAAAGCACAACTGAATGTTTTTTATGATTGATTTGAAATGTGAAAGTGTATCTAATGGTGTCGTGGGCTGTTTCATAGGCTTCCTCGGATTTCTTGCCAGCCACCCTATGCGTCGTGTCACTTCATCCCTCAACACTCGCACAGATGCAGTAGACAATTTAATACAATCCATTTGCTTTACTCTCTTTCAGTATTTACACATGATCATTTTACAGCAATATTATGGCATCTAAGGCATTTTTCACTTGTCAAAAAATATACAAAAATAAAGTTGCATCTGTTTCTTCCCATGTCACAACTGTCATCAGTCCATCCCTTTTGCTGTGCCTGGGAAGAGCTAGGTGATTTTCCTGTTCCGCTTCGCTCTACGTGTGGACGGAAATCTGATGAACTCGAATGGTTTACTTTGGTCCGTGTTGGGGAAGGGAGGTAATCCTGTGTGCAGCCTCTTGATGAAATGGACCTCTCTCTGATTCTCCCTCGTTCTGGAGGCTTTGATGGGCCTCCCTTTCCGGGTGAAAGCCACATACCAGCCCTCATACTTGGCATTCTGGAAGGCTGTGTAATTGTTCTCCAGTACAATCTCAGTGAAGATACAATCTTTGCTCCGGCCATTTGGCTGTGTGAGAAGACAGAAAGGTTTCTTGTGTTACACCTGGACAAAAACTGTTCTGATTCATCTATATATAAAATTATTGCTGGAACTCGTGGAATAAATGGCTTTATACAGTGTCAAAAAAACAGCTTAAAATAAGACTAACATTTGGAAGACAAAACCAAATTCTGATATAAATGAGATGCTGAGAGAACAAACAATAACCCAGAACAATAACCCTTCTTATTTCAGTTTACTCAACAGTGAGCTTCTGCTGACTCACTTATGCAAATAGCTTCTGATGTGTGTCAGGTAGAATTATTATTTTCTTTCTTCATTAATTGCAAAAACAAAACGTATTCAGCCTAAGGTGAGGGTTAGGGCTGGAACTGGTAGCCTTTATGACTTGTATTCATGTATTTCAGTTGGAATAATTGTTCTATTTGTTCCCTTATTGCCAAGATTTGGAAGAAAAATGGAAAACCAAAACATTGTATCATTGCCTAAGATTAGAGTTAGGGTTAAAGTTGTTGCTAGCTGTCTTTATGCTGCGCTAAGCTTCTGATTTAAGATCATGTTAAAACAGTTGATAGGCATCAAATTAAAAATGTAATCACTCCTTTCCCCAATGATCAAAGGAAACTAATGTGATTTAATCATTTGTTGTCATCTTCTGATCTGTTGACAACAGGTACAATCTATAATACTAGAAAAATGTAACAGAAAATGTGTGATGGTTACATTCAAGTTTGTTGCAACTTTGTACGCGGAATTCTTGAAAAGAACTGTTCTTTTTATCTTTACCTACAGACTGTGTCGCTGAACTTATTATCTCTGTACAGATATCACAGCAGCCACAATTTCAACACCTCTGAATCGTGATGAGAAATAGATTTATGACTCGTCATGTCAGCCAGATATGTGATTCCATCTTTTCCATTTCCGTGAAGGAAGTGGAGAGTTGACTTATGACCAAACACACAGGGTGTGCATGATGGGAGGGTACTTCCCCCAGTCGTTGTCAACCATGGCCAATAGGACTGAGTGATATCACTCAGTCCTGAGAGGATCCCTTTTTTCCAGTACTACATCATGTCCTGAAGTGACTGACAAGGTTTGAGAATTCAGAAACAATGGACTGGAGCTTTAGCATCTGAGCTACAGTGTATGTTTTATTGGATATGCAGTGTGTTAAAGTAAAGTCTGTATTTCCTCTGAGGAAAAGTTTTCTCATAAGTGGTTTTCCAGATATGTACGATTTTTTGTCCATCTTATAGGAAGATGGTTACGCTAACTTTACAACTTTACAATAATAGCACTGATGTGTTCTACCTGATGTGTTCATTTTCAAGATGTTCAAGGTGTTCATTTTGCCTTAACCTCTCAGTATCCACCAGCATCCACCAGATCATTGGGAACCTAGGGTTACAGTTAGGGTTAGGAGTGGGGTTTGCGTTCATATCTACCCCAAATGAAAGTTTTGGAAAAAAAAATACTGCATTGGCAAAGTGTGCTTCATTTAAAATATAAAAAATTGTAGTTTCTGAAAAGCTTCCTGTTTAGAGTGTAGCTAAAACAAAACCCAACACTAACCCTAGATGGGTTGACCTGGTGGATGTCTACTATAACACAGTTTGACTGCTTTTTTGTTTCTTTATTTCTTTTTGCTTCACAGCATTTGTCCCCTACTTTGCTCACTAACGTCAGCATAGGTGTAGTTTCTGCTACTGTGTTAACACATACCTTTCCAACAAGCTTCCCCTTCCGGTTCATACAGAGGTAGCGCCCACTTTCTGCACCTCTTATCCTAACTCGACTGCCAAAGGTGTCTGTCTCAACAAACAGGCGAGCTGCGGGAAAGACACAAGACTGTCAGGGGGCTGAAGACAAAAGGAGCCTAGGACACAGACTCACTTTTGTCTTGTGTGTGTAATAAGGCATGTACACAATGTCTTTATGGGAATCAGGTATTATTGAAAGCAGACAGTGACACTGAAATATAAAGCCCAATTTCTGCTGTATGACTTTTAGTGTCTGCAGATATAAAACCTACAGGGATAACGAGTTAATGTGCAAGCTGTTAGTATAAGAGTCTGCACTTCTTTGCTCTGAGCTGAAACTCCTCGGTGATAACAACCTGATGAAAGTCAAAACACCAACTGATTAAACAAATGTTATGTCTGGTCATTAAAGACCTAGATCTTGCAAGCTGAATATACATTCTCACTTATTATTCTGCAGTTAATCATGGCCATTACAACAGTCTTGTGTATTGGGACTACAGAAACAAAGGGCTTGTCCTAATCAGCCACTAAATTCATCAGACGATGGTTTCATGGATACAGCAGGGAGGCTGAATTAACATACAGGACTGAAAACACCTCAAAGTGGGAGGGACGGGCAGGCTGGATGTGAAACTGCTGGCTTTGCCTGAGGACATCAGCGCCCAGCAGGGGCTAAATAGCTGCGCTGTGGGGAACCACAAAACTCCAGATTGTCACTAATTCCTCGGAAGAGTCTCTTTAACAAGGCATTGTCACTGATTGCAGACTAGTGTACTGCATTCTGCCAAACTATGCAAAACCCTTAACCTCTTAACCTCCACCAAGTCATTTGTGACTTATTGGGACAGGAGTACGGTCAGTTGGCGTCTCAGTGGATTTCAACTGAATTTCTACTGAATATAGAATTTTCTCCTATTTGGAAGATCAAAATGTTAAAGCTTTAAACAGAAAAACATGTATGACACTTTATTAACATGTTCAGCTACTTTGTGGGAAATGGCCCTTTTTAGCATCATTTTGTGCCTTTTGATAAAGCAACTATTACAATATAGAAATTGTGGGATGAACAAATTTCAGAATTTTGAACTTCTTCAATTGGATTTTAGAAATTAAATTAATACTCAAAGCCTACTGATGATATCCATGATTTTTAAATATCAAATATAGTGTGAATGTAATACACATTTGAGATGTGGTAAATAAGTGTGCAATTGCTCTTTTCGAGGTTTCTGTACAGGTATAGTTACATAGTAACAAAATGTTCTATATTTATTATTATTATTATTATTATTATTATTATTTAAGGAAACATTAATAATAATATCAGTAATATTTTACATGAATATTCAGCCATAATATTAATGTAGAGAAAAGTTCATATTGTTGCAGCTCTACTCAAAATAAAAATACAATCCGGTGGTGAGAGTCTGTCAATATAAATGTGTTAAATTATAACTAAATGTATTAAACCAGTTTGTGATCATTACATATTTATCACGACACGTTTTAAATGATGCTAATTGCCCAAATGTTAACTGTACTTCATAGTTTGCGTGTTTGAACAAAAAGGTACCTTTACATTAAGAAGAAGAAGAACAAGAAAATCTTTTTCACGTAAATGTTTTTGTATTATTTTTCCGAGGGATGGGCTGCTGCAAAAAAAATTGACAACTTAATGCTTCCTCGTTAAATATCTAACGGTAGGCCTTAGTGATCGTAATCCTTGGTTATTCTTGAAGTAACTTGTTGGCTCTTACCGTACAGATTTCCATCCTCGGCGGTGGCGGTGACCCTTTTGCCGTGGATCTGGACGTGTTTCCCGCTAGTGCGACTGTAGAGCTGGTAAACTCTGACCTGTCTTCGGCTGAGCTGGTCCGTCACTGCGCCCTGCGTCCTCACATACTGGTTAAAATTAGGAGACGGGTGATTCTCCCCCTTTTTTATGCAAAGGGAAAAATAAAATACATAATGTTGTCTTTCTAATCTGGGATAAAGAAACGATAGCCAATTTTAGAAGCACCAAAATACGTCAGATTTTTTCACAAATGAATATTTTGCACACTAACATCGGCACTCATATTCAAATGTCGTTTGGATTGTAGCCTTGTATTTGTTCCTTCTTTCAACTATTCCTAATGATAACAGGTTTAAGTTTTAGTGGCTTACCTGAGCCTGACACCACAGCACGAAAAAATGAAACGATCTGCAGGAGTAACAAAAAATGAATGAGCAACAAAGAAGTGATTTGTTTGTGGCTATCATACAATCAGAGTGTGTGGGCCGCTTACATGTAAATACAGTGTTGGTTTATTCCATACATTCTCTCTCTTATTTGAACCGGTCAAGGAGCAGACTTCTTTAGTAAATCCCCGAAGGATGCGGTAAATAAATCCGAGCGTTCCCACAGTGTCGCATATGCACTCCTGACCTGTCCATCCACACCGACAAAGTCTGCAGCAGTTATTTCCTGTCACATTTATCAGAAATCTGATCCAGCTGATTGGGTAGTGAACAATTCTTCGAAACATCAAAAGCGGACGCATCCATTATAAAGCAGAAAGGCTGTAATGCTGCTCTTTACATGACGAGGATGGACGTGAGGGGATCCCCAGCTCGCTGCGCTCTGCGCTGCTTGGTTTGATTCCAGCTTTTGAAAAGCCCTCTGTGTCACTGGGACCCGGCTACTCACTGGTTAAATGGTGAAAGGCTCAAGTCCCTCCTTGAAATCTTGTGGGTGGGGACAGCAGCGGGACCAATAATTTACAGTTTGTCAGAAGTGCTAAGACAGATTTCTCGAAAGCTTTTCTTGAAACTGTAAATGCAAAATACAGTTTTCACAGCACATTAGCATCACACACAGTTTCAGTACAACGAAAAACACGTTTGCCCTGAACAAAGGTTCAGTCAGTCTGTTTATTGCAGATGTTAATTCTTTAAAAATACCCACAAGATCTATTTTTCAATTCACTGCTGTCCTGGATTAGTGATATATAAATAAAAACTGCAGTCAGTGTGTTTAAGGAATGACATCTGTGCTTTAGTTGTGTCTAACTTGTCCTTCCAGAGGGAAACACCTGGGACAGGTCGCCTGTCTGTCAGGTTTAATCTACTTTTCAACATTAATTGCAGACCTGTGTTTGAAAATGAGAAGCCTGATAGCAATTTATGGGAAATGTTTTGAGGTGTTAATGAAACTACAGCAACCCCCACAACACTTCTGCTTGTGTTACCTGGTCACACTTTGGGCTCATGTAAAACAAATCATTTAGACAAAAGGTGTGTTTTTTCTTCACATGAGCAATCAGCATCCTGAGAGAAGCTCCTGAGCTGTTCAGAACAGCCTTTTCTTAATCAGCCGAAACAGTGTAAGAAATCCGGGCAAGGCCATTTTGGATGTTGTCCTTATTGTTTTTTTTGTTCCGATTTAATGTTGAAAACCACAGTTTGTAAAAGCTCTCTGTTCAAGATAAACAACCTTTTGTTTTCCTACATAAAGTTTTATAATGTGAAAACAGGAGTGCAACTGGACACAATACCAGTGCAAGATTGTTGAAACCCAGCAGATAAACATCAGTCACCAGCTCTGCTATGTGTGAGACGGACAGCACATGAGTTTTCTGAAAAAATAGCAGTTTCTGCCTCACCTGAAGGCTCTTCCTGGAGCACTCACCTCACTTACTCAACTGCCTGCAGCCTCCACCTGTGGAAAAGCAGACCAGTCACCTCTTCCTCAGGAGTCCAAGTAAGCTACCTCACTTTCACTCACTGATTGGACTTTCCTTACAGAATCTATTTGGACTTCTCAGACTAACAGCTCTCTGTTCACCCAGAGTCACACCTCTCATGCTCATATCAGCTAAGAAGAGTCACCTCCGTCCTTGCTGCCTAAGTTCAGCCCATGTGGCCCATTAACAAAAGTGGTTTGAGGTTCAGTGGTTGAAGCACTGATCTTCCACTTAGCAGATGCCCAGTAGACATTAAAGCAATAGTCAGTGGTTTTGAGACTGCATACTGGCCACTGTGTGTATTACATTCTCTATGGACTGTTTTAACTGCATGCAATCAACACGATACACGATATTGCCAAAGGTAGTCTCTTTCCCATGTAAATCACTGAATTCAGCAGTTCCAATCATTTCCATGGCCACAGGTGTCTAAAATCAGTGACTTAGTCATGCATGCTTCTACAAACATTTGTGAAAGAACGAGTCTCTCTCAGGGGGAACAAGTCCAGTCATGAAAAGTCCTCGCTACTAAATATTCCACAGTCAACTTTTAATGACTATAACTATGTGAAAGCGACTGGTAATGACAGAAACTCAGACAAGAAGTAGTAGAGCTGAATAAAATCACTTAGTGTGGTCGGTGGAGGCTGAGGCAGAAGGTCTTCATCTTTCTGCAAAGTCAATTGCTGCAGACCTCCCCACCTCATGTGGCCTTCAGATTAGCTCAAGAGCAGCGCATGGAGAGCTGCATCCAGACCTTATATCACTGAGCACAATGCAAATCCAGGGATACAGTGGTGTAAAGCACATCTCCACTGGACTCTAGAGCGATTAATCACGCTTCTCCATCTGGCAATCTGACGGATGAGTGCGGTTGTTTTTCAGGAGTTGGGCTCAGACAGATGGAATACTTTTGGGGTGAATTAGTATCATCAGTCTGACCTCAGCTGACCTGGAAATTTCTGTCCAGGTACCCTCTCCTCCAACGAAATGGGAAACCCTGAACAAACCTTAATTCTGTGTTGCATTGTCAGGATTTAGAAATTTGATTTAGAGCAGTAAAATGTTACCTGCACGCAAAATGCTCAAAAACAATAAACAACAAGAAGAAAACAGAAAATCAAACAGAAAAGAAAAAAGACGAATGAGACAAAATGAAAGAGAAAATAAAGGAAGGTAAAAAAGAGGAGCCAGAAAAGACAAGGAAAAGAAAGATGATGGGGAGAATTACAGGGGAAATATGAGAGGTGAAAGAAGAAAAAGAACAGAAAAGGTAAGTGGAGAAAAACTAAAGAGGGGAAAAGGAATGAGAGAAAAGGTAGAGGAGAAAAAATGATCAAAGAAGATCTGAGAAGACAGCAGAGCTGGTAGATGGGCGTGTATTTTGTTAGCTGCTGGGTCCAGATGAGGTGTATTTTGTGAACAACAGTGTAACATGAAGCTTCAAGTGCCTTCACGTCTTGGCCTTCTCACGTTCTCTTGACCTCGCCACTACAATCATCCCCACCGAGGGCAATAAAGCAGTAAAATGCAGCAGTTAGGCATCTCTGACATGTTGATCTGCTTTTAACTGCTTGACAGGAGTCACTGTGACTGACTGCTGATGTCACCTTTACTGTAAGCCCATCAACTCATCCATCAGTTCTCCTCTAGTGGAACAACAATTAGTATTGTCTTAGTAAGAAAACACACACTTAGTAATGTGAGTGATGATTTAACAGCATGATGCAGCAAGTGTGTTTTTGTTTGCCCGGGCAAATAACTTGGGCCGTGCCAGCATATAATGCTGCAGCGACAGTTCCACGTCATCTATGCGATGAGAACGCTCTCTCCGATTCATCGTCAACTGTCTGAAAGAAAAAATAAACTGACAACAAAATTCTTACAAACAGCATAAATTCAGTGACTGAATGATTTGTTCATGTGATAAAACTTTGATTTCAGACAATAAGAAAACTAAGACTAGGAAAGTTATATTAGAGATTATATGGTTAGAAATAAAAAATAAATACAAATATATGTTTATTATTAACTGTGAAAGAAATATGTATAGTTCTGTGTAAGTAATCATTCTGTACATACGATAATTTTTAATCCTACAACTGTTTATAACCTGCATAGTTCATATTTCTGTATAGTTTTTTATTTCATATTTATATCCTGTTCACAGCCTGTACATACTTATACTTATAGAATATTCATAACATACTTCATACCGTGTACATTATAACATACCATAATAGACCCATTTCTGTAATATACCTACATATCTATATTATTGCTAATATATATATTGTAATATATCATGGCTAAAGCACTTCTGGATGGATGCAAACTGCATTTCGTTGCTCTGTACCTGTGCATGTGCAATGACAATAAAGTTGAATTCTATTCTATTCTTCTATTCTAAATACTTTGATCAAACTGGAAGCATCACTGCTTGCCGTGAAACTGCTGAACTGCAAACTTCTCAGAAGAAAATTCACTAGTGTGTCTGTGCAGCGTTCTCTGTTTCTCAGGGACGTCTGTGGTGAAACGAGTTTGAAATTATTATTTTTACAAAATAATTTCTATTAAAACAAACTGAAAAGAACTTGGATCGGAGCACCATCCCTACAAATTACTTTGGAAACGATGCGTGCCAAGGTCACTGGCCTACGCTATAACTTAAACATGTTTTGTGCTCCAAATCAGTGTGTTGAAATTGTGACTTAGCATCGTAAGAATACTGTAGCTATCATGGTTGTTAGGTGGAGGATATAAGATTAATGCCTGACCACTAATCTTTTCCTGAAATGCATCTTATCTTAAATCCATATACAGAGTTGGGGTAGTGAATGGTGCACTTTCATTGTATGTTCGTTTTTGGTTTTTATTATAATTTGGTTGAGTTTAGTGATAAAAATGTGGTTAGATTTCTTTTATAAAACTTCTTAAACAGGTTTAGATGTCAAAAATTGTTCTAGCCCTGATGAACAATCAATATGTACCATGAGAACAGGTTGGGCATTAGCATTGTGCTGACCATTGCGCACTTGCATTCTGTTTATGGATCCTTACTCATCCCAAATACTTTGCATATCCCAGAAACACTTTTCACAAAGATTAAACATTCATAAAGATATTCTGTCAGCAGGTCTGCAGATTGCATTACCATTGGATAAGCTGCTTTATACCAGCTCAGAATATGTTATGGCAGCGGTCTCCAACCTTTTTTGCGCCACGGACCGGTTTATGCCCGACAATATTTTCACGGACCGGCCTTTAAGGTGTTGCGGATAAATACAACAAAATAAAAGTAGTACTGGTGCCGAAAAAAAGAAGATTTATTCATAACACACGTGAAAAGACCCAGGAAAACCGAGTAAACGATAAAAACGATAACAAAATAACGCTGAAAACCGATAAAAACCCTGAAAACGATACATTTCACACCTGAGCCTCAACTCTCGCGGCCCGGTACCAAACGACTCACGGACCGGTACCGGTCCGAGGCCCGGGGGTTGGGGACCGCTGTGTTATGGAACTGATTTTAAGACTTTTGGTCCCAGTTAAATTAATGAGCTACTGGTACCACACAGGGCAGTTATAGTGCTTTAGAGCCTCAGACCTCAGTGTGTGGACAAGTCTTTATCTCCTTTTCTGACTGTGTGCCAGCTGTTCCTTTGATGTGCTCTTGATAGTGCCTGACGTTGTTTTTTACGCTGTGAATGGAGATAATTTTTCAAAACAGTTCTAGAGTGGATAAAATTTTCTTTTTAACAAGTGTGTTGAAAAATTGCATTAAAAAAAAAACTATATACATGTACGTATAGACAAAACTTAAATCAAGAAGGGGACTAGAGTATTGGCAGTCCTGGAATAACTTAGCAGGAGAAAACCAGGAAGTCTAAGTCAACAATATATTTCAATCCCATCTTTTAAGACTGTCTCTTCATTCATAGTATTTCAAAGACTCTTAAGCACCGTGCTGCAGCCACACATGATGTAAAGCTCTGAAGCTGTTCAGATGTTTTTCTAGAGCAAAGCTTTTTGTTTCAGTGTTAGTATTTCTTTTGCTCCTGACATTAGCTGACACAAACTGAACTTACTTTATAAGTCACATTAACCATTCACCTCATAGGTAGCATTCTGCAAGCTTAAGAAACACGACAAGCTAGCAGGAATTATTCTGTACGTGATGTATGATGGCTGTTGCAGGACTCCAATACAGATATCAAACACATTACTGCAGGGCAGAAGATACAGAAAGTATTTAATGCCACATGCAAAAACTCTGTATAATACACCTGCAAGGCCTTTTATAATTCTTCTTAAATTCCGTTTGTTTTATCTGATAGTTATATCTTATTATTAGTAACAGCAGACAAGTGCTGCAACAAAGGAATACTCCAAATCTGGGGTAAATAAAACATTTAATATCTTTATCTTTACCCCCAAACGGTTGATTCTGTTCATCTGGCTGTTTTCAATGAAATGTTTGGTCACTCATCCAAGTGACTTTGGTGTCAGCTGGACCTGGTGCACCTAAATGTATAATGAGGGTATGCTGGGAATGCCTAATAAAGGCCGTGGTTCATGAGATCTTCACTCTCACCAAAGCATTTCAGCAGAAGGATCGTTTTCAGCACCTCTGTTGCTGAGGCTGCTGCACGGTGGCTGCAAGGTTGTTGGTGCCTGTCGTGGGGATAACCCTGGAACCAGCTGGTGGACACCAGAGGTTGAAGCAAAAACTTGGATCTGGGGGGAGTTCAGTGAGGCTGTGGAAAAAGATGATTCTGGCAAAACCCTCAGGGAACACAGGATGGGAAAGTGTTTTACTGACACAGAGTACAGTGTGGATAAAGTGCTGCTGATTTCAACCGAGGACTGAGGGCGGTGGAAGGAACACTTCAAGGACCTCCTTAATCCCACTGACACGTCTTCCATAGAGGAGGCAGAGTGTGTGGACGAGGGGGGCGACTCAGGTTCTCACCTTCAAGAAGGGAGACTTGAGAATGTGCTCCAAGTATAGGAAATCACGCTCCTCAGCCTCACCATGAAAGTCCATGCCAGAGTCCGTTGGTTTTTCGAATCTCAGATACAGTAGGAACAATTTGTGTTTCACTCTGGTCGCAGGACACATATTTGAGGGTTCATGTGAGCTTATTCAACCAGTCTAAATGTATTTTGTAGACTCGGTGAAGGCATTTGAACGTGTCCCTTGGAGTTTTCTGTGGGAGGTGCATCAAGGGAGTGATGGAGCGCCAAGGGTACAATTTTTCACAGCCTCCTGGGCACCTCTTGGGTGAGGTGTTCCTTGCAAATCCCATCAGGAGGAGACCCCGGGGCAAACCCTGGAGAGATTATATATCTCGACTGGTCTGAGAAGCCAAACCCTGCCATTAGTGTTGTTCCCCTCGACAAGCTGGGTGAGATGGGTGAGGAGAGGGAGTTCTGGGCTTTTCGGCTTATATGAAAAAGAAAGAGAAAACTGATGAATGGATGCATCTTTAAATCCAGCACTATATTGTACACTTTACTGGACTATCGATTTGGCAGCTGTTTAACTGAAAGTTAGTTTGGATGTTTCTGTGACTTTTATAATGTATGATTTGTACTCACTTTAACCCCCATTTGTACTGTTTTGCTGAACACACTGCTCAGGGGTGCTTCCCCCTTCAAACCCCCCCATTTTTATGAAAAAAGCAAATTGAACATGTTTGTCCTCCCTGGTTTTCCCTCCCTCTCACCTGTCAGCGTGCATGTGGTCTCTTTATCTATTTCATAGGCAGGGTTCCTCGAGGGTTTTATAATATGAGGCTTGTTCAACATAGGTAACTTTCTGTTATCTGAATCCACTTATTTATCAGGATAAACGCCACACTATCAGCTCATTAAGTTAACCCTGAGTTCACCCTGCACATTCACATTAAAGGGAGACTCTAACCGATCTCTACATGGATCATACAACTTTTCTTTCACAGAAAATGATGCTTATTAGTGCTGCCTACCCCAGAGATGTTATCAAACGGTGATTAAACATCTGCAAAGGACATAAAAATACAACAGTTCTAGAACTAGAACTCAAGAGAACACAATTAATGCTGCAGAAAATGATTAATCTGGTGATTTAGCGCTCAGAGCAGTAAAATAAACATTTTAACTCCAGTTAATTATTTTACCATGATGGCCACACATTAAAGCTTACCAACCTAATAAAGGAGAAATTAGTTCAGTTTATTAATTATTATTATTATTATTATTAATTTGACTGATTGATTCTTAGTATGTGCTCTGCTATTTATTAGCTGCCATGCACAGTTAATTTGTGAAAAAAATGTACATTATGTGAGCAGCAGCCTTTTCAACTGCACCATATTTGCATAAAAGTCAATAATATTTGTTTAGGAAATTTAATGACATATAGATACAAATAACAGCATCGTGTCGCCTGCAAGTTTTGGTTTCATCAGACTTTTTTTCTTTTGCAAACTCCCACACAACTCGGGCCTTTCTCAGGGCTACTGTAGCTCCAGTGACAAACCAAAGGGGAGCTGGTGGTCTCCAAACAGCTCTGACCACATCGTAAAAATCTCAGCCATAAAGAGCAACTGGCAACTCTTTCTGACCCTGCAAAAATAGAGGCAAAGGTTCAGAAAGTGGGTGGTCCCCTTATGAATGATCAAAAGAAGAGAAAAATTTAAAAAGAAAAGAATGGAGGATTCACTTGGGCGAGCAGTGGGGGTCTTCTTGTCCTTCACAATCAGATCAATCTTCACTGCTCCCAGTCAACTGATTCTGCATCCGAGGAATGTTCTATTCAGAATGTGTGTCATTAGTTTTTATTTTGATGACGGCTCACAGGCACAGAGAGATGAAAATGTACAACTTCGTGCTTATTACAAAGGCTGCTGACCCTTAGGTATTGCCCTGCCATTTGGAAGCCGACCATTTGAGCTTGCCAAATTTGACACAGCTGACGCAGGCAATAAATTTGAACTAGTTTCCCCACCCCCTATATCTATAATGAGTATTCCTCTTCAAGGTCTTTGTACACACACGTATTCAAGCAATCATAATGGAAATCCTAATGTGATAATCATGGGATAAAAGTTCATAAAGAACAATGCCAGCACTGCAGAATTATGAATCTGCACATGTGAAAACAACGTTTAAAATGCAGCATCTGCAAGTCAGGATAAGGTGTGTGAATAACTAAAGCGGATATGTAAGAGGTAATGGGTGACAGACAACATTGTTAAAGTGACCAGACTGTGCAAATCCCTCCCAGTCCTGCAGCGCTCCGATGTCTGACAGGTGAAACCCAAGTTGCTGATCCGTGATTAACACTTGCCGGTTGCAGACAGGCTCTGCCTGCAGATGAAGCAGTCAGAGAACTTCAAAACTAATAAAGTGACTCACACAACTGCGATTCTCAGGGCAACAGACACTGAGAGTATGGGAGGGTGAGGGGTTACAAGGGGTGGTGCTAATGAAAATAGCTGGACGCTGCCCAGCTACGCAGAGTCCGCGGTGTCAAACAGGGCTCAGCATCTGTGTTATTTTTAAGGAGCTAAACATCACTGAGCAATCAACATGCTCAAGGCGCATATCTAACAGGGTTAGATGCAAGGTCATACCCAAGCCGGATCGCTTTCTGAAGACAGACGCTGTCGCTAATAGCAGTGACACACGTGCTGTTGCTTTGAAGCAGTAACTGAAGAGAGGGCTCGAGAAATTCATTGTTGCCTTTTAATTGATGGTATTGTCTTTCTGTTGTGTAGTTTAAGAACTAACTGATATATAGACCAGAGCACAGATCCACAGGTGGGACTCTCACAGCTGCTTCTAAAATCTTAACCAAGACTAAATAAGTAAAAAACAATTAGCCAGAGCCTTTCAGTTCTAGAGAATCTCTTCATACTACTCAAATCTCTTTTAAAGCCTCATACAAAAAACATTACTCTTTCTTCTATCTTTTAAGTATAATTTTGATCCTATTTATCTGTATTTTAAAATTTTATTGATCTTTTATTATCAAAATGTACCTATACAAAGCCCTCAGCTGGTCGAGGAATCCTGACTTCTACAATTATCAATTTAAATCTCATATTTAAAAAAACTCTGCAGATATCTTTTTATGAAATTAAAAAACTGTCACTTGTCAATTTCATGTTCACGTGTACAAACAGGATTTGTAATTACTGGGTTGCATACATCTGCCGGCCACCATACTGCATCTGACAAAACACTGAACACTTGGGATTTCTGGGCTGACTGAATCGTATCTTATCAGCTTACTCCACAATCAGGGTGGTGACCGTTGGTTCATGTTCACGGCGGATGCTTTATTGCCAAGCGGAAGAGGCTCTAGTGTTACAATGTTTCAAATCGTTCACATTTGTTAAAGTGCTTTTCACTCACTGTGAAAAAAGACTTTTGGCACAACTTATGGTTTTAGTCACCACTGATAATGAGCAGTGTTACTCTTTTAATGACTCAATGGAAGAAATAAATGTCGGCTTCTCATTTGGAATAGTCTTCATCCACAAGCAATTTCCACTCATTCTTTTTCTTCCTTTTATAATCAAAGTCAAGCCTTATTTTTTTACAGTTCATTTATCCAGAATGCATTGCACACACAATGTAATGGTAGCACAAGTTATGGGGAAAAAATCTATATTAAACAAACTGACGTTCAAAACAAATGAATAATTTATTTTTGTAGTTTGTAATGATGTGCTTTAGCAGGGAAAGGCATTGTATTATATAGCACATTATGGTCAACAAACTGGAAATATAGCAGTTCCTTTCACTGACTGTGTTTACAGACAATTAATATTTTTATTTACAACTTTTATATGGACGGTTTTGGAAAAGAAAAAGCCGGCTACATGAACTGAAGACCAAAAAACTACATTAAATCATCACAGTGTTTGTGGTGAAATAACTGGCTCTCTTTAAACAAATGATATTGCCAATATTTAAAAGGTTTAGGTGAGTTTCTTTTAATTTATTATGGAACAATTCAAGTCAAAGTTGTAAATGTAAATGTTAGACAAAAACAATCACTAAATTAGTGAAGTGAAGCAACAGTATAAAGAGCTGTCATTTCAGCATGTAGCTCATTTTCATTTTAACATTTGATAACCTCACAAAATTACTGAATCCGACCAGAGAGGGAAAAAAGCATGCAAACAATGTGACCTCTGAACACCAGCTCAGGGAAACTGGACATTTATTAGAAATTAGTTATGGATGGAGAAACATGTGACCTCTTGCTCCCGGAGGACACATCAGGCCATTCTATTTGGCTGGTTTGGGATTTCAAGGACTAATTGATGGCCATTTTCAAGATTTATTCTGTCATCAGTTGACGGCAAAGCTACAGACATATGCCGCGGATGTCACTGGGCCTCGCAGTCAAAATATCCCCCCCCCCCCAACACACACACACACACACACACACACACACACACACGCACACACCCACACACACACACACACACACATGCACACACACACACACACACTAGCCCCGAGGAATTCTTCAGAGTAATCCTTTTGAGTCAAAGACTGAGGTGTTCTTCAGTTCACAGAAGAAGCCAACAAAAACATTTGTAATCAAAGACAGAGAATCAACTTTATATATATATTTGTGTGTATATAAATCAATTTAACAAACAGGTTTTATAGGTGTAGGCTAATGGCATTTTCTTCCCCTCCTCGTCTTTTCTGGGGGGTGGGGGTTTCACTAGTTCACTGGTACCATGAGATCATATCTGGACTCCACAGAGCATACACAGCCTCTCCTCTAGGATGGTGCATCAATATGTGCCAATGGCAGAAAATTAGCTCTGTCTTCCAGCACAGTCTCAAGAGCATCGAGCAGATTCCAGGAGATAAACAGTTATTCTTGGAGAGCTGGACAGGGCTGTAGAAGTTCCTTAACGTATCAGCAGGACCCAGTGAGGATGGGTACTGCTGTTTAGGGTCCTTTGCATTAGGAAAAACTGGATAAGCACCGCCAGAACCCTACAAAATGACCTCTAGCAGACCACTGGTGTAAATGTCTCTGGCCAAACGAACAGAAATTGACTTGATGAGGGTGAGGCCTGACATCCTCTAGTGGGCCCTGTGCTCATTGCCTGGCACCTTGCAGCCTGAGTGGCATCTGCCATAGAATACAACATTTTGAGGTCCACCAGTGGGAACCTTTGCTTTTCACAAACTCAATTCAATTCAATTCAATTCAATTTTATTTATATAGCGCCAAATCACAACAAAAGTCGCCTCAAGGCGCTTCATAGATACAGAGAAAAACCCAACAATCATATGAGCCCCTATGAGCAGCACTTTGGCGACAGTGGGAAGGAAAAACTCCCTTTTAACAGGAAGAAACCTCCAACAGAACCAGGCTCAGGGAGGGGCGGGGCCATCTGCTGTGATTGGTTGGGGTGAGTAGGTTTACCCTGAGCACGTGTCACAGATCTCAAAGGGTCTATTTAAGCCATGGAGAACATCATGCTACCAATGTTCAGCATGAGCACTGTGGGTTGGGTCTGGATACAAGGCCAGCTGAGATCTTCACTCTTTGCTAGGTGCTTTCCTTTACCTGCCCTTGCTCTGTTGTGTTCCCTCCTAGTTTATTCTGATACATATGCTTTGGTTGTATTCAAGCGTTGCTATGACAACAACCACGCCCATTAGGTAGTACTGGATTGTAATGGAAAATCAGTCAATCCTAGTCAAGTCGTGGCGATCCATGACGAGTCAGTCTGAGTAGGTACTAATGGAAAAGATGCTTATGCTGCATGGACCCCTGTGCTGTAAACACCTGTGTTATACTTACTCGTATCCAGACAATATTATTTTCTTATGTCAGTGAAAGAGTTAACCTTGCATTGACCTCCTGGGTCTTGCCTTTGAGTCCACTTGTTCTTGTGGTTATGACGTCACAAGGCCAAAACCCAGGAAACATGATACTGGCTCAAATCAGGCAGAAGTGGATTATATATGGGCCAGATGTCAGTTGAGTCATGACATTCTGGGTCACATCAGAAAACATCACTGGTCCAAGTATGCTGCCTACATCAAAACAAAGTCTGCTACCTGTATTACAATATGTTTTAATTATACGGCCTTTTTAATCACACACAA
This sequence comes from Neolamprologus multifasciatus, assembly GCF_963576455.1. Classification (NCBI taxonomy): domain Eukaryota; kingdom Metazoa; phylum Chordata; class Actinopteri; order Cichliformes; family Cichlidae; genus Neolamprologus; species Neolamprologus multifasciatus. Next base: position 34,842,094 of record NC_140450.1, on the reverse strand, counting down.
TTTAAAATCATTTCTATAATGTAAAAAAATATCAATAATTAGAGTAGTTCAGTTATTCATTATTATAATTGTTATTATTTGGAACTTATAGGCCAAAGATATATGATTGCATGAGTGTTCCTAGGATACAAACTGTATGAAATATGTGGAGGAAAACATGTAGTTCCCATCTGTGCTCAGTTCTCCTCCTACCAGCAGCTCGGTCATTCTAGTGTGGTGAGAATGTGAGACCCTGGGCCCCAGTGCCAGTTGGTATGCTGCCGTGGAAGAGCTTTATGTAGAGCTGCAGCAGCTGTCTGCTCTCTCCCTCCTTCTCTGATCTCTGCTGTGCAGTTCACACCTGATCAACGACTGCACTTCACACAGGAATTTTCCATTTTCTATTTTCTGTCACCCTATGAAGCCCATCCCCTCCCCCAACCCCATCGAACAACAGCCACCAGACCAATGGCAAGACAAGTACCCTTCCAAATTGGCGGCTGGTGACAGCAACACCCATACTAGCCACTGACACAATAGCACGCCTGGTATTTCCATCCAGCTTCCATGACTCTGTCGCTGCCTGTCACTGATGAAAGAAAAGCAGCTAAAGGATACTGTTAAAGGTGCTATGTTTAGGCATTTATCATAACTACATTATTGTCAAATTCATTCTGGAAATTAGGATACTTAGCTTAAACGAATAGGCACATCTTAAAGGATATTGTTATGTGCTTTGGGCCTATACCCCACAAAGAAGTGGACATTATGATTTTATCTGTTGGCATGAGCATCAGGACATCACAGACTTCAGAGTCTGTGGTTGACCCAGTTTGTGAGGCAAAATAAACAAACCCTTATGAAGGAGACATCTAACCATAAAAGTGTAATCTTCACAATGAAACCACAAAACACTACGCTAGAGTAAATCACAGTTAACCATCATCATTGCCTAAGAAGAACAGCGAGCTGCCCATACCTGAGGCCTTAGAAACTGGCATGCAAAGACTCACAGCCTTGGCCAGCCACTTACAGAGGTATACCAGAGACCTAGAAAAGCAGGAAAATAAACCATCTAAGGCAGGGGTCTTGAACTCCAGGCCTCGAGGGCCGGTGTCCTGCAGATTTTAGATCTCACCCTGGGTCAAAACACCTGATTCAAATGATTAGTTTATTACCAGGCCTCTGGAGAACTTCAAGACATGTTGAGGAGGTAATTTAGCCATTTAAATCAGCTGTGTTGGATCAAGGACACATCTAAAACCTGCAGGACACCGGCCCTCGAGACCTGGAGTTCGAACCCCTGATCTAAGGTGTACTCTCAAGGGCAGGGGAACAGCCCCACCAAGGCTGAAGATGAAGCAATATTAGAAGAGCACATGGGAGAAGGACGCAACACATAACAATTCTCAGTGGCTAGTGGAGCTACGTGCAGACCATATAAGGAGCCGAATCCAGTAGGCATCACAGTGACAGATATCCAAGAAAGAGTCTCCAATATGAAGAGTTGGACAGCACCAGGCCCTGACATGATTCACACCGACTGGCCAAAGAAGCTGACTGCACTCCATGAACGTCTGGCAGCATAAATGCACGAGACACACCTGGAAAGGCTAACTTTAGGTTGAGCAGTCCAGATACCCAAGGATCCCCAGAATAGACTCAGCCAATAACCTGCTTCAGTACTCTATAGAAGCTCCTGTCAGGCATTATAATGGCTAAGATAACCATACATGAGTGGGGTATAGAAAGGAATTGGTGGAAACACCAAAAATCGCTTGAGACTGCAAGACCAGACTGACGAATTTGTGCACTGCCTTGAAAGACTACAACAAATCCTTTGACTCAGTGCCTTCCACATGGATCTTGGAATGTCTAGAACTGTACAAGATCAACAGGACCCTAAGAGCCTTCATCAGGAATTAAATGAAGATGTAGCAAACAACACTAGAGATGCTGAGATGCTCTGTCCCTACAGTTGTTCTGCTGGTCATACTGATTGGGAGGTTGGTGGTTCAATCCCTGCATCCCCCAGTCTGCATGCCAAATATCCTTGGACAAGATACTAACGCCAGGTTATTCTCCAATACATCCACCAGAGTATGAATGTGTGTGAATGTTAGCTAGAAAGCACTTAACAAGCATAGGAGAAAGTGCTTGTGTGAATGGTGCTTTGAGTGCTCCAGGAGAGAATAAAAGCACTGTATTCGAATCAGTCCATTTATCATTTGCACCTCAGCCATAAAATTAACAAGACTGGTTACGAAGATCCATACCAGGGAGGTGACTGCTTCTGAGGAGTTTCTGTCTGAGGCGTCCGTGTATTTACTTTAAAAAGTAAACGCACCGAGACCAGATAACATCCCAGGTGCTCTCAAAGCATGCGTTAAAACACAGGGAGATGTCTTCAACCTCTGTGTTTTTTTCTGTAGTCCCCTGATGCTTTAAGAGGACTGCCACCATCCCTGTCCCGAAGACACCTAATAAAGCTGTCTCAATGACTATCACCCACTAGGATTCACTTCCACTGTTATGAAGTGCTTTGAGCATATAGTCAGGACTCAGATCACATCTTCACTTCCTGCTACACTTAATCTTTTCAGTTTGCCTACAGACTAAACAGATTCACAGATGATGCAACAATGCTAGCTCTGCACGCTGTCGTTTCCCACCTGAACCATAAGTTTATTGACTAAAGCTCCCCTTTCAGCACCATAGTTGTCAGGATCCTGGGTCTCCTGACGCAGCGTTTTTAGTTCTTTGTGATTTTTGTATTTTGTACTCGTGTGATTTATTCTATGGTTTCTAGTTTTGATTCATTGCCCTTCATGTTTCCCTGTGCCTCCTCTGTTCTGTGTAAGTCTGTGTTTCTTGGTCTGTGTCTTTGCATGTTTTGAGTTTCTTGTGTTTTCTGTCACTCTGTATAAGGATCGACAGACCACGGGACTTTTGCGAATTGCTTTGTGGGTACGAGCAGTGTTGGTCAAGTTACTTGAAAAAAGTAATCAGTAACTAATTACTGATTACTTCCCCCAAAAAGTAATCCCGTTACTTTACTGATTACTTATTTTCAAAAGTAATTAATTACTTAGTTACTTTTTAAAAACAATTTACAACCTGAATAGGTGATAAAGTGATAGATCTTTCAGCCCAATTCTACTTTTTCTGCATAATCCATCATACAAAATGTAATCAAATGGAAAAGTCTCTTTTTAAAACTTGTTTTATTAGTTTTAATCTTTTAACTTTATGCATCAAGCAAAAATTTAATTATCTGCAACATTCACTGACTGGAAGAATTTTGTTTAACATTTAAACCTATTTTCTGCACATTCCAGCACATAAAATAAAATATTTTTTGTGTTTACACTCAGTCTTTCAAATAGATGCAAGTAAAACACAGCAGAAAATAAATAAAGTCAAAGACTAGCGGTCCTGTTGCTCTATTTTCACCTGTAAAGCAGGAGTGGGGTAGGCGGAGGGTTACCCTGGTGCAGGTGTGCAGCGGTCAGTGGAAGAATCCGCGAGTTTCTCTGTGAGTTTCCCATTACGTCGTAGCTACTCGGTGCTTGTTTGGAAGTTTAGGGGTTTTTCGCTGTAAAAAGCAGTTTTCTTCTCACGCACAACGGACACTAATGTTTTTGTCACTTTTTATGGAATCAAACTCAAAGTAAGGTCAGTACTTCCACGCTTTAAACGCTGCACGCTCATACTCTCTCTGCACTCGATATATGATCCATTGTTGATCTGCACACAGCTGTTGTCACGAACGTCGCACTCGCTTACGTCACTGTCATGAGACATTCTCGCAAAAAAATCACGGTTTTAGTAACGCAGTAACGCAGCGTTCCTACGGGAAAGTAACGGTAATCTAATTACCGTTTTTGCAATAGTAATCCCTTACTTTACTCGTTACTTGAAAAAAGTAATTGGATTACAGTAACGCGTTACTGCCCATCTCTGGGTACGAGTGGCAACAAAATCAAAACACTGCATCAAGCGCTAGTATTTCCAGCACCGGTAATCATTAATTCTGCGGTTTTAATCCCTACTTGCATTTTATTTGCTTCAAAATCAGTTCTGTACAAAACGACGGAGAACACAGCAGGTGGAAATAAAATGAGTGTTTCGTAATTCATTCAATTTATTGTCTTTATTTATAACTGACATTATTGTTTCATTCTATTAGAGAATCTGACAGGAAAGAGTCAAAATTGTAAAAAAATCCATCAGCTTTATTAGCTGTTTCAGTGAAAAACAAATCAACAATGCAAAAAAAAAAAAAACATATCAAAACAACATACTGAAACAGTTATTCATCACTTGATTGCTTCAATACAACACTTGGGCACATATATGCGGACGTTTTGTGGCTGTTTTGATCTCGCTCTCTCTCTTAACCAATCAAATCTGGTTGTGGTAGCAGCTTTACACTCGGTCTGACCCAGGCTGATAGAGGGGCCCAGTCTGGATCACATTCCTGCATTTTGTAGGCTGGTTTTCCTACAAAACACAACAAACATTAGCTCGCAAAGCCACAGTGAACAAAGCAGCAAAGCGCAACGAATTCAATTCAAATCTATATAAAGTTTATTTGTAACCTACATCAACAATTATGATAAATTACGTAATAACTACAACAGAAGACTGACCTTTGTGGAAATGTTTGGAGCAGACTAACCTGTGAGCTGGAGTTTTCTGAAACGTTATATTTGGTCTTCAAATGGCTGCAATCCAGGCCATCCGTCGCCTCTTTGTTACTTCGGAAATGTGGCTTAAACAATTTCTCTTCAACGACGTAATCTGATAACAACTGATCTCTTTACCCGCTGGCTTCCCATGGCTGTCATGCGACCGGCTGTTGCAGTTAATAATACAACAGCTTCTTGACATTTTTTGTGTTTCTTTTTATCGCTGTGTGACTGATTTCTTGTGAAAGCCTGCGTGCGCTAGTACCTCTTGCCACTCGTTCCCAGAATCCTTTGCGGTTTTACCCCTGAATGACGTCACATTTTCAATCTCTATTGTGAATTATGTTCTCATGGTTGGTCTTTTGTTTCTCCCTCGAGTCTAGTTTCTTGGGTCCATGCTTAGTATTTCCCTCTGTGTGTTTTGGTTCTTGAGTCCTCTGCTTTATGGTTTATGTCTCTGTGTTTCTTAGTTGCTGTCTCCACCGTGTCAAGTTCGCGTCTCTGTGTTATACTTCCTGTTTTACTTTGAAGGTCTGTGTCTTATGTGAATGTGTCCTGCTTTGCTTCCTTGTCTCGTCAGTTCTGATTTCTCCCAGCTGTGCCCTCCTTCTGTGTCTCATTCCCCTCGTTACTTCCCAGTGTATTTTAACCCTGTGTGGATCTTCCTGTGTCTCCCTGTGAGTTTAGTTTGTGATGGTCCAGTTTAGTTTAGTTTAGTTTAGTTTGTGATGGTCCAGTTTAGTTTAGTTTAGTTTAGTTTAGTTTAGTTTAGTTTAGTTTAGTTTGCTTTTGTATGCTTTTCCCTGCCAGCAAATTAAGCTGAGTTCCTTGTGTTTAAACCTCCTGCCTGCCACACAGCGCTTCCTGACAATAATTCCATTCAGGCTTATCACCAAGCTTTGAAATCAGCTGATCAGTGTCTTCTTATGCAACTGGATCCTGGACTTTCTGACGGACAGACCACAGGTGTCTCACCCCAACCGGTCGCAGCAGATGGCCGCCCCTCCCTGAGCCTGGTTCTGCCGGAGGTTTCTTCCTGTTAAAAGGGAGTTTTTCCTTCCCACTGTCGCCAAAGTGCTGCTCATAGGGGGTCATATGATTGTTGGGCTTTTCTCTGTATCTATGAAGCGCCTTGAGGCGACATTTGTTGTGATTTGGCGCTATATAAATAAAATTGAATTGAATTGAATTGTCACGTCATCTACACTGACGCTCCACACTGGTGTCCCTCTGGGATGTGTGCTCAGCCCTCCTATTGTACACCCTGTTCAGCTACGACTGTGAGGCCACACACAGCTCCAAGACCATTGTTACGTTTGCAGACGAACCCAGCATCATTAATTGCATTTTGAATGGAGAGGCGTCTGCTTACAGAGCAGAGGGGAGAGCCCTGGTGTTGGGACAACCTGCTGATCAAAATCACCAAGACCAAGGAGCTCATTGTGGAGTACAGGAGACTGCAGGGTGGAGGGCACACCCCTGCTGACGTCGAGGGGACAGAGGTGGAGATGTTTCAGGTTTCCACAAATTAACATCAGTGAGGATAAGAGCTGGTCACAACACGTGGACGTGATCACAAAAGCAGTGAAACAGTGTCTCTTTTCTCTGAGGATGTTTGGCATCTCTCAACTTCTATCGATGCATCATTGAGATTATTCTGTCTGTGTCATGACCTGGTAGGGCAGCTGTAACATTCTCGACCTCAGCTCTATGGAGGAAGGTCAAATCAGCACAACGTATCACAAAGTCTACACTGCCAGCCATTCAGAACCTCTACAGACGGCACTGTATGAGATTGGCCCTCCAGATGCTCTCTGATCCCAGCAATACACTCTTAACGCTTCTGCTTGATGGCAGCAGGTATGAGAGCATCCACACCCACGCCAGCAGATTCAGGGACAGTTTCTACCCACGAGCCATAAGGGTACTGAACTGCTGAAATATCTGACAGCTTATTTTGCTGTATCGCTGTACATGTGTATACAATTACCTCTGCACAACAGCCACTACAGTATTTTGTCATAATCTGTATTTATTTATTCAACGCTGCTGCTGCTGCTGCTGCTGCTGCTAGACAAGCCTCTGGAAAGACCTCATTAAATAAAGTTTTATTTATACAGCACCTTTCTAGACAGAGTCACAAAGGGCTGCACATAATAACAAATAATAAAAGGTAAAACAGACAATATAAAACAGGCAAAAATTAATCAAAAGCAGTTTTTAAAAGGTGAGTTTTGAGTTGGTTTTTTTACAAACTACTGAGTCCACAGTTCTTAAGGTTTGGGGAAGAGAGTTCCACAACCTCGGGGCCACAGTGGCAAAGGCTCTATCACCCTTAGTCTGTTTTATAGCAAGTAAGCCCTGATCAGATGACCTCAGGGACCTGCTAGGGACATAAGGCTGTAGCAGATCGGAGATGTAGGCTGGTGCCAGTCCGTGCAAGGCTCTAAATGTCAAGACCAGGATCTTAAAATGGACTCTAAATTCAACAGGAAGCCAGAGTAGCTGAGATAGCAATGGTGTCACATGTGAATACTTAGAGGATTTTGTCAAAGCCTCGCTGCAGCGTTTTGCACAACCTGCAGATGATCCAGAGAACCTTTGCTTAGACACATAAACAGTGAGTTACAATAGTCCAAGCGTGAGGAAATACCTCATTATGTCTTCTACCCTCCTATCCAAGGCATCATAGAGCCTACAGATTTATTTTTAGCTAAAATAAGGTTTGTTTTTTGTTTCTTTAGTTCATCACCATGTCTGCAGTTGGGTCCTCTATACTGTAACAGAATGACACACTGTTCCCTGACTGTAGCCTCCATGAGGTCTGTCATCAACCTTTGTTAATCTCTCCTCACATCTGGCTTCTACAGGCTGTATTTTACCCTCAATGACAACTTCAGCACGGAGAGGGTACGATGCAAAAACTAATGAAGAGAAACACAGGACTTAAATACACAAGCAGGACAACGAGAGGATGGGAACAGCAACACAGCTGGGACGAATCAGACCGAACAAGACAAGAGAAGCAAAATCAGACACACTGCACACAGGACAGAGACTATCAAAATAAAACAGGAAACACGACAGCACAGAGGCTTGGACTTGACACTGAACAGAGGGAACTTGGAGCACAGAGATGGGAGTAACTGTGAAATGAGACACGACTGACTGGGGAACAAGAAAATAAACATGAAGACAGAACTAAACCTACACTAAACATGAGGGGCAAAGGAGCAAAACCCAAGAACTAGAAACAAAGAAGAACCAGAGAGCCAGAAATACAGAACCATAAACCAAGATTAATAAAAACACAACACACTGCGTCACCAACCCAGGACCACAACAGCTTAAGTATGAATATTTGAGTAGAAGTAGAGTAAAAGTAAAAAGAATTCAGAAAAATCAAAACTCAATTAAAAAACAGCTCCCTGCAAACTTTACTTCGATACAGTAACAAAGTATTGGTATTTCCAGCCTCATGAAACAAATGTCTAGGACTTTCTTTGTTTACATTTTTATTATCTTTCTGTCTATATTGTCAACAATAGAAATATCGATGCATTTTCCTTAAGCTGTAATTCTTTATGACTTGATTGCCCTAAAACTCTCAGTCCCAACAGCCTTTGTCAAGGTTCACTGTGTGGCAGGCTGAGAGAGGAGCCAAATGCAGGACACTGACATGAACTAGGAATGAGCGATAAGGGAAAAAAGAGCACACAGCGTGAAGGAAAAGACAGGGAGACGTAACAAAAACAAAGGAAACTGAGGACTTAACAGACATGAGGTAATTAGGGAGATGGTACATAGCTGGGGAAAACAAGGCACAGGTGAACTAGGTCAGACTAAAAACAGAGGAAGCAAAACTAAACATAACACACACAACACAAGGGGCTTTCAAAATAAAACAGGAAGTAACTAGCATGCTGGGCCACAGTCCGAGGACCAGAGGCTACAGCTATCAGCCTTCTCTCCTGTTAAGAATCAGTATTAATGAGTAATTAATACTGATTTAAACTGCAATTAATTGTGCCACATTTATTATAAAATAGTTATTATTATACATTTTTTTTAGTTTTACAATAACTGTTTAGGAATTGCAGCAGCTTTTATACATGGTCGCCCAATTTCAAGAAGTTAATCAATTAACTGGCAAACAGTTTCATGTCATAGCTGAACAACATGTGTGAATGACGATGAAACTGTTTTACCAAGCTAGGTTAGGTTAGGTAACGTACCATAACAGCAACACTGGTGTTTATTGATGATGTAATTGCCGACTGAGGTAGCAGAGTTAACACTAAAGAATAAAGGCTTATACTCTCTGACACTGATCGAGCAATGCTTCACAGTGCAAATGACCAAATGAGTGCAAAACAAAAAAAGTTAATAAAAGAGTTTGTTTCTTACTGCAAAGAGATGGATTATTTTTCCAAGGTCAATTCAGTCACCTGTCAACTCAAAAGCACGCTCGTCAGCTAATGAATGCAAAACTAAATAGAGTTTAGTATCTGGTAGAGTATCTCAAGGGAACATATGATGGCGTCCATAGGTTCTAGACTTCAAGTAGTCATTGACTGCAAAGGATTTTCATCCAAGTATTAAATATCATCGTTATCATTAAAATTATGTTAATTTCTCCAGTTAATTTTGTACCTCTAAGGCACTAAAAAACAGCTGTTAATGCAAAAGTTTAATAAGCCCCTTGAGTTAAAGCTGAAAGTCTGCACTCCAATCATATATTTATTGTTTGATTTCAAATTTAGTGTGGCGTAGAGAATTAAACTGTACAACACATTATTGACGCATTTGTTTATAGCTTGTACATTAAGACATATTTACGCTGAAGAAAGTGAGAAAGTCTTAAGTTATTTTTTATATCTTTTTCTGCTTTTGCAGAAGAACCTGCAGGTCTGACAGAATTAAAAAGGAGAGAGATCATAATATTTAACGTCAGGGTAAACCCATCTAAACTATGCTCAGTGAAATGTCTAAAATGCTCAGCAAACTAGCTTAGTAACACCAGTGAGTATCAATAAGTATGTCATTATGCAGGAGGGGATAAGGTCAGGTGGTCTTGGAGGGATCTCTCTAAGAGAACAGCACTTAAACACTTCAAAAAAAACCACACAAGTGTGTCTCTTTTTCTTCTCCTGGATCAAGCCCTAAGCAAGTCCCTACAGGATCTATCAGTGTGGCTGCAATTGTGAGTGTTAACCTCCCATATCAGCTATTAATTGTCTCCATTAAGCCCTAACTGAGTGGCATTACTGCAATCAGAAGCTGGATCTCACTCGCTGATGGCCAAGTGGTCTTATTCAAAGGGTGCTCTGATAACAACGTTTGATCTTGTTTGGTTGAGTGGAAGGTAAACGACTGTGGGGGTCAAAGACGTTTGCAGTAATTCCATTAGCACATTCAGCTGGGTCATGGGTGCATGACCTAATTGGATGATGGTTGTGAACCCTCAAACGGGTATTAGCATAGTGTTATGAAATAAACAGCTTTCTAATCACTCTGTACTAGAGCTCTTTTTATAGGTAAACATTAAATGTTTCCACTTAAACAATTAAAAAAATTTAAATGTTCAGGAAGAAATATTATATTACCCAGATTTATTAAGTACTGAAAGCCCATTAGCAGAAACTAAATCTACTATTTTTCAATCGAATTCTTTTTTTTTTCTTTTTGTACTTAGGAACAGTGGTGCTTTCTAATGCCTGATTTACGCTTCAGTTGGAAATCCATACATAACCTGCAGGGTTACTGCAAACCCCTCTGAACCCTACTTCGTACCATACGATGTAAGCTGGTGTGCACCTCCTGAGGAATGTATTTCACATCAGGTCAGCATAGCCCACAATCATATGCCTTCTTCTTGTGTATTTCTGGCTACTTTCTTTGTTGGCATTTTTAAAATTTAACAGTAAGATAATATTAATCATCACCCCAGCATAAAGAATAATAATTATCGCCTTAACATAAAGACTCATGAATATCAGGAGATTCCTGGAGGGAGATTGCTGAAATTTTTTGAAATGGACATAAGGGAATGTGCAAAGTAGTGGAAAAACCTGAGGGACAAATATGTTTGCCTCTGAAAAAAATCTAAAACAACTCACCACAACAAAAGCAGGGAAAAGGCCCAACATTTTTTTTTTTTTTATAATCCAAGTATTTATTAGATTTTGAATTTTATAACAGCAAATACAAAGATGCAGCAACCAAAAGCAAGAAGCAAACAAACAAAAACAAACAAAATAAATAAATAAATAAATAAAAAAACACAACAAAACAAAAACTGTGAGGTTTTAACATCTGTTGTATTAAGCTCAAATGTCAGGCAGACATGTAGGTGCAAAAATTGTCCCACTGTTCCAGCGCAGCTTCCGTCACATGATGTAACTTTCCCAGCATCTTTTCGCACGCAACATTCCCAATCATTCTGTCTTTCCACATTTTAAGCGTATGGGAATATGGGAGTCCTTCCAGTGTTCCAAAATGACACGGGCACATGTTACCAATGCAGTACTTAACACTCTAAACTGGTATTTATTTAACTGCGGCACCTCTCCTTTGTCTCCTAGTGTATAGGATAAAGGTCTAATCATCTCTTAGTTTACTCAGATTGCACAGAGTGTATATTTGTTAATAATTTGAATCATTTTGGATAAGGATAAGTGTAAGATAATGGGGAATTTCAGTTTTTACTTTATAATTTGTTTAGTGTAAGATTTACAGTTAAATTGTATTTTTTCTTGCCTTATTTAATTTTTACGTACTGTTCCTTTAAGACACGGTAACTGTGCACGGGGGGAGCGTTTGCGACGGACAGTGTGGAGCAACGGGGGCTTAAACTAGCTGTGGAGAAAAACAGTTTCTTACCTTGTTTGCAGTGTACATGAACATTCAAACGGATCACTGTATTTGTGGATCACTGTGGAAATAAATGTTTGCCTGTTTGTTTTTCGACTACAAGCGGACTTTGTGGATTATGTTCAACTGCACTAAGACACGCGTACGGCCCGACTACCAGTAAACATAATTTAGGTGATCTGGGTAGATTACAAAGGCCCAACATTTGATTTATTTCTATCACTGGCACCAACACATCTGTGCCCAACCACACAGTAATTCACACCTAAGCATAAAACTACTTCTCCATAGTCAATGTACAGAACATGGACCTAAGAATATGTGACTTCACTGTTTTAAAGGGGGTTTTGCACCCAAACAGAAATGTTAAACAGCAAAACTGTGAAATGGTAAACCAGCATTTTTAGTGTACAATGCCAAAAGTTACAGTTTGTTTTTTAAATCAGTGGAGTCTGATGGAAGAGACAGAGTTATGTAATAGTTAGTAGAAAGGTACAGGAATGAAAATGCTTCAAATACTGCAAATACTTTCTCCCCTTTTAAGCAAACTGTTTTGGTTGTTTCTTTTATTTTGTTTTGTTTAGTAGAAGTTTTTCTGACTTCACTTGAAGCAATTCATTGCTTACTTTCCAGTTACTCCTATAGTTTCTCCAAAATGAGGGGATACCAAATATCTCCTGTAGGTAACGCACACATGTAATACCAGGATTAAGAAACTATCCAGCAAGAATCTTTAACGCCTTTATGTCTTAGTTACCATGCTAACATGTTTTAGTTAGCTAATTAGCACTCAACACTGCCACCTGGTCATAGATCAAACCAAAACAAATGTAAATGTTAACCTGATGGTGGTGGCAGATAAAAACCCAGATCGTGATGATTAGAACATGAATGTCCTTAGCTAATTTCAAAAGGTGTCAAGATTTTTGAGTTTGGATTGTAGTGTCAAACCACAAGGTAACCATGCTGCTCGCAGTGACAAAAATGTTCAATTGACTGAGTTTTTCTTCTCCATTTCACACTTAGCATCCTTTACCAGTCAGTGTCCCAGCATTTGTTAGTTCAATTCAATTTTATTTAGACAAATCAAAACAACAGTTACCTCAAGGTGCTTTACATTGTAAAGTAAAGACCCAAAAAGTAAAGATACAAAAAAACAGGAAGAAACCTCCAGTGAAACCAGGCTCAGCGAGGGGCGACCATCTGCCACAACTGGCTGTGGGTAAGGGCTGGGAAACAGGACTAAGACATGTTGTAGAATAGAGCCAGAGATTATTAATAACTAAAAATGAAATAGAGAGAGGTGTATAAACACATAGTGAGTGAGAAAGGTGACTGAAGGAGAAACAGTCAAGGCATCATGGGAATCGCCCAGCAGCCTGCACCTATTGCAGCACGACTAGGGGAGGATTCACCTGATCCAGCGCTAACTATATGCTTTATCATAAAGTAAAGTTTTAAGGCTAATCTTATAAATCGCCCAAATCCAAACTGGAAGCTGGTTCCACAGAAGAGAGGTGTGAAATTCTACTAAGGGAGGCAGGAACCTCAATACTATAGGAACCTCAAGTCCAGAGTCTGAGAGCAGAGAGCTCTAATGGGGTGATATAGTACTATAAAATCATTAAGATAAGATAAGAAGACAGTTTAACTAATTGGTGTGTTCTCTTAAATATGAGTGACCCTTGTAATGATACAGAAAGCATGACAACAGAATTGGTCCAAGCACAGAACCCTGTGGAACTCCATAAATAACCTTAGTGTTTGAAGGTGACTCCATTTACTGAAACTCTGCAGATGATCATTAGCTGTTGTACGACTACTCTTTCAAGACTTTTTGATAAGAAAGGAAGGTTGGAGATGAAGGTCTGTGTTACCTAGCACACAATGCTACATAATGTTACGTCTGTGAGATAATTTCTTTTCTAATGCTTTAAATTTTAAACATGTTCACCACCTCACCCCTGTCTCCAAACGTGCCTTCCCCCTTTGCTCTTCCTTTATTTTCTGCCAACAGTAGCACAGTTTCCACCAGCATCCTGTTGCCCAACAGCACCATCGGTGGTTGGCAAACAGGTGAATATGGTTGTCAACCTGTGCCCCAACCAAAGCGGCACAGAAACATCGTTCTTTACGACCTGCACATTTACTCTGACTGAGTTTTTATGCCTGATACTCCTCCTGACGCAAACCTCCCTATTTATCTTAGCCTGGGACCAGCACTAAGACTACACTGGTTTACTCCTAGAGTGCTCCAACTGCACTAACCCCTCGTGGCTGGGTTAAGTATTTCTCCTTTTATATATGGGACATTTGTCTTTGGGTTTTGTATTGCAAGCATTCTTTGTTTTTGTCATTTGTCAAATATATTTGAACATTTCTGACATTTTAAATCAACAATTAGCTTATTAGGAAACATTTCGCTCTTTGGCCTGATTCTGACTTTTAACCCTTACACCATAACTATCTGAGTAAGCTGAGGTGCACCTCTCCAGAAATGTAACTACATGTCAGGTCAATGCAGCAAAGACTGACTGGCGCAGAAAGTAATGGCACAGGATTAAAAGGGGCTTCCGGTTAAATCACAAATTACGACATAGAAGTCTAAATCACGCTTTAATGAGACTTCCAGTAAATACCTCTAACAAAATAATGAAGCTACAGGGATACTTACAAGTATTTATTCACCAGTCCTGATCAAAACGCTCCTGGAGAGATGGAAGGAGGAAGGTCAGCTCCCATGCAAGGCTCTCAGGTTCAGACAGGATACATCAGCATACTGAAGGAGCAGTCAACAGCAGAGCAAAGATAAAGTCTGAGATCTGACAGGGGATATGGTTACATGTCACTTCTGATAGCTCCCAGCATTCCTGAGAAAATGTCTGCCTATACCTTACTTCAGCACTCCAGTCCCCTCTCCCTCCTTCCCGTCTCTCAGGTTGACAGGCCGGGCAGCAGACACAGGGGTCCACAGCAGGGAGTGTGTGTCTGTGTGTGTATGTGTGGGGGGCATTGATGGACAAGCATCACCCTCCTACAGCCTCCCTCCCCCACAGCTCCCTGTATATTTCCAGTCACACTCCAATTAAAACAGAAGCAGCTCCCTGCTCTCAGGGCTGTTAGGTGCAGACAGAAGGTCAGTCAAAGACAAAGAGTTAGACACCCACTCCTCACAATGTTTTTCTTTTACAGCAAAGAAGAAGATGTGCGAGCACGACTTCTAATCTCTCGTGGCTGCTGGGAAAGAGAGTGTAAGCTTTCATTCTGAAAGCATAGCAGTAAAATGTTCGAGAGATTTATTGCCTTTTATTATTTGAACAAAGATGAGAAGCAGCACACGGACCACACTCTTTGAGCCATTTATCTGCCTGTTTCTGTAAATCTATTGTTTCGTTTTCTGTATTTTTTATATTGGCAGCTGTGGCTCACCACTCCTGCTTTGTGAGATATTTGCGTGATTATCAACTGATAATATCAGAAAGATTTTTCTCTTGTGGTGCTTCTTTAAAAGTGAAAACATTGTGCAAATGTTTGAAATCTTCATGAGGTCTAATGGCCAGCTGATTCTCTGGCTGTCAAAAGAAGTTTCGTTGTGTAATTTAGTTTCATTTCATTTGTGTAGCACATTTTCACACATGTAATAGTAACATTTAAACACATAGGGGAAATAAAAAGAGGGGAGTGAAGGAGAAGTTCCTGGTGCATCATGGGAAGTCGCCCAGCATCATTCTCCATTTGCAGTGTGAGGACAGACCATCGGGACAGACAGTTCGTCTACCTGCAGAGAGTCGTCTGCATTCTCCAAAGCACATGGACTATGAGCTACTCTTGCTTCTTCTTTTGTTGCTCTTCTCAGCCAACAGTTGAGAAGAGCAACGTTATAACACACAAAGAGTTGAACTAAAAATGAGTGTGAAAATGAATGAAGCTGCTATCTGCACTTTTCATCTTTATTTCTTTACCTTTGATGTTTCTTTTATGCTTCCCCTCGTCCTTGTGAACTCCACCGTCCCTCCCTTCTCTGTGCTAGCCCACTTGTCGACCATTCATCCATGTCGAGCGCTGCTTGCTACCAGGTAAAGCACACAGCTGCTTAGGGCCGCAGTGGGGGGCTGGGAGGTTGGACAAACTTTGAACTACAGCAGTGGCAGTGTGATCTGTATAATCTGAATAAAAACCAACACGATTGTACGTTCCTGTCTTTAACCCAGCTTTGTAGACAGCAGAGATGGAAGTAACGCGTTACTGTAATCCGATTAGTTTTTTCAAGTAATGTCAAAGTAAAGTCCTCTGGTTTTCTTCAATGCACACAGTAATACTTTGTGTGTGGGTACAAGTCGGGGTTCGGTATCTTGCCCAAGACTAAAATCACTGGGGAGTTCTTACGTTGCACTTTACAACTCTGAGCACCAGAGATGGCCAGTAACGCGTTACTTGTAATGCGTTACTGTAATCCGATTACTTTTTTCAAGTAACGAGTAAAGTAAGGGATTACTATTGCAAAAACAGTAATTAGATTACCGTTACTTTCACGTAGGAACGCTGCGTTACTGCGTTACTAAAACCGTGATTTTTTTGCGAGAATGTCTCATGACAGTGACGTAAGCGAGTGCGACGTTGGTGACAACAGCTGTGTGCAGATCAACAATGGATCATATATCGAGTGCAGAGAGAGTATGAGCGTGCAGCGTTTAAAGCGTGGAAGTACTGACCTTACTTTGAGTTTGATTCCATAAAAAGTGACAAAAACATTAGTGTCCGTTGTGCGTGGGAAGAAAACTTCTTTTTACAGCGAAAAAACCCCTAAACTTCCAAACAAGCACCGAGTAGCTACGACGTAATGGGAAACTCACAGAGAAACTCGCGGATTCTTCCACTGACCGCTGCACACCTGCACCAGGGTAAACCTCCGCCTACCCCACTCCTGCTTTACAGGTGAAAATAGAGCAACAGGACCGCTAGTCTTTGACTTTATTTATTTTCTGCTGTGTTTTACTTGCATCTATTTGAAAGACTGAGTGTAAACACAAACAATATTTATTTTATGTGCTGGAATGTGCAGAAAATAGGTTTAAATGTTAAACTAATTTCTTCCAGTCAGAGAATGTTGCAGATAATTAAAATTTTTGCTTGATGCATAAAGTTAAAAGATTAAAACTAATAAAACAAGTTTTAAAAAGAGACTTTTCCATTTGATTACATTTTGTATGATGATTATGTAGAAAAAGTAGAATTGGGCTGAAAGATCTATCACTTTATCACCTATTCAGGTTGTAAATCGTGTTTTATAAAAGTAACTAAGTAACTAAGTAATTAATTACTTTTGAAAATAAGTAATCAGTAAAGTAACGGGATTACTTTTTGGGGGAAGTAATCAGTAATTAGTTACTGATTACTTTTTTCAAGTAACTTGACCAACACTGCTGAGCACTCAAAGCACTTTAAACTTGCCCCATTCAAACAAGCACCTTTTTCTTATGCTGTTTTACATGCATTCATTGCAGGCTGGGACCAAACCACCTGCTCTACCACCTGAGCGACCTATTGGTCATCTCAGGTGGCTGAGTCGACCACCGACCTTCTAACTGGTCCATCTCTACCTCCTGGATCACCGTGTTGGCTTCAGTTTTCAGCCTGCTGACTGCTGCTAGACACTAGCTGACAAATATTTGCAAGCATTTTTATCCTAACACGAAGCGACAGTATTATATGCGGGTGTTGGCTGCTGCCCCCAAGTGGCTAAAACTCTCATTAGAAATCTGAATGTATTTCCAGTTCCAATAAATACCTTTTACGGTGCTTAACGTTACATGCCATAGCAGAAAACTCCAACACCTGTAAGAACAAAGCCGAAGTGAATGAAGCTGCTCTACGATTAGATCTAACAGCTGCACTTTCAAAAGTAATGCATTTCATGTCCTGATAGTCGTTTTAGCCCTCACTCTCAAACAAATTGCAGAATAGAAGAAGAATGCTGGACCCTCACACATGCTCTCTTTTAAAGACATTCCAGAAGCTACCAATAATTGATATCCTGCAGGGTACTGTATCCATCAGACTAACCCACCCACTGCAAATTCTGACCATCTCAATGCTCAAGTGCACCTGAACCGTGAAAGGAGGGTAAAAATTAAGTCTATTTTGGGGCATTAAAAAAAGCCTGCGGCTTATCTCCCGGCTGGAGCATTGCCCTCCCCTATCTGACACACAAGGAGGCAGGGAAGCTGTCTTGAATGGGAAACAACATGACACTTTACAAAGGCATGTTAGAAACAATTAGCCCTGAGTGCCAGGGTTTTGATTTGACCGTCTAATTGCCGGTTCAGTATGTGAGGTGAGGCTGGGAAGGATGGGGAGCTGTGAGAGCCCTGGGGGAGAGCCAGTGTCACACAATAGCTGCCTTTATTTCACATCCAGCTTCTGCAAAGTGGGTATGCTCAAAAGATTTAATCCCACATTCAGTCCTGACAAGAGAAGTCATTCATATTGAAAAGGTGGGTACAACACTGTTTCAGGTGCCTCCAGTCTACCTCTTATCCCGACCCACCATCAAAAGTCTCAGAACATGAAAAAAATCAGTATTATAGTAGGTTTTTTTTCATCTTTGACTTTTTTCTTCTTCAGGTGAACAAGGTAGAGATCCTGATCCTCAACAGACTCGCCTCTGAATCCTTCACTGGAGCTCTTCTCAATGCACTCGCGTTTTCACAGAGGCCAGATTGTCCAGGATCCTCTTCCCGACTGTAGTATTTGTGAGTGATGACTGACTAACACAAATAACAGTAGGCCATGCATGCGAAAGGATGGAACTAAGCTATAGAATTACAGCGGTTTGAGCCTCATACTTTCACCTCTTACATGGCTGAGATTTCACCCCCTCCACCCCTCTTTTCCCTGTTTCAAGAAGTCCATCCTCACATACCACATCCCCTCCCAAACCCCCACTCTTAAATATCACCTGCTTTCTGCTCTTTAATCACCTCAATAGGCATTCCTTCATGCAGTTTACAGCAGTCTGTCATGCACAGGTAAGAAGCGAAAAAATTCTCAAAGCAAGAGTGAAGCAATCCATGCACGCTATAACGACAACAAAGTCCTTGGAGCGCTGCGCGAGAAGAAAACACACGAGGAACACGCCTGCAAAAACCACTAATATCTAAATGTGACAAAGAATTCCTGCACAAACACAAATCCAGGGTTCATACAATTTGTGCCCAATGTTTAATAATAATAACCAGTTAGTTGAACTGGGATTAGAGGATTGTTTTGTAATTTTAGCAGCAGTTACTGTAGTTGAGAACAGATCGCAGTAGCATTATTTTGCTTCTATCACAGCACACACTTTAACGTGTAGACCAGGATTTCTGTTGGGTTTGGTCATTTAATGTGCACTGTTAAGATTGTATTCAACTGTAAAAACAAACAAATGTAAGAAAGTAATGGATTTAAAGAAACAGAAAGCAAGCACTAAGTTTACATTTCTATCGAAAAGGCTCTGAGACATCTGTCTTCTCATCTCATCTGTGAACAACACGATCTGATATCCTGGTGTTGGTGTTGTTCCCAGATCATCATACTAAAGGTTGTTCCAGGATCAACATTGCAAGTGACCAATCAGAATGTTGTGATGTCATACTTTTGCGACTTTGGGAAAAACCGGCGTAAAACAAAAAACTGTACTTAAGCTGCGAGAAACCGCCTTTGTCCGCACCCTTTAATAAAGAACTGATATTGTCCTTGCAACATTGGGATAAATGCACGAATGGGTTGGTGCGCAAAAGAATAACGTCACAATAATGTGATTGGTCACTTGCAATGTTGAACCTGGAACAACATTTTCATGATGATCTGGGAACAACACCAACACGACGATATCAGATCATCCGTGAACAACACGGATCTTCACTGTTTTCAAAAGGTGATAAGCAGCAATACTGGTGGAATATGTGCTGCAGGTAACATAGTGGAGTCCATACTGTGTGTCTTGAGGTTTTGGAAATCACAACCATTTATCATATTTTTTGATATGAGCTGATTTTTAAAATTTTTATCAGTTAAATGAAGATAATTGCATCCTATTTTTATTTTCATTTTTACTTCTGACATTTTGCCAATCAAGGTTATGCATTTCGATGTACAAGAATGTTTTGAGCTCATGATAGACCGGCTTGTCTCGAAAGACAGTCTCACTAAGCCTCGTTTGTAGAGTGTTTTCCAACAAGCCGTATAAACCCAAAGGTGTGTTCACACTGATTAGAGAAGACCCTAAATTTCTCCATCACCTAGGTTGACATAGAAGGTCACTTCAGGCAGACACCAAGTCATAGGGGCAATAGATCCTGGGACCAACAAATGCACAAGTTGTAAAACTTAACAAGGTGTGAATGCCCTTTGTGTGCCCTGGCTCTCCAGTATGCAGGACAGCCTACGATAGTTCTCAGGACCTTTGATACACTGCAAAAGATGTTGAGTCTGAAGCTATGTGGTCTTTAGAGCTCAGCTGAATTACTTTTGACAAGATGCACAGAAAGCGTGCTCGCCTATCTAACATAGTAATACCGTAGATGAAGTCCATTTTCATCTTTAGAGTTGCTTCCATCGAGCCGAGCTTCTGAAATGTATTAAATTTAAACTTGACGGTAAACGATCAGTTAGCAGGAACTGTCAGTGGCTTGCATTAAAGGATCAATTCACACGAATTAAACACTAGTTAAATATAATCTGAAGTGTTCTGTTGTGTTACAGGAGGGATTTGGGAAAGCTGCTAATAAAGATAATGAAAGGAAGTTGATTAAAGCTGTTAAAAGCAACTCTTCGTTGATAGTGTTGTCATAGTTACAGTGCTGTGAAAACATATTTCACAATAACAGGAGTAAATACAAAATGCAGATTTTACCAGACCTGATGAATCAAGAAAGCATTTAAATTAAACTTGTCTGAGTGAAGCAGCCTAAATGATGAATAAGCAACACTTCATGCTACGATCTGAAGAAATTTACGAATAGATGAGAAACTAAGTCAGCGACATCTGGCAGTCCGGACAGGGTCATGATGCCCCATATGGAAAAGAAATAGTAAAAACTTATATGATTTACTCATGAAAGTGGCCACTTTCTCATTACTTTCATATATTTTTTAGTAAGTATCCAAAACATACAAGTTTCATTATATAATTTTCAAGGGATCTTATATCTGTTTTCACTCTTGTATGCTTTTCATACAAGTTTCATACAAGACAGATACAAACTTTATAAGATTTATAAATATCTTTTCCATGTGGGGCTGTTTCTAAGACTCCAGTGAACCATGATGAAAGACGTTATCCACAAATGGAGAAAACCTACTTCAAATGTGTGTCGATAACTCCTCCAGGAGGCCACAAAAGCACAAAATTTAAAGAACTGCAGGCCTCACTTACCTCAGTTAAGGTCAGTGTTCAACAGTAAGAAAAAGAGTGGGCAAAAGTAGCATCCATGGGAGGTGAGAACCGCTGCGGACCAAAAAACAAAAGAAAACCCACAAAGGAGGCACGTAGGTATGAGTACGTATGACAAATATGCAAAACAACATAAATCGGGAAGGGGAAAAATACTTCTTATTGGCACTGTAGACAATAAGAGTCTCTGTATCAGAGAAACAAAGAAGTCAAAGGTCATCATCTGTTTATTTAGTCATTTATTTAAGTTAGTGTTCACAGTGTGGATGAACCAAACTGTTCATGTGAAACTTGTCAGCCTACTTCATGTGTCCTGTTTGCCTCAGGACCAAAGCAACAGAGTGTACACAAACTTTGATGACTGTTCATTTACACACAGATGATGCAAACTGAACATAATGTAACATCACAAAAACAGAAGAATTGCTCTTTGTGATAAATGTTTTTAAATTACATATAGATGTTAATAGTTGCTGTATGTGTCGTGATGTCTGTGCAAAGATTTGATCTGGTTGACTCGCCCATTGCAGAGGACATAGGGTACATATTTGTTTATGTATGCTTAAATATACTTTTAGTCACTATAGTGAACAAAAATAGTCTTTTCATTTATGTCACTAAATGGTTTAACACAGTTTAAATGACACAAAAGCTGTAATTAGAGTATTTAGCAAACAAATTTTCTCTGAGACAGCTAAAACGTCCCTCATAAGAACCGGCGACTTCATTCTTGAGACGTTTGATGGATGTTTGCAATCACCACCTCTCACCTGCAGCAGCAGCGCAACAGCTGCAACTGTAGTTACAAGTAAGAGCTGCAGGTGAGCACTACTGAAACAAAAACCATGTGATTAGCACAGGTCAGGAAATGTACAATTAAACCACCAATAACAACAAAAGATAACAGACGAAGAAGCTTGCAGCTTGAATACTAGAAGAATTTCTTCTTCACTGCTCTCGCATGTGGCAGTAATATGCGCAGCCTTGAAGCAGTGCATTTTTTACAGTGTAGCAGCTCTGTTGGGGGAGGAGTGGGTGTTTGGAAAGGAAACATCAGGTGGCTGGTTGGATGCCGTGCCTGGACGCTTCTGATTTATCTGTGCATTTCAGAATTATGTTGCCGACCTCTTCACCTCATGGCCATTTGTGTCACCCCTTGAAGTTCTGTTCATGTAATCATCCCCACCACTACCACACACACCCCTACCAACCACAGAGACAAAACAAACTGCCGTGTCATCTACAGTTCAGTACGGACACATTTGGTAGATGTGACAGTCCAGCTTTCATTTGCTTAAATCGACTTCTCGAGCTGCTGAGGAAAGGCTCCTTAAAGATATCTTAAATTAATTCTGAAGAACATTTTACGATTATAAATGATGCCAAGGTGTTGCCGAGCTATTTCCCCGGGAATGTTGACATATTATCAAGTGTATTGTATGTTGTGTGATGGTATTTTAAATGTTTATTGTTGTTGTTACTGTCAGTGAAACTAAATGTTGTCAGGTGACTCATGAAAAGGTCACCAACTATCAATAAACGCACTATTGCATATCATGCAACTGCAACTCTTACTTAAGTATACATGTATGGTTCTTCTCCTATTACCACGAGCCCTTGAAACTGATTAACTAAGAGTTGTAATATTCTACAATCTGTATCTAAAGAAATTCCTGCACATGAGTCGAATCACACTAAATGCTGTAAGAAGTCTCATCAAAGGAGCCTTTCAGGTATTAGACTGTGCCTCCCTCTGGTGGATGTCAAGAGTTAAGTTCTCCCTATTTATCTTCCAATGGGCCTGATCAAATCAGTTACACTTTTACTTTACCGCCCATCATGATCGTGGGTCTTTGATGAAACGTTTTTGCACTGCTTTTCCACAGAATGAACCTTTTGGGATTTCCTTACCTGCATAATTGAGCATGCATCAAGACTGTTTGAGCTTAGTTTTCCCCTCAGTTTAACTTTTCTCATGCTTTTGTGTCAATTCCTCTGTTTATGCCATTCTTTCCCCATTTAGCTATTACTTTTCTACTTCATAAAGCTGTTGCAGAAGGAGGAACCATTAACCTGACCTGTATATATGATGGTCTTATCAACAACATCCAGATCCAGACCAGAGTTCCTGCTCTACATCATGGAGGGAGGATCAGTTCATCAAACTCTGTCAGGTTTCTCGGCTCACATGGACCAAACTAAGAAAAGTGTAGATCTGGAGAGCTCTGGATTTAATGACTCTGCTGTGCTGTCAAGCCCACAGTGACAGGGAACACCAGAAGTGTATAAAAACCTTTGGAGCAAAGACAACGCAATACTCCACAACATCCACCAGAGGGAGCTACACACCTTTGTTAGGATACAAACTAAAATCATAACACACAGCTCTGATGAAGAGCTTTAGGAGTGAAGTTAATGTGATGAGCCTCCTGAGTCCAGCTGTGAGCATCAGACCCCTCACAGCTACGTCCCAGCAAACATCACATGTCTCCTCTGGAAACGTGGGAAAATTGGCTGTGATTTGGATCTTTTCCGTTCTCGTAGGTACGTATGTTTCTAACAGGAGCACCTGAAATTCAAAGACATTTTACAGCGTTACAGTCCCAGTTTGGATTTTTTAAACAGCACCATACTGTTTTCTGCCCAATGCACAGACGAGGTCATTTGTCACAATAATAGCAAATGTAATGCCTCCAGTTTTTTAAAAAAAAAAAAGATTTCAATATTCATGAAATAAAAACTTGTTTGATATCAAATATAATGCTACGTGGCCCTGGTTTGCCCTCATGGATGAGGTGATGGGACAAAGGCCTTCCATTAGGCCTCCTGCCTTAATTTCCTCTCTCCCTGAGGACACTCCAGGGCCAAATGCAGCAGTGGGTGACTAAAACAAAAGCAATGAGGAAGGGAAAAAATAATTTTTAAAGTTGTTTAAACAGGATTATCCCAAGTGACCAGTTCCTGGACCGTTTCTTTAACAACTGTAATAGATTACAGGAAGTCGTTGGCAATGTTGCTGAATCTGCCGAAGCAAGATCAGACATGGAGGAGGTGCTGCAACTGAGACCTGCGGTTTGCCTTTTCTACAAAGAGAGCTTTAGGATGCTTCCTCCCACTGTCCACTGCATCGTCCATCCACAGGGTTTGCAGGGTTGGCTCAATCGACGGCCACCACTAAGATGTTTTCAGAATTATGCAAGCAGGAGATGGTGGATGCCATATTACTACTAGGATAATACTTGTATCTCTGTAGCAGACAACAGTTTGATAGAGTGTGATGTAAAAGAAGAAACCAAAAGATTCGATTCTTTAAGTTTCAAAGAGATTTCGTTTAAATATTTTATATTATACAGTAAATGTATACGAGCAATAGTTCAGTCACTGAAATTATGATTGAAACTAGCTACTCGTTTGTAGTTGCTGGCTCTCTGAAGTTTCTCCAAGGGACAGGAATTTCACATCCCAGTTCATGCATCCATAAGTGTCTTGGATAGCTGCTCCCTGTTCTGTGTTTTTCACATTTATTTATTATAGTTTAAGCCTGAAGACTCGTGCTGACAGATTTCCACAGCTCCTTTGTTTTGGCCACATTTAGCTGCAGGTGGTTCACCTCAAACCACCTCACAAAGCGACCAATCCACACTTCCAATAATGGCCGTGTCATCAGAAAATTTCTGAAGGAGACAAATTTCTGTGATGTAAACTGAAAACAGGCTGCAGCTGCACAGGTGACGTAAGTTGACCTGCTGTCACCCGGATCTGGAGCTGTACTGTAAACAAACACTGAATGTACTTAACAAACTAAAATGATTACATCAGTTCCATGGCTGGAAACTCTCGATATCCGAGCAGAGTAGCGGATCAGTAGGTTAAAGTTAGCTAATAATCTCTGGTGATTTAAGCTACACTGCCTAATGTTTCTGACGATATTTAGAGAACAAATAAAACAAGCACACACTAGAAGTCACAGCAACATTCCCGCATTATCAGAATAGTTTGAACATGCGCTTTAATTAAGTTAAAGCGTGTTTGAAACTGCATCACGCATCTCTGCATCTGTTCTCTGCTGCAGCAACAAAGTCTTGTAACAACCAGCCTGCGTGTGAGAGACTGTAACCTGAGGACATCAACAACACTGGACATAACACCTGTTTTCATTCTATCAATAGAAAAGTTACAGAAATATTAAATTTGAAGACAAATTCAGAAAATAATACTAAAATGCGCTATATGTAAAATTTGGGGGTGCTCGAGCGCCCGGGATAAGGCTGTAAACTACCCTATGAAGCATTTGTCGTGTGCTTCCCATGAATGAAGCTCATATTCTATACACAGTGTTTCAACCACGTCTGTCTGCCCGTGTGGGCACAAGTTAGAGGAAGCGGGACTCCGTAACATGCGCGCAACACGCCAGGAGCTCACACGAAAGCCATAGCTATTTAATGCGCCTTTACGCGGAACTGTTGGCGGCAAACACAAGCAGCAGAGTTCAGCATGGGTCTCCGGTGCTCCCAAACCGTACCGGCGGTTGTGCTAATCGCCGTGGCAGTTGCGGGGATTCTGTTGCTGGTCCTTCCAGCTAAAGAGATGGAGCTGCCTCCAGAAAACATGGTAAATATTATTCTAGACGATATATATATATGTGTGTGTGTATATATCTATATATATATCTATATATCTATCTATCTATCTATCTATCTATCTCTCTCTCTCTATATATATATATATATATATATATATATATATATATATATATATGAAATCATTATCACTATTATCACAAACTATTTGAGTTATTATGTATTACGTATTACGGAAGTTAGAATCTTTTGTTCGAAATAAAAGATTTGATTAAGATTAAAGGCCTTTAAGTTAAAATAATATAATAATAAGATAGAGTATCTCAGCAGACATACACATTTGAGATACAATTTCATAGAGGCGCAGAACACCGTTCCAAATCTAGGTCAGGATTTTGGTAATGTGTGCATTAGAAATGCATTAGAAGTTAAATTTGTGTACACAGCTAAGCCAGATTTTAATATTAGTTTGAAAAATGTCAGATTTTCATTTTAGAAGGCTCTGCGCAACGGTGTGACTGAAAGTACAAGAAATCTAAACATACTATCGTAATCGGAAGGTTGCCGGTTCGAGCCCCGGCTCGGACAGTCTCGGTCATTGTGTCCTTGGGCAAGACTCTTCACCCGTTGCCTACTGGTGGTGGTCAGAAGGGCCGATGGCGCGATATGGCAGCCTCGCTTCTGTCAGTCTGCCCCAGGGCAGCTGTGGCTACAACTGTAGCTGCCTCCACCAGTGTGTGAATGGGTGGATGACTGGGTGTGTAAAGCGCTTTGGGGTCCCTAGGGGGGAATAGTAAAAGCCCTATACAAATACAGGCCATTTACCATTTACTACGTTTTCTGCCATCATCATGTATCAGTCCAAGTAAGGAAATACAGAAGATCTTTATTTTAATACTTTATGTAAATTATACCACAGAGTTTACACTACGTGTAGAAAAAATTAGGATCCTAAAAGCCTGTCTCTGCGTTTGATACCTTTCAGAAATTTACTTTAGCTTGTGTGTGTTGTCAACTGTAGTTCTTAGAGCAACAACTTTGTATGATAGGCCAAACTAGGCCAACAGGTATTGAAACTGCCAGATGTTTGTGGGATGTGTGTTGGTATACTGACAGGGAGAGAGTCTTTGCACGAGCTCATTTAAAACTGCTCAGTGCTTGTCTACATCTGAGCTAAACGCTCGTAATTTAACATCCAGCTCTGAATGCATTTCCTGACAATGGTTTGCAAGAGGAAGTGACACAGAATACCCTGAACGAGTCAAGACAAAGACTGTGACATAAAAGAAGTGGTTTGTTTTATTTGATAGTTATTCTGTGCTAATTTCCTGTGGGCTTTTCATTTTGTTCATCTCACAGACTATTTGAAATCTTTTAAAGGGCACCACACAATAGGTATTTAGAAATAAGTCTCGTGAAACAAGTCTGCTTTGATTTGGTCACTTCAAAGAGTACACATACATGAGAAAAAACCTACAATGTATCGCTAAAAAAGAAGCAGTAAATCTGCACAAAAATAGCAACTGTTGCAAACTTGCTATGTTATAGGTTTTAACCACATCCTGTAAAAACTTCACTTAAAGTTCAGTAAGTGGAAAATAAGACAACCTTCGCACATTGGAGTTGTTGCAACTATCAAAATGAGTAGGTTAGTGCACAAAAAAGTTGCAATTTGCAGCAGTATCAACTCAATATCATGCAAAGCATGTAATAGACACACCAGTCCACTGTGTAAATGAGAAATGGACTGGTTCTGGTTCTTACAGTGCTTTTCTACTCTGAGCACTCAAACAACTTAACACAACTTGCCTCATTTACCCACTCACACAAGCTACTGCTCCACCACATGAGCTACCACAATTCATGCTTTGCCTCTCCAAAGTGTGAAATGGCTATGCTTGCAGACGTTGAGAATACAGACCATACACGCATTAGGCCACTAATTCTTAAGCTACTGCACAACTGCAAAATTAGATGAGACAACAATGTATCGATTCAATTAGAAATGAACACAATTTTAAATGACATGTAATATTTATGCTGTTATATATCTACAAATAATGCTAATAAAAAATTACACACTAAAGATAAAGAAATATTTAAGAAACAAAAAAATCAACAAAAAATCCATCCATCCATCCTACGGGAAATTTAGTGTTTCCAATTAACCCAACTCTATAAACAAAACAAAACAAAAACAACAACAACAAAATGTTTGTAAAAAAAAAAACAAAGATAGAAATAAACTGTCTTGATGCTCAATCATCCAGGTAAGTAAAGGTTTATTCTGTTCATCTAGGTGTAGCATCTTCAATGGGAGAAACGTTTTGTTACTCATCCCAGTGACATTGAAAACGTGCAGATGAACAGAATCAACCTCTGGGATAGTAATAAAGTTTTGTTTGTTTTTTTAATAATCATTAAAAATATATTTAATTGTACTAATCGAGTGTAACATTAAAATGTTACATTGTTTTGTACTTGCACTGTAATTGTTTTGTTCCTTTTTTCCTTTTCTGTTTATATTTTCCTTGTATTTCCATTTTTTCCCTTAATTGATTATTTACATATTCTGAAAAAAACATTTCTTGATTGTGTGATCCAATCACTGCACCACGGTTATTGACCAATAACAAACCAAAGTTGGGCGATATGAGAGGAGACACTTGTCTTCAGGGAAGAGTGTCTGTAGTTCAATACAAACTTATTCTGGGTGATCATGTTTATTGTTTGATCAAATATTTTATCCTAATAAGATTCGTCTATTTTAGATGCTAAATCCTCCATTCCCAGGACACTGAGTGATTTCATGAGGATATAAATAATGTGAATTATGCTGTTACCTTCACAGTCACCAGATCTCAACCTCACTTAACACACATTAAGATTTAGGACATATGCATTATGCAGTTTTCTGTGCAGTATGTTCTATCCTATCAGAAGCTGTTATTGACTAAAACTTTAGAGCATTATATATATATTTATGATATATGTGTAATTGTGATATATCTGTGATTCATCTGTATATTGGAAGAGCAGATGGGTGATTGTTGAGTCATTAGAGGGTCACAGAGATAGCTTACAAATACCCTGAAGTTGGGAGGCCTGTGGTCACCTACTCTACTGTATATCTGTCTCTTTTAGTATGGAATCGTTCTGGATGCAGGCTCATCCCACACCTCCATGTATATCTACAAATGGCCGGCTGACAAGCAGAACAATACCGGCATCGTTACCCAGCACGATGAGTGTCATGTAGAAGGTGAGTTCATTTGCATTGTTCAAGACAAAGTTGATCAAATGAGAACTCAAGCATTACTTTAACTCGTGGTTTGAGTGGTAGATGTGGGCAACAGCATATACTCAGAATCAGATAAGGGCGACACGGGCGGTTGCCCAGGGCAGCATCGTGGTGGGGGGCGGCATCGCGGGTATCGGCAAAAAATAAAAATAAAAATAGTTGCTCGTTCTCATGCTGCCGTCATGCCAGTGCATATTGGGAATGTCACAGGCACCGATCGGTTTTCTATCGCCCATTTGCTGGGAGTAAGGGCGCCCTCCGTTTGCGAGGTGCGCCTGCTGCTTGCGGCACAGGGAGGAGAGGGCGGGGAGGCGGGGGATTCTCTGACCGGCTGGAGCAGCATCTAATAACCAACTCGCAAAATAAAACAAAATAAAAACAAACCAAAAAACACGAACACACCAGACATTATGATACAGACTTATAATTTGCACCGATGTTTTTTCTCAAATCTATACACGAAAAGTGTGCGTGAGAGCCCTCGGTGCACCTGCTCACTGCTGAAGTCAAAGTAAACTTTATTGTCATCTCCGCTACATACGGTCCAGTTTATAGAAACGAGACGACGAGGCTCCAGTTACAGCAGCGCAAGTAAACAAACAATATATATAAGAAGAGTAAGAAAATAAATATACACTTTAGGACTCGGGGTAAAGGGATCAATAACAATTTAAAATGTATAATTTACAGTTTGATGATTTAAAGTCTCACACACAACCTGTCGACAGGGGAGGGGGCCGGCTGCTTCCAAATAGAGCACATGCTAGCACTAGAGGGAGTGTTCTTCCAGGGCGCCAAACAGGCTAGGACCGCCACTGCTCAGAATGAAATCTAACTGTTAGTTTCTAAAAGTATAATGAGAGGCAGAGCCTTCAGCTATCAGGCCTCTCTCATACGTACGGTTACATTGTAACCTTGGTTCACTGAGTGAGAAACTATCTCTCCACTCCGTTACATATTCCATATGTATGGGGTAACTCTTAAAGACACCCCGCAAGGAGACAGCGCAGCCGAAAACCCAGAAAGTGTACCAAAAGAACAGTTTTCAAATGTACATATATACATGCCACCCCAGTCAAGGCCACGCCAGACGCAAAGGCCGAGCCAGGCAGAGGCTTCAGTCTGCCAGATGCAAGACTTACCTGAGCGAGTCCTGCAAGACGCAAGGATCGCAACTGAGCAGCCACTCATGGTCAGCCCTCAAGTTGCTAGGCTGACCAAGGAACAACGGCTACAGCTGATGGGCACCCAGCACCCAAAACACAGGCTGGCTGCCACGTCCAAGCGATAAAACTGCGTAAAGGTGGTAGCTGAGGACCATGCTGCCGCCGCACATGACCCAAGAGGTGACCACCCCATGGGCCAAGTGGGCCCGCACAACCGAGGGAAGGGGAGCTTCCACCCCCTTCCCATCCGGGAATCACCTGCAACACTCACTGTGGACCGATAGTGGCTGGAGTTCACCAACTCTTTTGGCAGATTTTATCAGGGAGGTTTTTAAGTGATAGCCACTTTATCTCAGTGTTCTCCAGAGGCTCAACGGGAGGGCACTCAAAACTCAATCTCCAGTTTCACATCTGCACACCTGTTTTATACTTGAGCTGTGGGGCATGGCCGGGTTAGCCAGAGTGTCGCCACAACATGGGGGGGTCATACCCTTACATATGGAATATGTAACGGATCACAAATATTTCTCAAATTATTGCTAAGCAATACCAAAACTATTTATAGAAATGTTGCTGGTGTTAAGTGGAAAATGTTTGCAAGCCTCCAGAACTGACCATTTAACCCCAGAAGCTTCCACTGGTGAGGACACTCTCACTTTCACTTCCACAATTTCACCCTGTAGAAAAATATCCAGTGCTGTTAAGGATACTCAAATTGTGTTGTGTAAGACTTAAGTGGTCCACTTCCTCACCAGACATTCTTTGCTAGCTTAGTAAGTACCAGCTGTTCCCCTTTTATTGACCTTGTTATCAATGTTTCCTTAGAAACACCAGTGGATGACTCCAAGACAGAAAATGCAGCCTTGGATCAGGTTCTTAAACAATTAGAGTTCCTTTTTCTTCTTGTCCAG
Organism: Neolamprologus multifasciatus; assembly: GCF_963576455.1. Lineage (NCBI taxonomy): Eukaryota > Metazoa > Chordata > Actinopteri > Cichliformes > Cichlidae > Neolamprologus > Neolamprologus multifasciatus. The sequence continues at coordinate 34,811,157 of NC_140450.1, read as the reverse complement.
GTGGTGGGATATCAAGCTATGCCGACAACCCTAGTGGTGCTGCAAAGAGTCTCGAGAAGTGCTTGGAACAAGCTTTGACGCATATCCCCAAATTCAGACACCATCAAACTCCGCTCTGTTTGGGAGCGACTGCAGGCATGAGGCTGCTGAGGTTAGTGGTTAATAATTCACCACAAACTCCATCAGTGATTAATATCTGTACTGAAATGAATTCAGAAAGTCTTACAATTGCTTCATTTAACCAATGTATTGATAGCATCACCAATGCCTCAAAGTCGCGGCGTGTAATGAAGGAAGTGGAAAACAAACTCCAGTCCTACCCTTTCAAATTCAAAGAGTCAATCATTCTGAGCGGGCAGGCAGAAGGGGTATTTGGCTGGGTCACTGTTAACTACTTACTGGAAAACTTTGTCAAGGTAAGTGCTGTCTCTCTGATGAATTTCTGCTTTTTCTGTTAGCATGCGAGGCAGCTGGATAGCAGCGTGCACTGCCTCACAAACTCATGAAACATGAACGGTTTTGTTTTTTTAGGATATGACTAGAACTGAAAGGGTCAATGTCTTTAAACATAAACTTAACTTAGCTTCTGATTAAAACATTAATTTATAATCACATAGATGTTTTTATTGTTATTGTTATTATTTGTTTTGGACATAGCCCATATCTGTTTTGATTTTTCTCCCATTTTTCCATGAGCTGAACTTAAAGATCTGAAACATTTTCTACAAACACAAATGACCCATGACTGTCAAATATTGTTCACAAATCTGTCTAAATCTGTGTTAGTGAGAGATAATCCATCCCACCTCACAGGTGTGGCATGTCAAGGTGCTGATTAGATAGCATGAATAAATAAATGTTGGAGACTGTGTGGAGAAACAGAAGCTGATTACCCACATATATTTTGGAAGTGCATAAAAATAAAAAGTATTGGGAAGACCGTAAAATGACCATGGATAATATTCTGGGTTATGCACTCCCAAACACCAGTCAAGTGACTGGAAACATAAAGGAACTGGTATAAAAGGAGGACATGTATCTAGTAAATATAATTCTAGCCACAACAAAGAAAGCAATCACAAAGAACTGGTTACACCCAGACCCTCCCACTCAACAAGATTGGATTAGGATTGTAGAAGGTATCTCAGAAATTACTTTCTATATTAGACTGATGGGCTGTAAGTATGACAGACAATGGAGGAAGTGGAAAACATTTTTAAGTGGCACCAAAAACACGACATAAAAAGAGATTTGCGTGTGGAAAAAGAAATGTAAACTCCAGACTGTTTGTTTGTTTGTTTGTAATTTTCTTTACTGTATTGTTTTCAATACTAACTAAAGCTAATAAAAATTACATTTGCAAAAAAGAAATACAAAGCCATCACAAGCCATTCTTAAAGAAGGGTAACAGGGAAAAAGATGAGGTGTGTCACATTGCACAAGATCTGCAATGAAAAATAGGGGCAACAGGTCTGATGGAGTAAGCAATCAAAAGTTGAAATTTCTAGAAAGGGACAAATAACAGCCATCACCTAAAGAAGAGTTTTTATAGTGTCCTTTTATTGTCCTTTTATTGTTTTATTGTCTATTGTCCTATTCCTGAAGGCTACTTACAGAAATTAGAGCTCTCCTAAGAGATTTCAGGCTGTACTGATGATTAAAGATAGTCGTCCTGAGTATTCATGCTCAAGCCTGTTAGACTTGTTTGTTTTAGCCTGTATATGTTTCAGTAAATCGCTTCACCTATTTTCCAAGTTAGATATTTATTAGTTAAACTGACTTATTAACTAATAATTTTACTTGTAGTTAGCTGAGTATCTTGTTTGTGACTGTTAACTTACTTACAGTGAGTATTATTAACAACATAATGAAAACTGAGTTCAGGATCTAGTTAACATTTTTAATTAAGCACCGTGTTAGAAATGTGATGGATTGACTGGTGTGCATGAAGATGCCAAGTGCTGGAAGCGTCCCAGTTGAAAATTACATGTAGGTATTTTATGATGCATGAGTTGCATGTTTAGGTGGGGATGTGGCCTCTTTTCCATTTACAAGTGAAGCCAAACAGATATTTTAGATCTTACAGTTTTAGAGCATTTGAGTGCTTTGCTCATTTTTCTCTAAACGTTTTCATTGAATGTTATTGGTTGATTCTAAGTGATTCTAATTCCACTGTGGTGTCCTTTGTTATTACCCAGTATGGTTTTGTAGGTCACTGGATGAATCCAGGCAGAGAGACAATTGGAGCTTTGGATTTAGGAGGAGCATCTACTCAGATTACTTTTGAAACCTCTGAAAAGGTGGAGAATGAAAGTAACACAATGGAGTTGAAGCTTTTTGGAGAAACCTACAGACTATACACCCAGAGCTTCCTGTGTTACGGCCAAGACCAGTATTTAAGGAAACTGCTGGCTCATCTCATTAAGGTACTGTTCAACAAGTTAAAAGACCAAATCCCTGTTTGTTATAATGATTCTGTATCTTCTCAACAACTGAGAAGTTCAGATAGCAAGACCATATAAAACAGCATATGTAAACATTTTATTGTCTTGCTGCAGTCCTGCTAAGCAATAAGGATGTTTGAAACACATCTCCATTAAGCTTACTAAATGGATTAAGTTCACATTTGTTGCATTTTGGGATCGTATTGTTACTTTTTTACTTTCTTTCTTTCTTTTTTTCTCTTTTTTTTCTCTTTTTTTTTCTTTTTTTTCTCTTTTTTTTCTTTTTTTTCCCTTTTTTTCTCTCTTTTTTTCTTTCTTTTTTTTCTTCTATTGTTACATTCTTGCTAAGAGAGAGATGAAAGCTTGCCATAAAGATTGGACAAGAGAACTGCTAGCTCGTTAACCAAATTAAATAACCAGTCTGTACCAGTTTTAGGAAAATCAGAGTTGTTGCTACAAGGAAGCTTAGAACAATGCGGTGTCTGTGTTATGGATGGCTTTTATTCCTTCAATATGGTGAAATGATCTTTGTAAAGAAAAATATAAAAAAATGTTTTCTAATAAAATTTTAATCTTCTAACTTTAAGGATAACTATCCAAACAGCACAGTGTCCCACCCCTGCTATCCAAAACAGTTCAGCGAATCTGTCATCCTGGGGAAGGACGTCTTTGATTCTCCGTGCACTGTGGACCCCAAACCAGACAAGATTGACCTGGAAATGAATGTAAACGTTGTGGGCACAGGGGACTACCAAACCTGCTTAGAGAATGTGAATAAGATATTCTCCTTTGAGAATTGCGAATACTCCAAGTGCTCCTTTAATGGAGTCTTTCAGCCCAGCTTGAGAGGAAGATTCATGGTGAGAGGCTTTTAGATGTTGTCTAAAATATCCTATATTGAGGCAAAAAAGCATAGAAGCATAACGTAGACTCAATTTTGGGTATCATTTTTAATTCGTTCTTCTTGGATTGCTCATTGTATTGATTACAGTGAGGTTTTTTTACTTCTTACGTTATAATTCTACTGTTTTTTCCCGCACAATTATTAGCATTCATAATTCATAGAAAAGAAGCTGTAGGTCAGCTGGGTTTTTGTGTGCATGTTTTCTGAGTGATCAGTTAAAACCTATGCATGGTAGGTTAATTGAGATATCTTAACCTGCTGTTAGTATGAATGTGATGCTGAACAGCTTCCTCCTCTGATGGAGTGGCAACCTATCCAGCATGTGCCCTGCCTCTTTTCTTTTTTCATCTATAATCTCAATGATCCCCTGGAAACCTCCATCCAAACACCTTCACAAAGCACTGTTAAAACATTCAACAGGTTTATTTACAGATTGTTAAAGTCAAATTGCTATCTTTGAATCTGAGGTTAAGAGACAGAGATAATACAGGCTGTCCAATGGCAAACACACTGTCAACAGAAAACATGCCCACAGACAGACACACACAAACAGAAAAGAAGGAGAGAGTCAGTGGTAGTATGGTAGTAATTGCATCAAACAGCTATGCAACCAGACCCTGGAATGTTCATTAGCGAACAGCCACCAACTTTAAAGATATGGAACGAGTGAATTGCTTCCTATGTGGACACAGTTTGAACAGATGTTTGAACAGCTTTCCAGATGTTCTACACCAAAATCGTCACGTGTATGAGAGCTCTCTGGTAGATATTTATTCCATTATGCACACTTTCTGCGATTTCTGCCTAAGAGACTTACTCGCACATAAACAGTTATACAGACAAGCATACAAGACTTAAAGAGCTGGAAAGTTTCAAGAAAACATTTGGATAAAATCACAGGAATCCGGCATTCACTTTATTACATATCAGTCACTCTGTCGCTGCTATTGTCTATGTTGCCTCTATTCCATGTGCAATATTTTGGTCTTTGTGCAATATTCTGGCAGATGTGCAATTACCACCCCCATCCTAAATGACCAATGACCTCCCTTCCACCCTTATCTATATATCATATTACTGCCCTTGTACACACACCCACAATGTTTCTGTGACTCATACACCATGTATATATATAGAGTGAGAATATTATATACTAGTTAGATATATATTCTTATTTGTATATTGTTTTCTTTACTTTTTAAAAAATAGACTTTTGCACTTTGTGGTCTTGCTACCTAATTTCGATGTGCAAGAAACTGTACAATGACAATAAAAAAAAGTTCAGATACAACACCTCTTTTATCAGTGACATGTGGGCCCACTGGTGGACGATGAAGGTACTGCAGGTGCACTGCAGCGATAACAGAAGATAAATCTGAAATTACTCACAAGCATATACAATTAAATATTTAATGTATTTATCTATATGAAATTAGTTTGATTAGTTTGCAATATGGCTTATTACTCTGACCTAAATACATGGCTCTTGTTTTGAAGTTTGTGCCCTGGTGGTTGGCTCGGTCCCACGTTGGCCTTAATACTGATTTATGCATATGACTGGATAGCATTAACAATTAATAGCCAACAGCCTGTATTCCTTATGTTTTTTAATGCATTTTATTCAAGGAAATACATCACTTTCTCCTGGATTAGGGTGAAGACTTGAGATTTAGTGTGCCCTATGAGATTTTTGTGTTGTTGTTTTTTTTGCCGCAGCAATCATGACTTTGGGAATGGCCAGGTTTTTAATCTTGACAAAGCAGCAGAAATCAGTGTTCTAGTCAGTATTTCCTCAGTTCCAGGTCAATAATAGTGCAGTATGCTCTTCACTGAAAGAGCACTAATTTTTGCTTTCTGATATCCATTGCACTATTCTTTCTTCTCCACAGGCATTCTCTGCTTTCTACTTCACTCACAAATACATCTCTACCCTCACCAACATGGATATGACGTCTCCTAATCGAACCGCAGAGGCTGTCCGGCGCGTCTGCAGCATGAGCATCTCTGAGGTGCTGTCCATAAAGACTTTGAGACGTGTTGATTTGTAAATCCAGCAAACAAGCCACCAATTCTTCACCATGTTACTTGAAGGCTCTGAAGTCACTGTCGACATATACCTACATATATTATCTGTTATATATCTATCAATATCTCTGTTTCTACACTCGTTTTTTATGAGTGCTTGATGTTTGTTGTATATTTCCAGCTTGACACACTGTATTTTCACGTATAGATGACGAATAGGACAAAGCAGGATAAGAGATACATGAAGAATGTCTGCGCCGTCTCCAATTTCGTCCAGGTGCTCCTAACACAGGGCTACCATTTTAACGAGGTTTCCCTTCCTTCTATTTCTTTTGAAAAAAAGGTGAGAGGTGAAACGAAATTATTTGCTGGAATTTGGAAACTGATAGAATCCACAATATGATGTAATATCACTGCACCTCTTCTTGTGTTTCTGTAGGCCGGAGGAGCATCTGTAGGCTGGGCTTTGGGTTACATGCTAAACCTGACCAATCTAGTTCCAGCCGAAAATCCTGTAGCGATGAAGGCCCTGCCCATAGGGCCCTGGAAAGGCATCCTCTTCCTCTCCATCATCCTCATCTTCTTTGCACTGGGATACTTTCTCTTTGTCTACAGAAAAACAAAAGCTAATGAAGGAATGGTTTGAGAGAGTAAATTTCTCTCAGGCAAAAAGCCTTCAGTAAACACCGTTTTAATTTTGGCTTTTTATATTATGTAGCAAAAATCATTCTTAAATGATGCTTGCCCTATACAAGTTTTGCTTTAGATTCACAAATTTCAGTAAATGTTCAGCTTACTCATGTCAGTGTGCACAAAATCCAAAATAAATGGGATCCTTTTTTAAATGTTTCAGACTCAGTGTGCAATACAAAACCACTTGTGATTAACTTGTCATTATTTAGCACTTTTCTAGTTTGAATGAGCACTGAAAGTAGCTTTTACTACAAGCTATAGTACACATTCACACACACATTCAGGCAGTCTATGAATGCATTTTCTATCACACACTCATACCTCTGAACAAATCAGGGACAACTTAAGGTTCAATATAGAACTGTGGCATACATACTCTAAGACACCACTAACAGCTAATGTGTCTTTCAAAATAGCCATGTGCCGAACTGAAGGCTTTTGAAGCAGTGATGGGATTTCCAGCTCTTTTTAGAGAACCGGCTCTTTCGGCTCCCAACTGGCTCTTCAGGTTGTTTTGTTGCTTTAATTAATTTATTATTAACAACAATATAAAATTATGCACAAAAGGAATTACTAATGTAAAAAAAAAGTGGTTTTATTTATATATGTTTATATAAAAATATATACGGTGGCCCCTAGAGACAAAACATGTACAAACTCAAAAGCACATTTCTAGCGTTAACTGAACTTCCAAAACAAAGCTACCTAGATCACTTAAATTACACAATTGAAAGCATGTGTGTATTGTTTGTGTATTTATACACAGGCACTCATATATATTCAAATAATTTTAAAAAAATGTTCATTTACCTGTTACTACCACACACCAAATCTGGTCGTTGGTACTTGCTAGCTTGTGTAGCCACTAGGTAACAAAAGCTCAACACTGCGCCCTAGCATCCTGGAGCACTTCTGTTGTGTTTTGTACGTGCAAATTCTCATGACCATTGATCAACAACCACTGACCAAAACCCACTGATCAAAGACCACTGATGAGAATTTGCATAATTATGATTAAGGAACTGACCTCACAGCCCATTGTTCCTTCAGTGGGCTGGTTTCAGTCATTATGCAAATGTACTGTTTATAAGATTGGGGAAACCTGCAGTCAGCTGAGACTGAAGAAGTCACTTGGATGAGTACGGTGGCTGGGAAGTGCAAATCGCAACAAATTAAAAAAACCACAAAAAAATCAAAACCCGCAACAAATTACAAAAACCCACAACAAATTACAAAAACCCACAACAAATTACAAAAACCCGCAACAAATTACAAAAACCCGCAACAAATTAAAAAAACCCACAACAAATTAAAAAACCCCACAACAAATTAAAAAAAACCCGCAACAAATTACAAAACCGGCAACAAATTACAAAAACCGGCAACAAATTACAAAAACCCGCAACAAATTACAAAAACCAGCAACAAATTAAAAACCCCCACAACAAATTACAAAAATCTGCAACAAATTACAAAAACCCGCAACAAATTACAAAAACCCACAACAAATTAAAAAAAACCCACAACAAATTACAAAAACCCGCAACAAATTAAAAAACCCCACAACAAATTACAAAAACCCACAAAAAATTAAAAAAAAAACCCACAACAAATTACAAAAAACCCACAACAAATTACAAAAACCCGCAACAAATTAAAAAACCCCACAACAAATTAAAAAAACCCACAACAAATTAAAAAAAACCGGCAACAAATTACAAAAACCGGCAACAAATTACAAAAACCCGCAACAAATTACAAAAACCAGCAACAAATTAAAAACCCCCACAACAAATTACAAAAATCTGCAACAAATTACAAAAACCCGCAACAAATTACAAAAACCCACAACAAATTAAAAAAAACCCACAACAAATTACAAAAACCCGCAACAAATTAAAAAACCCCACAACAAATTACAAAAACCCACAAAAAATTTAAAAAAAAACCCACAACAAATTACAAAAAACCCACAACAAATTACAAAAACCCACAACAAATTAAAAATCCTTGACGGAAAGGGATTGTCTGAAATACCGGAAGTGACGCAACGATTAGCCTAATAGGGCTTTTGGGGCGTGATGTCACGAAAGGGGGCGTGGCCATGATTTTGGGTTGAGGCGCCATGTTTCTGGGCCAAACAAAGCGCTAGCGAAAATAACACCAGCTATGGTTCGTACTTGCTGTGCGGTCGGTTGTAAAGTTAGATCGCACGACCGGCAAGGGAATAAGGTTGAAAATGGTTTATCTTTTCATTCTTTCCCCACCTGGAAGCAACATGAGGCAGCTCTTGTATCGGATGCTACCAAAAGAAGGCGTCTAGTCTGGATAGCAGCTGTGAGACGAGCTGATATCCAGTTCTCTTCCATCTCCAAATATCTGTTGGTGTGCTCCAGACATTTTCATTCCGGTAAGTTATAGATATGTTCATATCACTCTTTATCCGGTCTTTAAGTCTGACGTCACTAGCCATGTCTGGGCTCAAACGCTGCTGCAGGTCCATAAATCACAGAGAATTGAAAAACTATCTAAAGTCTTTCATCTGTAATAAAATGATCAGCGTTCTGCTCTACCATGTGTAACAATTGAGTTTATCATCCAGGCAACCATGAAAGCAAAACGGAATTTATGACATTTAACAGAGTTAGAAATTAGCAGGAAGTTAGCTCGCTAGCTTCCATCTAAATGAGGGATTTTGGAAACAAATTCAAACGTACAGCTCTGCTATCACTTCCAACATAAATGAAGACAGAAAACTAAACAGCGGTGACGTTTTCTAGGGTTACTGAAGGTTGGCTAGCTGGTATATAACATGTGCTACGTGACCGCTAGCGACACAGCTATGTTAGCATAATATAAACAGGCTAACTTTTTTCCACTTGATAAAAGTTATCGTGAGGATTCTCGGTGGTCTGGAACAAATATAATCTCATGGCAGGTTGCTGTAAACGGACCAAACTTCAGCCAGGAGAACAACTGAGATAATTCATCCACAAGGATGAATAGGATTAGTCATTCATATACTGCTGCATGGGCTGGGCTGTAGCTACATCTTAAGGTTTTAAAAACTGAGCTTTCAAATGATTAGTGGTGATAAAAGCAGAGGGAGGCCAACAGTGATCACTGACTGCTTTTAGGAGCTTTTTGAGATTAAAGAGAAGACAATACAAAACATTAAACATGTTAACAACACAAAACCCATATTGAACGCAGACTACTTTAAAGTAGTCTGCGTTCAATATGGCTTTTGTGTTGGCCCTGAAGCGGAATTCGTCACGCCATCACTTAAAGACCAGATAGCCTATTAGTTTTATTTTCGATGCACTCTGAGGTCATATCAAATTAGAAAAAAAAACCGTTCTATTTATCGACTTGCTAATTGTGTGAAATTATTGCAGGCAAACCAACCTTATGAAATGGGTGAAACATCGTGACTGGGTTCCAGCGCTACACAAGGGACCTGCTTCAAACATACCACCATGCCAATCAGATTACTTCTTCCATGTGAGGGTGAAGAGGTGACCCTTCTGGATAAGATGGTGAAGGTTTGCTGCCGTTTTGGTGAACAGTGTGGTAGTAAAACCAGGGAAAAATGAAACTTGCTCCTGTTAAATATTAAGTCTTGTGCTGTATAGATAGCGGTAATTTTTCAAAAGATAAATTGAAGTAATTGATAGTAAATAATGTTAGTAGTGGGTGATATCGTGTAAATGCTGTCATGATTTTGTGTAAACATTTTGTCTTTTATAAACTATAAATGACATGGATTCTACATTGTAATGATGTCTGATGTGATGTTCTATAAAGTGGTTTTAATAAAAAAATTTAAAAAAGAGGCAAAAATTAGTTTGTTTCTTTATTCAACTTTTGAACAGTGGTACTCAGTCAGTACATATTCAGTAAATGCAAATTCTTTACATGGCAGTGCACTTCAGGCATAAATCTAGACCCATATATAAAACATTATGGGTCATTCCCACAACCCACAGCTTTACTGTGTTCCAGCAAAGTATCCAATAGCAGTGACAACTCCTCCACATTAGCAGGTGGTATTCTTCGTTTTTGGGGACGGCTCCTTTTACCTTTCAATATGGATGGTCTGTTTATGTTTTGATCCAGAGCCGTTTTTGGGCAGCTGAAGAGGAGAAGTCTATCTTATGGCCAACCTCTGGCTGTATCTTGGTCATATTACCCAGCAAAACCCAGTATGCAGGTTCATCTGTAACAGTCCTTGTGCCACGGATCCACACTGCTGCTTCTACTTTAAACAGAAGAGCAGTGACATGGCTGCAGGTCTCCACGACTCCGGCCTTACAGGTGCAGTGGGCGGCTTCAACCTTCCCTGTGATGCTCACAATGACCCATGGCTGCAATGCTGGTTCATTCAGTCTTTGAGAGTGCAGTACCTGAAACACACAAAGTTAATTTAAAGACAAGGACTCTAATGAGCCAAGGCTGACATAAATGTGTTTTATCTACTTTCAAATCCATTTATCATAAATGTAACAAAGTATTTAGAAACTTAGCACATACATGTAATTTTTCATTTTTTTATGTATCCATCTATATAGAACGTTGCATGTTATATTCCAAATCTGCCTGTTCTCTCTCAGAAACCTGCCTTCAGAAAATGAACCTAAAGTATGTAATGCAAGGATGTCATCACTTTCAAGATGGAGAAAGCATAAAGTTTGACTTTAGGTGACAATTATGGACACGTAATATGATAAGGAGATTCTGCAGGTCATTAATCAATGTACTATAGTAAAAAATGCATTTTTTGTGACACAGGACACAAACATGGAAGCAAGATATATAATTAGGATTATTTATAATAAATATGAATAAATAATTGCAATTTCTTTAACCATTGAGAATAACTAAATCCTTCAGGACAATGTCACATCAGTGCACTGAACTCACTATGACTACGTTCACACTGCAGGTCTTAATGCTCAATTCCGATTTTTATATTTAAATCTGATTTTTTTTGTGTCTGCTTGTTCACACTACAAATAAAATGTGACAGCAAAAGCGCTCCTTTGTGAACCCTCTAAGTGGCCCGCATGCGCAAAAGCAGACGTCACACACAACACGCTCTGTTCAGACCCAGACCAAACAGTATTGTTTGACTGATGGCCCTTAATATAAAGACTTGTTTCAGACTTTGCTTTAAGTTATTTTGTTATTTACATATGGCCTAATAATGATCCTTATTGCTGTTTTAGAGAGGAGCGGTGCTTCAAAGGATAGTTGCAGATTTCTATCAGAATCTGCAGATTATACAGTATAAATAAATGTTCACATTATCTTCCCAACAGTTTCACTAACATCTAAGTAATCTGATTGGCATGGTGGTATGTTTGAAGCAGGTCCCTTGTGTAGCGCTGGAACCCAGTCACGATGTTTCACCCATTTCATAAGGTTGGTTTGCCTGCAATAATTTCACACAATTAGCAAGTCGATAAATAGAACGGTTTTTTTTTCTAATTTGATATGACCTCAGAGTGCATCGAAAATAAAACTAATAGGCTATCTGGTCTTTAAGTGATGGCGTGACGAATTCCGCTTCAGGGCCAACACAAAAGCCATATTGAACGCAGACTACTTTAAAGTAGTCTGCGTTCAATATGGGTTTTGTGTTGTTAACATGTTTAATGTTTTGTATTGTCTTCTCTTTAATCTCAAAAAGCTCCTAAAAGCAGTCAGTGATCACTGTTGGCCTCCCTCTGCTTTTATCACCACTAATCATTTGAAAGCTCAGTTTTTAAAACCTTAAGATGTAGCTACAGCCCAGCCCATGCAGCAGTATATGAATGACTAATCCTATTCATCCTTGTGGATGAATTATCTCAGTTGTTCTCCTGGCTGAAGTTTGGTCCGTTTACAGCAACCTGCCATGAGATTATATTTGTTCCAGACCACCGAGAATCCTCACGATAACTTTTATCAAGTGGAAAAAAGTTAGCCTGTTTATATTATGCTAACATAGCTGTGTCGCTAGCGGTCACGTAGCACATGTTATATACCAGCTAGCCAACCTTCAGTAACCCTAGAAAACGTCACTGCTGTTTAGTTTTCTGTCTTCATTTATGTTGGAAGTGATAGCAGAGCTGTACGTTTGAATTTGTTTCCAAAATCCCTCATTTAGATGGAAGCTAGCGAGCTAACTTCCTGCTAATTTCTAACTCTGTTAAATGTCATAAATTCCGTTTTGCTTTCATGGTTGCCTGGATGATAAACTCAATTGTTACACATGGTAGAGCAGAACGCTGATCATTTTATTACAGATGAAAGACTTTAGATAGTTTTTCAATTCTCTGTGATTTATGGACCTGCAGCAGCGTTTGAGCCCAGACATGGCTAGTGACGTCAGACTTAAAGACCGGATAAAGAGTGATATGAACATATCTATAACTTACCGGAATGAAAATGTCTGGAGCACACCAACAGATATTTGGAGATGGAAGAGAACTGGATATCAGCTCGTCTCACAGCTGCTATCCAGACTAGACGCCTTCTTTTGGTAGCATCCGATACAAGAGCTGCCTCATGTTGCTTCTAGGTGGGGAAAGAATGAAAAGATAAACCATTTTCAACCTTATTCCCTTGCCGGTCGTGCGATCTAACTTTACAACCGACCGCACAGCAAGTATGAACCATAGCTGGTGTTATCCGTGTACTTTCGCTCCTCTTTCGCTAGCGCTTTGTTTGGCCCAGAAACATGACGCCTCAACCAAAAATCATGGCCACGCCCCCTCTCATGACATCACGCCCCAAAAGCCCTATTAGGCTAATCGTTGCGTCACTTCCGGTATTTCAGACAATCCCTTTCCGTCAAGGATTTTTAATTTGTTGTGGGTTTTTTAATTTGTTGTGGGTTTTTTTTTAATTTGTTGTGGGTTTTTGTAATTTGTTGCAGATTTTTGTAATTTGTTGTGGGTTTTTTTCATTTGTTGTGGGTTTTTTTTTTAATTTGTTGTGGGTTTTTGTAATTTGTTGCAGGTTTTTGTAATTTGTTGCAGGTTTTTGTAATTTGTTGTGGGTTTTTGTAATTTGTTGCGGGTTATTGTAATTTGTTGTGGGTTTTTTTAATTTGTTGCGGGTTTTTTTAATTTGTTGCAGGTTTTGATTTTGTTGTGGTTTTTTAATTTGTTGCCATTTGCACTTCCCAGCGACCGTAGAAAGATGCTGAAATTAATAGCAACGTTTTCCACATTTAGCTCCGAGCCTTATTAAAAACATGTTTTTTCAAGTCATTTTTCACAATATTCAAATTTCCAAAGATGAATTGGAAAATGTTCTTTCCCCGAAAATGTCTGTAACTGAAGCTGCATCTATCCTTTCCATCTCAAAGCCTACTCTGTAAGACTATTATGACAAGTAAGTTATACAGTCTCTTACATTTAATTCTTCATTGAGCTGTATGTTTAAGTGTAGAAGAAAACTTTCAGTTCCACTTAGCAAAGATGATGCATTTTGTCCTTTGGATGCATCATATTCCTGGTCTCTGTCAGCCTCTGTGGACCTTCACCACCATCTGCACCACACACGAGGGTTTGAGCCCATATTCAGATAGAGATGCAGAGTCGTTCACCAATAGCTTCCCAGCAACAGTCAGCCGGACTTCAGCCGTAAGATATCCTACACACACAACAGAGGACAGAGATGAACCTCACAAAATATTTAAACATGTCAAAAACAATTATGTCAGGTTCCTTGAACACCACTGAAGATGCACACATTTTAAACACACTCCTTCTGTGTCCAAAACTCCTTAGCAGTGACAACAAAGTTAATATTTCAAAATCATCCTCAGTGCACACCTTATCCCCCCACTGTGGTCAAGATGCTCTTAGCTGTTTGGTTCCTCCTGCTCAGGATTTCTTCAGAGGAAAAAAGGAAACAAAAAGAAGTTTTAAAAAGTTTTTTGTTGGTGGTGTTTTTGACTTTCAAGCTCAATCAAAGCAGAAAAAGACTTCAAAACAAATTCAGTTGAATGGATGGGTATAATCTTCCATTGAAAGCCAGCAAGAAATAACAGTTTTTTAGAGAGTTTTGGTTTTGGTCATCATACACATAACAGCATTCACTGCATTTGCAGTATAATCTGTGACTATTATGAAAGTAACATACATAACTTGAAAAGCTAAAATCAATCATAACATTAAGCTCACCTTGTTTTTGTGGAGAAGGTGATCAGGCATCCAATTTAAAATACTGCTGCTTACGTTTAAAATTACCAACAACACAGCACCAAGCTACCTTAAGGAACTCCTTAAATCGTATGTTCCTGCCAGAGCATTAAGATCATCTACTCAGTTACTCTTGGTGCAGCCTAGATCTCGGCTGAAGTCTAGAGGTGACCGGGCGTTTGCCCTGGCTGCACCAGAGTTGTGGAATAACCTTCCGATTGTGATCCGGGCGTCTGATTCCATCCAATCTTTTAAATCACGGTTAAAAACCTATTTGTTTAATCTCACCTTTCCTGCTTGTTAATGCTCGCACCTGACTTTTAGACTTACTCTATTTTTTTCTTATACATATTTTTTTATGGCTTGTGCTTTTATTATGTTTTTATTTTGATATGCATTTTATAATACCCCTGTGTATTAGTGGCATTGACCTGTGAGTATATTTGATACTTTGCTAAGGCCTCATAATACTCGTGTTACTTCTCTGTCTCTTATGTTAAGCACTTTGGTATACCGCTGGTTTTTAAATGTGCTCTATAAATAAAGATTGTTGTTGTTGTTGTGTTTTTCTTCATGTCCTGAGAACAGGTGCACTGGATCATCACCAGCTTGTATCTTCATCCTTTTTCACTCAGTGAAGTCTTTCTCTTTGTTCCCTTTGCAACAGAAAACTACTGTGTGATCACAGGTGAAGTTAGGGATATTTTTCCTGTGCAGTTTTTATAGTGCTTCATTTGGTGATAGCTGTTGATCCACTTTGATCTCAAAGGATCTCGACGGTGGAAAAAAGTAATATTTCTCCTTACCATTAGGCTAAATATAGATATAGTATAGATAGAATATGTCAGCAGCATCCCCATAAGGGAGGTCTCCCTGTAGTGTCCCGAATGCAGATCCATTGTGATAAGAGAGAATGGATCCTCTGTAAAGTGTGCACAGCAGTAAATGGACAGCCGTTTGAATTCTGCTTGCAGTGTTTGAGGGAATGGGAGAGTCCACGGCCTTGGAAACACTGCTGTGAAAATCACTAAAAACACTACAAACCTGCCCAGATATAACCTTTGGTTCATTGGAGGAAGTCCACGGATGTCCTTCTATCCGTCCCTGTCTCACCTCGTGGTTGAGTACAGCAAGTGGAATTGTAAATTTGTTGTTTGTCCTCGATGTAAGGTAAAGTTATGTTTTCTATGCCTGAAGAGCTATACTAAATTTAAATTTTTAAAGCGACTTCTGTGTACCATGCTCCAGTGGTGTAGCTGTATGGCAGAAGAAATAATGACAGAGACACAAAGCTTCCAAGTTTTACTTTCGATGTGGGAGTGCCTTATTTGTAATAATGTACCATGCTGTGTTTTTTAATTCCCTTTTTATAATTCTTTATCTCTCTAATTCTCTCCAAATCAGATATAATTAGTGTTGGGTTCTATTGATGAGAAATTTGCTACTAAATGTGATCTTTACAGCTGCATTATGTCCGAATCATAATGATAATAAACCTGAAAAATGTAATTCATTCATAAATGTGAAATATAGTTAATCATACATTATGTTATTACTCCTTCCTTAAGATTTAGTAATTTTATGTTGACCTGTCATTGTCTGCTGCTTCTTTAGCATTAGCTTGATGGCATTAATCACTTATGCTATTCAGGCATTTTTCCGTGTTTTTGTTTGTTTTTCTTTTGTTAGCTTTATGATGACTGCTATTTTTTCTTCTAAATTGTTTAAGGAAATCAATGTCTATTTTATTAAAACCTTGTTATGCTTAATAAACAGTTAGGGTGTAAAGCATGCATGTTACAAGCACGTAGATGCTTTTATTTACAGTTTGTCGTTGGTTTCTTCTGCTTGTGCAGTTTTCCAGCCACCTTCTTCCCGTGCAGCACACAGTCCCAACATGATCAGATGATGCAGAACAGCCGTGTGGGTCAGCATCCCCTGACACCACACCCTGAACCCACCAGCCAAAGCCCTCCCTGCAGCTGAGCCACAAACCACATATTATCTCATTTAGAAATTTTTTTTTAAGTAAGTGACAAAACACGTAGTTAAGATAAATTTTTAGGGGTTTTGTTGGTTTTATAAACAGTTTAGTTTGAAACACACTGAATAATTCATTAACTACATTTTAAAAATCTGAAAAGCACTGTGGCAGGGTGTGGTTTGTGGCCGAGCAGCATCAGGGGAGGGGTGGAGCAGTGGGTTCAGGTTGTGATGTCAGGGGACGCTGACAAGACAATTATATGACGCAAACTGTACTACACACCTACATTCAAAGGTTAAAATTATTTTATTAATTATTTCAATTAAATATTTGGAACAAACTTGTGTGGGCAAATAATATGGGGACTATAATTAATTTGAGATCACCTTAATAGTTAATTTCAGTACTGAGCACTCAAAATAATATAAATAAAATAGTTATAGGTTCACATGGTCGAGGATTGTTTGCGCAGAGTTGTGTGTGTGTGTGTGTGTGTGTGTGTCCATCCATCCCTAGGTGAAGCTGCACCCGATGAAGGAGAGGAAGAGCGCAAATAAGTGGGGCTAAAGACCACAGCACTTCTCAACGGTTTTTCAGATAATCAGATAGAAGCGCGTTCTCCTTTATAAATATGTGTATCCCTTCGTTACCATGGGAACGAATATAAAAGGGATTTGTAGAGTCAATGCGGACTTTGTGGACATTTGAAAAGGTCAGGAGTTAAGAGTGGGACACTTGGGTTTTTTTCTTCTTTTTATCTTTTTGTTTTTGCCACAACATCGGAAAAACGGCACGTGTCCCTAAGTTGCGGCTTCGGTACGTTGGGATCTACCTATCCGAAGAGGAAGAAGCATAACGGGAGTGACTTTTTTTTTTTTTTGAATTGGCAGATAATTTCAAATGCAGCGTTTCTATCAGCTCAACAAACATCAGCTTACACAAACTGTGTGTAGTGTGTAGCACAGTGTGTTGGTAGCCAAATCGCCGGCTGCGGTATTTGACACGAAGAAACGAGAAATCAAGCTGAGACAAGAAGAAGGATTAGAAAGACAAGACAGGAGGAAGAAGAGACGCTACGTTTAAAGGTAGGGACTCCTCGTTTAAAGATCACATGTTAGTCCTCCTGTTTTTAAATCACATACTGGGTCAGTACAGGTAACATTATGCTTTTTACGTAGTGTGAAACGTGCTACAAGTCAAACTTAGGCTGTGTTACTTAAAGGCTGCAGGAAAATACTCGGTTGTGTTTAAAAAGGTTAGTTTGCTGTACTGTGATGGATTTAAAGCAAATAAGGATCTTAACTGCAAAAGAAAATAATTTTCAAAAAGGCTGAAATATCTAAAGCAATGGCAGATTAAAAAAAAACACACACAACAGACTGCAGGGAGGTTCTGTTCTGTGATGTCACAACCAAGCTGGTCCGAATAGGGATACAGTCCCGATCAAAAGTTTACGACCTCTTGAAAAATTGCAACAAAAAAATAAAAAATAAAATAAAATCATATTTTGCATGGTTGGATCTTGACAAGGTTCCAAGTAGAGCTTCAACATGCAACAAGCAGAAATTGGACAAAAACGTTTTTTGAGCATTTAATTTATTGAAAATAATGCTTAAATTAAAACAGGCTTTTTTTTTTATGTAGCTGATCAAAAGTTTAGGACAACACCAGGGTTTCAAGTAGAGCTTCAGCATGCAACAAGCAGAAATTGGACAAAAACATTTTTTGAGCATCCAATTTATTGAAAACAAACAGAAAAATAAACAGAAATCAAAGTTCCAAACATGAACTCAGTAATGAATAGCTTCACAGCTATTGCTGATCACTTCAAAAAAATTGTTGCGGCTCTTTTATAACATCACACAAACATCTCACATAAGCTCTATCTCTACAGTTTTATGACGCACTCATAGCACACTATGCCCACATTTGTGGAGAGCAACCTTTGCATCATCTGTGGTAATGGGAAACAGTAAGGTTGTCGCTCCCTAACAGTGAGCAGATAACATGTTAATCAGGTTATGTTATGACAATCCCTGCAGCACATCCATTTAAATGTCTAGGAGACATGTGAGTGAAGTTGGCCCCCCATCTTCAAATCCAACAAAAGTGGTATCAAACGTTTGTGCTACGTTTGTGCTGGTTATGTGCTGCTATCATTTTAAAGATATTAATAAAAAATTCTAGAGGTCATCAGAGGTCAACCAACCCCCCCAAATTAATGGAATCAAACAAAATTGGTGTCAATCAGTTGTGCTATGTTTGTGCTATGTTTGTGCTGCTAAAATTGTCATTTGTGCTGCTTCTGTTTTAAAGATATTAATGAAAATGTAAAGGTCAAAAGGTCAACCAGCCCCCCCCACATTAACCAAATCAAACAAAAGGGGTATCTTTCAAAAGTGGTGGGGTTGCAGCATAGCTGTTGTAGTTAGTGTGGATTGGGTATAAGGTGTGTTTGGTTGGTGGTTTGGTGTGTGAGTGAGGTAAGTAGGAGAGTCGGCCGAAGGCCTGTACAGGTCCGGTAACGGTCTCCTGCAGACTTCTTCTCATAGACCGGGGTTGGCACCAATGGAGAGCGGGAGGAGTGAGTGGAATAGTATGGATGGTAGTGAAGAGGAAGAGATTGGCGGTCAGGGTGACGAGAATGAGTGGGAAAAAGTGGGAAAGGGGGTGAAGAGGCGCAGAGCTAGTGAAAGGAAGAGGAAAAAGAGAAGTGAGGGTAGTACGGAAGGGACTGACAGTGAAGGTAATGAAGAAGGAACAAATGCGAGTATGAATGTAATTGTCAGGTTTGAGGAAGAGGGTGTGAAGAAAATAGATCCACTTAAGCTGACAAGAGCACTTAAGGCACAAGTTGGGGAAATCACTGATGTTTTGCTATAGACTTAAGTTTACTGTTGGTGTGCTGTCTTGTGTGAACTTTGTGTGTCCTACAGCATGCGCTGTGTTGATTATTGAATATGCATGGGTTAAAATCAGTGCTTTCCCTGTTAGGTTGAAGGAGTGTTTCTCTCTTGAGAAACATTGATGGAATTTTTGTTGCGGTGAACACGGTTAGAGCAGTTGTCTCGGGAGCACGTCCCCAGAATTGAGGGGGTCGCTGTTTGTGCAGTTGCCTTTGTCTTTCTGGCGGTTTTTAGTGCATAAGTACCCACTGTAAGTAACTGCATGAAGACTAGGCTTCAGTTAAGTAGATTTTGGTTAGGCAGTTAGTGGGAAAGTGCTGTTTTCAATTGCATGTCAAGGATCAATACTTTGTTATGGCTACAGTTGATGCTTTTGTTCAGTCTCCATCGGAGGAACTCTTGAATAGTTGTACTAAAGAAGAGCTGTTGAAACTTGTTGAACATTATGATGTCGATGTTGGGGATAAACAGTTGAAAGATGAGGTTAAAGGAGTGTTACAGGCTGCATTAGTAAAGAAAGGCGTGTTGCCAGGTAAAATGAAGACTTTAGTGGCTGATGTTGATCAGTCTGTGGTCTCGACTACAGTTGCTTTGTCTTTTGAGCAGCAAAAGGAGTTGTTACTCTTACAAATGGAAAGAGACCAGCTGAGCATTGAGAAAGAACGTGTGAGGCACACTCCATACTTGATCTGTAGGCAATTCCTCTCAGAAGTAGAGGTCACGGTGGAGGCGTCGGAGGGCGGAAGGCGTTCCCTCAGTGGCTCTCCTCTTCTGAGATTGTGTAAAAACATAAGTCAATGTAGTGTAAGCAGCTTGAAAAGAAAGTCATTGAACTTGTATAAATTTTTGGGAGACGGTTGCTCACACACGGGCGGCACAGTGGTTAGCACCGTTACCGCACAGGAAGAAGGTCTTGAGTTCAGCTCTACCGTCGCTCTGTGTGGAGTTTGCATGTTCTTCCTGTTTTTGCGTGGGTTCTTTCCTTGTACTCCGGCTTCCTGCCAATTCAATTCAATTCAATTCAATTTTATTTATATAGCGCCAAATCACAACAAATGTCGCCTCAAGGCGCTTCATAGATACAGAGAAAAGCCCAACAATCATATGACCCCCTATGAGCAAGCACTTTGGCGACAGTGGGAAGGAAAAACTCCCTTTTAACAGGAAAAAACCTCCGGCAGAACCAGGCTCAGGGAGGGGCGGCCATCTGCTGCGACCGGTTGGGGTGAGAGAAGGAAGACAGGATAAAAGACATGCTGTGGAAGAGAGACAGAGATTAATAACAGATATGATTCAATGCAGAGAGGTCTGTTAACACATAGTGAGTGACTGGAAAGGAAAAACTCAATGCATCATGGGAATCCCCCGGCAGCCTACATCTATTGCAGCATAACTAAGGGAGGATTCAGGGTCACCTGGTCCAGCCCTAACTATATGCTTTAGCAAAAAGGAAAGTTTTAATCCTGATCTTAAAAGTAGAGATAGTGTCTGTCTCCTGAATCCAAACTGGAAGCTGGTTCCACAGAAGAGGGGCCTGAAAACTGAAGGCTCTCCCTCCCATTCTACTTTTAAATACTCTAGGAACAACAAGTAGGCCTGCAGAGCGAGAGCGAAGTGCTCTAATAGGGTGATATGGTACTACAAGGTCATTAAGATAAGATGGGGCCTGATTATTTAAGACCTTGTATGTGAGGAGCAGGATTTTGAATTCAATTCTGGATTTAACAGGAAGCCAATGAAGGGAAGCCAAAACAGGAGAAATATGCTCTCTCTTTCTAGTCCCTGTCAGTACTCTTGCTGCAGCATTTTGGATTAACTGAAGGCTTTTCAGTGAGTTTTTTGGACATCCTGATAATAATGAATTGCAGTAGTCCAGCCTGGAAGTAATAAATGCATGAACTAGTTTTTCAGCGTCACTCTGAGACAGGATATTTCTAATTTTAGAGATGTTGTGCAAATGGAAGAACGCAGTCTTACATATTTGTTTAATATGTGCGTTGAAGGACATATCCTGGTCAAAAATGACTCCAAGGTTCCTCAAAGTGTTACTGGAGGCCAAGGTAATGCCATCCAGAGTAAGAATCTGGTTAGATACCATATTTCTAAGCTTTTCAGCGCCGAGTACAATGACCTCAGTTTTATCTGAGTTAAGAAGCAGAAAGTTAGTGGCCATCCAAGTCTTTATGTCTTTAAGACATTCCTGCAGTTTAACTAATTGGTGTGTGTTATCTGGCTTCATGGACAGATAGAGCTGGGTGTCATCTGCATAGCAGTGT
Organism: Neolamprologus multifasciatus; assembly: GCF_963576455.1. NCBI lineage: Eukaryota > Metazoa > Chordata > Actinopteri > Cichliformes > Cichlidae > Neolamprologus > Neolamprologus multifasciatus. The sequence goes on along the minus strand of NC_140450.1, from coordinate 34,789,730 downwards.
AAATGTATGCTATGTCTTCTAATGATGCTGCCTAGGGGAAGCATGTATAATGTAAACAGAATTGGTCCTAGCACTGAACCCTGTGGAACTCCATAATTAACCTCAGTGTGTGAAGAGGACTCTCCATTTACATGCACAAATTGGAGTCTATTAGATAGATATGATACAAACCACTGCAGTGCAATACCTGTAATACCTACAGCATGTTCTAATCGCTCTAATAGGATATTATGGTCAACAGTATCGAATGCTGTACTAAGGTCTAGCAGGACAAGCACAGAGATGAGTCCACTGTCAGAGGCCATAAGAAGATCATTTGTAACCTTCACTAAAGCTGTTTCTGTGCTGTGATGAACTCTGAAACCTGACTGAAACTCTTCAAATAAACCATTCCTCTGCAGATGATCTGTTAGCTGTTTGACAACTACTCTTTCAAGGATTTTTGATATGAAAGGAAGGTTGGAGATTGGCCTATAATTAGCTAAGACTGCTGGGTCTAGAGATGGCTTTTTGAGTAAAGGTTTAACTGCAGCCACCTTGAAGGCCTGTGGTACATAGCCGATTATTAGAGATAGGTTGATCATATATAAAATCGAAGAATTAATCAATGGCAGGACTTCTTTGAGCAGTTTTGTAGGAATGGGGTCTAAAAGACACGTTGATGGTTTGGAGGAAGTAATTATTGAAGTTAACTCAGAAAGATCGACTGGAGAAAAGGAGTCTAACTTAACATCAATGGTACTAAGAGTAGCTGTAGATAATATTACATCTGTGGGATGATTATTGGTAATTTTTTCTCTAATGATAAAAATTTTATTTGTGAAGAAGTTCATGAAGTCATCACTAGTTAACGTTAAAGGGATGGTTGGCTCAAAAGAGCTCTGACTGTTTGTCAGCCTGGCTACAGTGCTGAAGAGAAACCTGGGGTTGTTCTTATTTTCTTCAATCAGTGATGAGTAGTAAGCTGTTCTGGCTTTGCGGAGGGCTTTCTTATAAAGCAACAAACTATTTCTCCAGGCTAAATGATGATCCTCTAAATTTGTGACACGCCATTTCCTCTCCAGATTACGAGTCATCTGCTTTAGGGTACGTGTTTGAGAATTATACCACGGGGTCAGGTACTTCTGATTAGAGACCTTAGTTTTCACAGGAGCTACAGTATCCAGAGTCGTACGTAGTGAGGAGGTGAAATTATTAACAAGATAATCGACCTCTGTTGGGGTAGCGTTCAGATAGCTGCTCTGCTCTGTGTTGGTACAGGGCATTGACGATGATAACAGTGGTTGGATTATATTCTTAAACTTAGTTACAGCGCTTTCAGAAAGACATCTACTTTGATAAAGTCCACTCTCCACTGCTGCGTAATCAATTATTGTAAATGTAAATGTTATCAAGAAATGATCAGACAGCAGAGGGTTTTCAGGAAACACTGTTAAATGTTCAGTTTCTATGCCATATGTTAAAACAAGATCTAGAGTGTGATTAAAGTGGTGGGTGGGTTCTTTTACATTTTGAGAGAAACCAATTGAGTCTAACAACAGATTAAATGCCATGTTGAGGCTGTCATTTTTAGCATCAACATGGATGTTAAAATCACCCACAATAATTATTTTATCTGAGCTCAGAACTAAATCAGATATAAAGTCTGAGAAATCAGACAGAAACTCTGTGTAAGGCCCAGGTGGACGATAGATGATAACAAGTAAGACTGGTTTCTGAGTTTCACAGCTGGGGTGGACGAGGCTAAGCATCAGGCTTTCAAATGAATTAAAAGTCTGTCTGGGTCTTTCATTAATTAATAGACTGGTGTGAAAAATTGCTGCCACACCGCCCCCTCGGCCTGTGCTTCGAGATTTCTGGTAGTTAGAATGACTCAGGGGTGTTGATTCATTTAAACTAACATAATCATCCTGCTGCAACCAGGTTTCTGTAAGGCAGAGTAAATCAATTTGTTGATCAATTATTAAGTCATGTACTAACAGTCCAACGACCTGCAGTTAGTGGCAATAGGTAATGGAAGAGTCTAAATTGCCGCCAGGTGCGAATGGTTTTCTGTGTTAAACCAGCTGAGGTTTGAGAGAGGACGGCCAGAGAGCATCTTTTGTTTACCAATCAGCAGAGAGTCCCTCAGGAGGGAATCGAGCTGAGCCTTCATGCCGGGACGCTGCTGGGGTTGCAGCATAGCTGTTGTAGTTAGTGTGGATTGGGTATAAGGTGTGGTTGGTTGGTGGTTTGGTGTGTGAGTGAGGTAAGTAGGAGAGTCGGCCGAAGGCCTGTACAGGTCCGGTAACGGTCTCCTGCAGACTTCTTCTCATAGACCGGGATTGGCACCAATGGAGAGCGGGAGGAGTGAGTGGAATAGTATGGATGGTAGTGAAGAGGAAGAGATTGGCGGTCAGGGTGACGAGAATGAGTGGGAAAAAGTGGGAAAGGGGGGGAAGAGGCGCAGAGCTAGTGAAAGGAAGAGGAAAAAGAGAAGTGAGGGTAGTACGGAAGGGACTGACAGTGAAGGTAATGAAGAAGGAACAAATGCGAGTAGGAATGTAATTGTCAGGTTTGAGGAAGAGGGTGTGAAGAAAATAGATCCACTTAAGCTGACGAGAGCACTTAAGGCACAAGTTGGTGAAATCGCTGATGTTTTGCTATAGACTTAAGTTTACTGTTGGTGTGCTGTCTTGTGTGAACTTTGTGTGTCCTACAGCATGCGCTGTGTTGATTATTGAATATGCATGGGTTAAAATCAGTGCTTTCCCTGTTAGGTTGAAGGAGTGTTTCTCTCTTGAGAAACATTGATGGAATTTTTGTTGCGGTGAACACGGTTAGAGCAGTTGTCTCGGGAGCACGTCCCCAGAATTGAGGGGGTCGCTGTTTGTGCAGTTGCCTTTGTCTTTCTGGCGGTTTTTAGTGCATAAGTACCCACTGTAAGTAACTGCATGAAGACTAGGCTTCAGTTAAGTAGATTTTGGTTAGGCAGTTAGTGGGAAAGTGCTGTTTTCAATTGCATGTCAAGGATCAATACTTTGTTATGGCTACAGTTGATGCTTTTGTTCAGTCTCCATCGGAGGAACTCTTGAATAGTTGTACTAAAGAAGAGCTGTTGAAACTTGTTGAACATTATGATGTCGATGTTGGGGATAAAGAGTTGAAAGATGAGGTTAAAGGAGTGTTACAGGCTGCATTAGTAAAGAAAGGCGTGTTGCCAAGTAAAATGAAGACTTTAGTGGCTGATGTTGATCAGTCTGTGGTCTCGACTACAGTTGCTTTGTCTTTTGAGCAGCAAAAGGAGTTGTTACTCTTACAAATGGAAAGAGACAAGCTTATCATTGAGAAAGAACGTGTGAGGCACACTCCATACTTGATCTGTAGGCAATTCCTCTCAGAAGTGGAGGTCACGGTGGAGGCGTCGGAGGGCGGAAGGCGTTCCCTCAGTGGCTCTCCTCTTCCGAGATTGTGTAAAAACATAAGTCAATGTAGTGTAAGCAGCTTGAAAAGAAAGTAATTGAACTTGTATAAATTTTTGGGAGACGGTTGCTCACACGCGGGCGGCACAGTGGTTAGCACCGTTACCGCACAGGAAGAAGGTCTTGAGTTCAGCTCTACCGTCGCTCTGTGTGGAGTTTGCATGTTCTTCCTGTTTTTGCGTGGGTTCTTTCCTTGTACTCCGGCTTCCTGCCACAGTCCAACGACCTGCAGTTTGTGGCAATAGGTAATGGAAGAGTCTAAATTGCCGACAGGTGCGAATGGTTTTCTGTGTTGTGACGGCCAGTGGGCCGGCCTTGTGTTTTGCTTTTTCTGTTACCTGTTTCTTGCAGGTAGGTGGAGCTGACCCAATTATAGATGCAGCACACCTGAGAAGGCCAGTCCCAGTGTATATAAAGACACCTTGACTAAACCAGCTGAGGTTTGAGAGAGGATGGCCAGAGAGCATCTTTTGTTTACCAGTCAGCAGAGAGTCCCTCAGGAGGGAAACGAGCAGAGCCTTCATGCCGGGACGCTGCTGGGGTTGCAGCATAGCTGTTGTAGTTAGTGTGGATTGGGTATAAGGTGTGTTTGGTTGGTGGTTTGGTGTGTGAGTGAGGTAAGTAGTAGAGTCGGCCGAAGGCCTGTACAGGTCCGGTAACGGTGTCATGCAGACTTCTTCTCATAGACCGGGGTTGGCACCAATGGAGAGCGGGAGGAGTGAGTGGAATAGTATGGATGGTAGTGAAGAGGAAGAGATTGGCGGTCAGGGTGACGAGAATGAGTGGGAAAGGGGGGGAAGAGGCGCAGAGCTAGTGAAAGGAAGAGGAAAAAGAGAAGTGAGGGTAGTACGGAAGGGACTGACAGTGAAGGTAATGAAGAAGGAACAAATGCGAGTATGAATGTAATTGTCAGGTTTGAGGAAGAGGGTGTGAAGAAAATAGATCCACTTAAGCTGACAAGAGCACTTAAGGCAGAAGTTGGGGAAATCACCGATGTTTTGCTATAGACTTAAGTTTACTGTTGGTGTGCTGTCTTGTGTGAACTTTGTGTGTCCTACAGCATGCGCTGTGTTGATTATTGAATATGCATGGGTTAAAATCAGTGCTTTCCCTGTTAGGTTGAAGGAGTGTTTCTCTCTTGAGAAACATTGATGGAATTTTTGTTGCGGTGAACACGGTTAGAGCAGTTGTCTCGGGAGCACGTCCCCAGAATTGAGGGGGTCGCTGTTTGTGCAGTTGCCTTTGTCTTTCTGGTGGTTTTTAGTGCATAAGTACCCACTGTAAGTAACTGCATGAAGACTAGGCTTCAGTTAAGTAGATTTTGGTTAGGCAGTTAGTGGGAAAGTGCTGTTTTCAATTGCATGTCAAGGATCAATACTTTGTTATGGCTACAGTTGATGCTTTTGTTCAGTCTCCATCGGAGGAACTCTTGAATAGTTGTACTAAAGAAGAGCTGTTGAAACTTGTTGAACATTATGATGTCGATGTTGGGGATAAACAGTTGAAAGATGAGGTTAAAGGAGTGTTACAGGCTGCATTAGTAAAGAAAGGCGTGTTGCCAGGTAAAATGAAGACTTTAGTGGCTGATGTTGATCAGTCTGTGGTCTCGACTACAGTTGCTTTGTCTTTTGAGCAGCAAAAGGAGTTGTTACTCTTACAAATGGAAAGAGACAAGCTGAGCATTGAGAAAGAACGTGTGAGGCACACTCCATACTTGATCTGTAGGCAATTCCTCTCAGAAGTGGAGGTCACGGTGGAGGCGTCGGAGGGCGGAAGGCGTTCCCTCAGTGGCTCTCCTCTTCTGAGATTGTGTAAAAACATAAGTCAATGTAGTGTAAGCAGCTTGAAAAGAAAGTAATTGAACTTGTATAAATTTCTGGGAGACGGTTGCTCACACACGGGCGGCACAGTGGTTAGCACCGTTACCGCACAGGAAGAAGGTCTTGAGTTCAGCTCTACCGTCGCTCTGTGTGGAGTTTGCATGTTCTTCCTGTTTTTGCGTGGGTTCTTTCCTTGTACTCCGGCTTCCTGCCACAGTCCAACGACCTGCAGTTAGTGGCAATAGGTAATGGAAGAGTCTAAATTGCCGACAGGTGCGAATGGTTTTCTGTGTTAAACCAGCTGAGGTTTGAGAGAGGACGGCCAGAGAGCATCTTTTGTTTACCAGTCAGCAGAGAGTCCCTCAGGAGGGAATCGAGCTGAGCCTTCATGCCGGGACGCTGCTGGGGTTGCAGCATAGCTGTTGTAGTTAGTGTGGATTGGGTATAAGGTGTGTTTGGTTGGTGGTTTGGTGTGTGAGTGAGGTAAGTAGGAGAGTCGGCCGAAGGCCTGTACAGGTCCGGTAACGGTCTCCTGCAGACTTCTTCTCATAGACCGGGGTTGGCACCAATGGAGAGCGGGAGGAGTGAGTGGAATAGTATGGATGGTAGTGAAGAGGAAGAGATTGGCGGTCAGGGTGACGAGAATGAGTGGGAAAAAGTGGGAAAGGGGGGGAAGAGGCGCAGAGCTAGTGAAAGGAAGAGGAAAAAGAGAAGTGAGGGTAGTACGGAAGGGACTGACAGTGAAGGTAATGAAGAAGGAACAAATGCGAGTATGAATGTAATTGTCAGGTTTGAGGAAGAGGGTGTGAAGAAAATAGATCCACTTAAGCTGACAAGAGCACTTAAGGCACAAGTTGGGGAAATCACTGATGTTTTGCTATAGACTTAAGTTTACTGTTGGTGTGCTGTCTTGTGTGAACTTTGTGTGTCCTACAGCATGCGCTGTGTTGATTATTGAATCTGCATGGGTTAAAATCAGTGCTTTCCCTGTTAGGTTGAAGGAGTGTTTCTCTCTTGAGAAACATTGATGGAATTTTTGTTGCGGTGAACACGGTTAGAGCAGTTGTCTCGGGAGCACGTCCCCAGAATTGAGGGGGTCGCTGTTTGTGCAGTTGCCTTTGTCTTTCTGGCGGTTTTTAGTGCATAAGTACCCACTGTAAGTAACTGCATGAAGACTAGGCTTCAGCTAAGTAGATTTTGGTTAGGCAGTTAGTGGGAAAGTGCTGTTCCCTTTCAGTCGATTCACTCGGTACAACACATAAGTATGGGATATCACGCCCTCGCGTGTCCTGGCTGAAGAAACCTTTAATCACGCCTTTAAGGCAGATGACGTGTGATGACACGCGCACGGCCCCGCCTGCACATATAGCCGCTGTCATCACAGTCATCCCTCAGTTCTTACGCTCTTCACCTCGCTGAGAACACCTCTGCTGAGTTGGGCTAGCTAGCTGCTGCTAGTTAGCTCCGTTGTCTGCCGACTTGAACTTAGCTTAACTGCCCCTGTTGGTGTTAGGTTTCACCGCGCAGTTGGTGTGTAGGCTGCCCGCGGAGCGCTAATTTCAAGTTTTCCCGTGCAGCGCTTTGCTTTGTTTTTTGGAATGGACTCCAAACCGAAGCGAGCAAAGCAGAAATCTTCTGTTCGCCCCTGTCCTCAGGGATGCGGTTTCTCTTTGCACGACAGCGACCAGCACGATGCCTGCCCTGTCTGCCTGGGGATCGTCCATGCTAGGAGAGCATTGACGGAGCCCGAAGCTTGTGCGTTTTGTGGCCAGCTCCGGCGCTCGACCCTGGAAAGACGGGTGACGTTTGTGGAAAAAGTGCTGGGACGCTCGGCTGTCGCACGGCATGACCCTCTCCTTTCCGGGTCTGGAGCCCCGGCTTCGTCCGAGTCCGAAGACGAGGATTTTCCGGTCGATGTCCCCGCAATTAGCTGGGCTGACCACATGGAATATGTTGACGGGTTAGCCGATGACAAGCCGGAACCATGCTGGAGTGCTGACAGGCTTCAGCCTGGGTTGAAGCCCGCCAGCGCTCCCCAGGACGATGATGACGTGCTGGACATCGGCCTGGACATCCATGGTTTGTCGGAGGATGAGCAGGAGAGCTCATTGTCGGCCCAATGTACCGCCGCTGCTGCGCCAGTCGGCCACGATGACACCTCTCTTTTCTCCCTGTTTCGCCGTGCTGCTGAGAAGCTGCAGGTGGACTGGCCCTCTCCTCCGCCAGCTCAGAAGCCGTCGCGGTTCGCGGGGTTTTTCCTCCCACCGGAGCCCGCAACGGCCAAAAACTGCCTTCCCATGTTCCCAGACTTTCTCTGCGAGCTAACAGCATCATGGGACAAACCTCTGTCTACCCGCGTCACTGTGACCGGCTATGGACAGTACATGGAATTGGACGGCGCCGAGGGGGCTGGCTTAGCTAACCCACCCCCTATGGAGCCGTCTCTGGCTGCTTCTCTGGCCCCGTCCCATAACCATGGTGTCGGCGGCCCCGCAACTCTGCCGTCCAAGCACTGCAGATTCTCTGCTTCACAGCTGGAGAAGATTTATAGAGCTCAGGCCAGCACTGCTCGTGCCATGAGCTCTGTCACCATGCTCCAGACGTACCAGGCAATGTGCCTGGTGGAGTTCGGATCGCAGGTTCCTGATGACAGCCCGCTGGCACCTCTTCTTAACGAGGTCAGAGTCGCCACAGATTACATCCTCCGTGCGTCTCGCTGTGCAGCGCTCTCCCTGCGCAGAGGGATGGCTTCGACAGTAGTGGCGCAGAGGCACCTGTGGCTGACCCTGTCTGACGTCCCGGATAGGGACAGGGCTGTATATCTGGACGCACCAGTGTCTGCGGCTGGGTTATTCGGACATTCACTTGAAGCCATTCAGGCTAGATTCAATGTGAGGGAGAAGCAGACGGAAGCTCTGCGCGACATCATCCCCAGACGTCAGCCCAAGCCCGCAGCTAGCTCTCACAGGCCCGCCGCTCCTCTGCTGACTGGCAAGAGACCGGCGCCCACTGCTGAAGTGGGTGTGCCGCCAGCGAGAGCACATCCTCCGGCCCGAGCTCCACGCCAGTCGGCCTTGAGCAAAGGCCCACCCTCGGGCCCCCAGCATCCCTCCTGCACACAGTTTTCTTCTGATGGCCACAAGGTCGTATTGCGTCCAAATGCTGCCTATTTTCCCAAGATCATGCCTGCATCTTCTAGCTCAATGGAGTTTGAGTTGCTGAGTTTTTGCTCCCCTCCTTTTGCAACTGAGGAGCAGAGGAGGATGCATTCTCTTTGTCCAGTGCGTGTGCTACGCACCTACATTGAGCGCACTCAGAATGTGCGTTTATGTGACCATCTGTTTGTCTGCTTTGCTAATCCAAATAGAGGTAGAACTCTGTCGAATCAGAGGCTGTCCCACTGGATTATAGAAGCTATCTCACTGGCATACGGCACCAGTGGTCTTGCTTTGCCCCACGGGGTGAGAGCTCATACCACCAGGGAGATGGCAACCTCATGGGCTCTTTTTAAAGGGGTGCCTGTAGCTGATATTTGTGCGGCAGCTAGTTGGGCATCACCGCACACTTTTGTGCGGTTTTATCGGTTTGACGTTACAGCCCCTTCGGTGGCTCATGCTGTCCTTTCTGCTGGGTCTACCACTCACTAGGATGTGGTGGTCCGATTCCGGTTCAGTGGTTGCTCTGCGGGGCGTGCATATATGTCCCATACTTATGTGTTGTACCGAGTGAATCAACTGAAAGGGAACGAATAGTTATGTCTATAACTTCTGTTCCCTGAAGGAGAGGAACGAGGTACAACACAAGGTGGCCCCACCGAGCAGTTTGGCTCAGTGAAGAGCGGCTATCGAACAGAGGGATGACTGTGATGACAGCGGCTATATGTGCAGGTGGGGCCGTGCAGGTGTCATCACACGTCATATGCCTTAAAGGCGTGATTAAAGTGATGTCCCATACGGATATGGATATGGATTGGGTATAAGGTGTGTTTGGTTGGTGGTTTGGTGTGTGAGTGAGGTAAGTAGGAGAGTCGGCCGAAGGCCTGTACAGGTCCGGTAACGGTCTCCTGCAGACTTCTTCTCGTAGACCGGGATTGGCACCAATGGAGAGCAGGAGGAGTGAGTGGAATAGTATCGATGGTAGTGAAGAGGAAGAGATTGGCGGTCAGGGTGACGAGAATGAGTGGGAAAAAGTGGGAAAGGGGGGGAAGAGGCGCAGAGCTTATGAAAGGAAGAGGAAAAAGAGAAGTGAGGGTAGTACGGAAGGGACTGACAGTGAAGGTAATGAAGAAGGAACAAATGCGAGTATGAATGTAATTGTCAGGTTTGAGGAAGAGGGTGTGAAGAAAATAGATCCACTTAAGCTGACAAGAGCACTTAAGGCACAAGTTGGGGAAATCACTGATGTTTTGTTATAGACTTAAGTTTACTGTTGGTGTGCTGTCTTGTGTGAACTTTGTGTGTCCTACAGCATGCGCTGTGTTGATTATTGAATGTGCATGGGTTAAAATCAGTGCTTTCCCTGTTAGGTTGAAGGAGTGTTTCTCTCTTGAGAAACATTGATGGAATTTTAGTTGCGGTGAACACGGTTAGAGCAGTTGTCTCGGGAGCACGTCCCCAGAATTGAGGGGGTCGCTGTTTGTGCAGTTGCCTTTGTCTTTCTGGCGGTTTTTAGTGCATAAGTACCCACTGTAAGTAACTGCATGAAGACTAGGCTTCAGTTAAGTAGATTTTGGTTAGGCAGTTAGTGGGAAAGTGCTGTTTTCAATTGCATGTCAAGGATCAATACTTTGTTATGGCTACAGTTGATGCTTTTGTTCAGTCTCCATCGGAGGAACTCTTTAATAGTTGTACTAAAGAAGAGCTTTTGAAACTTTTGAACATTATGATGTCGATGTTGGGGATAAAGAGTTGAAAGATGAGGTTAAAGGAGTGTTACAGGCTGCATTTGTAAAGAAAGGCGTGTTGCCAGGTAAAATGAAGACTTTAGTGGCTGATGTTGATCAGTCTGTGGTCTCGACTACAGTTGCTTTGTCTTTTGAGCAGCAAAAGGAGTTGTTACTCTTACAAATGGAAAGAGACAAGCTGAGCATTGAGAAAGAACGTGTGAGGCACACTCCATACTTGATCTGTAGGCAATTCCTCTCAGAAGTGGAGGTCACGGTGGAGGCGTCGGAGGGCGGAAGGCGTTCCCTCAGTGGCTCTCCTCTTCTGACATTGTGTAAAAACATAAGTCAATGTAGTGTAAGCAGCTTGAAAAGAAAGTCATTGAACTTGTTGAGATGGTTGATCAAACGGAAATATTACTGTCATGGTCCAGTGACGCTACATGTATAATTATTTATTTTTGTTTCTCTCTCTTTCTTTCTCGCTTCCCTGCTCACAACGTGATGCCTGGGCGGAGCTAATCATGATCTCCGGTTGCTGTCCTCACACCTGCAAGCAATTTCTCACCTGAGGTTCATCATCCTGTTTACCAGCCACTTCTGACGGCAGTGGACTGTTGTGTAACATTCGTTAGTGCAATTCTAGCTGTGGAAATATTTTGATTTCTCTTTGTGCTTTGCTTGGCATTTAACATTTTGTCCTTGTATATAGATTTTCCGTGCCCTGCCTTGAGACCCTGTTCGTGAGTGTGGCAGTTGCAGTGAGCCTGTGGAGCCCCCCCCACCCTCCATGGACCTGTGGATTCGCTGGACCCCTTCTCCCCACTTGTATATAGTGCACTCTGTGTCATGTAAATAAAAAAAACTGTTTATTGTGGTTCGTAGTCTGCGCTTGAGTCCTGCTCAGCCTTGACAAATTTTAGTCACTTTCGGTTCAAGCTGCTTAGATTCCCGTGATCTCACATTTGCCATTTGTGTGTGTGTTTCTCCCACATATTGCATACTCTGCTTTTGTCCTCAAATCAGGTAGGAAGTGTCTGTGTGGTTGAGCTGGTCTGGTCTGTCTAGACTCTAGACTTTCACTATATAGATCAGGCTGCACCCACCTGTGAAATAGGTGGTGGGTCACCAGGACATGCAGAACTCTTGCCTCCTTAGTAGAAAGGGCCACTGCCAGAGGGCGAGGGCAGTCAGGCATCCAACCCCCATCTCATCAATAGGGGGGTATGATCTGAAATAACAATAGATTGATAATTGCAAGTTTCAATAAGTGGAAGAGGACATTTATCAGTGACAAATGAATTTATCCAATAGAACATTTTGTGGACAGGAATATAGTCGGAGCATGCCCTGGACGAGTATCCTTATTAGAGCTTCTTTCTAGGTTAGAGAGCACACAGCTTGCACCTCCAGCTAAAATGAGATTGTGTGTTGTCATATCCAGAATTCACGAGAATAAATAGACAATTAAGGTTTCATCAGGGGGTCATATGATTGTTGGGCTTTTCTCTGTATCTATGAAGCGCCTTGAGGCGACATTTGTTGTGATTTGGCGCTATATAAATAAAATTGAATTGAATTGAATTGAATCATCCCATTTGGGGTCGTAAATGTTGGCTTAAATCAGTTCATAAAGTTGTCCATGAAGTCCATAATGTTGGCCAACCACAATAATACAAGGACCCATAGGCTCAGATAAAATGGTTGATACAGGAAATGGGACGTTTTTACCAATAAGGATGGCCACCCCTCTGTCTTAGAGTTAAAGTTGGAATGGACTATTTGGCCAACCCAACCAGTCTTCAATCTATATTGGTCTGCTATACAAAGGTGAGTCCCCTGTGGAAAAGACATGTCAGATTTTTTCAGTTGTGTAAGCACCTTTTTGCGCTTAACAGGGTGATTCATAGACTTAATGTTCCAACTTACAAAGTTGGCTGCATAACCCGTAAGCTTCGCCTGTATATTGACAGCAGCCATAGAGTTGTCTAATCAAAAAGCAACAGTATGAATGTGTATGTGTGATAGCCACTAATCCCATTTATGTGAATTAACTTATATTTAAGCTATTTTACTTTAAATGTAAGAGATATTTTCTTTTGAAAATCCTCTAAATTAACTAGTTTTAACTATAGACCTGGTAACTAGTCTGGGATATTTGTAGCTGAGGCTCCATTTTTATACCAGTAGGTGGCAGTGTGAGACCATGGTTTGGACTGTTGTTAGTAGTCAGAAGCATGCTCAGCACAGTTTTCTCATAATGTTACATGTACTCCCTGCCTTATCATTTCTTTCCTGCTTGCAGGCTAGTATTGTACCAGAAATAGAAAATAAAAGCAGTCACACCCGATATATTGCATAGATTAGTTATTAAGGTCAGAAACTGAAAGCACAGAAACATTGTTTAGTCTAGTAAATTCAACGTTCTGTAATGTTACTGATCGGCTCCACCTTTATAGTGTGTTGTTTTAGTTGTTTGTTTTCTGCCATCAAGTATTTACTTAAATTCAGTGCACATATCAAGATGGTAGTGATTACACCATTCTTTCGGAATCTTTCGAAATTCATGGATTATCTTTTTAGCATTCATTTTGAAGCGAGTTTCATAAGAAAATTGGCTTTGTCTATGACAGTGGAATATGTTGATTCTGTCTATCTGATAACGGAACACGTATTGAGAATATGTGAAATCCTATCTCGCTCTTGACGGAAGCAGTTGCATCTTTTCCCTCTCCCTTCTCTTATCTTTCCTGCTTGGCTTCTCATGTCCTTGTGTATTCTCGTGTAACTTTCTAACCCTCAGAGAGTCTCTCAGTCTTGTTCTCTAAGACCTAAAGAATTATGAATTTGATCAACTGGTCCCTTAACAAAATTGACACCCTATTTTTGATGAGAAGCCTGGGCTCGGGAGAGCCTGATTGTCCTGCGGAGCCCCTTGCTGCCGGATACTCGATGGTTGGTTGCGTCGTGTGTCTGGCGACACTCTCAATAGAGAACACTGAACGAGATCTACCCATTTGGAACCATGATAACAGAGTTCTGGCTGATCAGAGCTGGCTTGAACCTGGCTTATCGAAGAACCAAGAAAGCGGTCCCACAAGGCTGGCCGACGTGATTGACGATGGGCAATCTCTGAGTACTCACACTGTGTTTATTGAACGCAATATGGATAAGATCTTAGAGAAGTTCACGGCTCTGCAATGGGAAATTGACAGACCAAGTGACCAGTGATGGACATTAGACCAACTGTGAAATTGCATGCAGTTGTTCACATTAACCCAAACAATCATGTCCTTCACTCATTTGGCTCCTGAACAAGAAATTCTCTCTGATCCTATCCTTCAAGGACACCTGCGTCGGATCAGGACTGTTGACTTTGCTTAACCAGGTAAAAAGACACTCTCTCTCAAGTTGAACAGGACACACACACACACACACACACACACACGTACACTGACGCAGATGTACACCCCCCCTCCAAACGCCTCCGATGGTTGCACCCACCCGATGCAGACGGCGATTGACTGGGCCAGCGTGGAATCATGCTGCTGTCTACACTGTCTCACCCCATTTACCCATCCCTGTTGCTTGTCATGTGTTTTCATGGTGTTACAGTGTGAAGATTCATGTGCTTTTTGTGCTGAGGAATTTTTGTTTTCTGTTCTCATACTGATCCCCTACCAGGAGCTCAGTCTGAGTAGAGTTTTCTTTTTCCTCCTCCACTCCCCTATTGTGTTGTACATTTCACTGTTTTTCTGTAAGCTCCCTGTTCTGACCTGTCTCCCAATGGGATGTTTGTGTAATGTATGTATGGTCGGAAGGGGTCCAATTTTGCTGTAGGCAACTGCAAGTGACAAATAAATCATCATCGTCATCGCCGTCATCATCATCATCGCCATCATCATCATCATCATCGCCATCGCTATTTTTGGAAAAAGTAAATACACAGTTGTAATACTATAAAGTAACAAAAGACTGCATGAGTTTGAATTGGAATAAATAATGGAGCAACGACTCGCCACGTCTCCCTGGCTAGTAATTTCTTTCCTGGTTGCAGGAAAGTAATTTTGGAGTAATTTTTGACCAGGATATGTCCTTCAATGCACATATTAAACAAATATGTAGGACTGCTTTTTTCCATTTTGTGCAATATCTCTGAAATGAGGAATATCCTGTCTCAGCGTGACGTTAAAAACCTAGTTGTAACACATGATACTTTACCACTACAGAATGTAGAGGAAGTTAGGATCTTGGGTTTATGTTCTCTAGAAATCGACTAAGGAGCAAGTGACACAGCTAAAAGAACAGTTAACATTTATTTAAACAAAACCATAAGTAGTCATTCAACAATTCACAATGAGATAATTCCAATAGTCCATGTTTGTCAGTCTGTGTACTCAGTTCAGAGTTCTTTTCAGTCTTTTCAGTTCAGGTGTGTGAAGTGTGTGTGGATAGTGTTAATGTTAGCAGTACTACCCAGGTAGTGTATTGTTTTGAGATCTCATAAGCTTATCTGTCAGGAAGTAACGCGTCTGTCACTTCTAAGTAGGCTGCAAACCTTCCTGCATCGCAGCTGGGATCCTGAATCCTGGCTGCAGGTGAATTTACTGGTCTCAGTCGCACAATTTCAGACTCCAACAAAAAGACCAACCTGCACAGGGCAGTGAACACATTTTGCATTAATATTATAAAACAACTTAATCAACACTAGTGACCATACACCTCTCACTCTTTGTATATAACAACTTAATGCAATCGATAATAACAGAATTAAAGAACCTTAAAACAGTTTCCAAAGGCACTTATCACACAAAATTAACTCACATCTCCTCTTTTGTGAACAGCAGTAACAATAATCCAGCACTTATTGAATTGTGAGAATGCACCTCATCGATGCATGAGAGCACAAAACGTGGTCGCAGTGCTGTTTATCCAAAGACTGGTCATATTTATTTCACTTCAGTTCATTTTTATTTCAAACATGTACATTCACCATCATTACATAATATCATTCAATTCTTTTGTTTGAAAAGGAGTAGGCAGAAGTATACACTTATTTGCCCCTACCCCCTCAAATTTTACATCTCATTCATTTAATTTTCTTTTAGTCTTAAATTAAACAAACAAATGAAACAACAGCAAAGCAAACAAAAAAAAAATCACAATATCATTTCTTTCATATAAATAAAGACAGAATATGTAAATTTGATTCACAAATAATGAAACAAACAAACCAAAACATCACTTCAATTACCGTTCTGGGTTAATCCTGTTTTCTTCATTCTTATATTTGTTTAAAATATGTTTTTTATATTTTATTTTAAACTGGTTTATGTTGTTACTTTCTTTTATTTCTTCTGTTAGACTGTTCCGTAATTTAACTCCTGCTATTGAGATAGACATAGTTCTTAAAGTTGTTCTAGCACTTTGTATTTTTAAATTCCATTTCCCTCTTAAGTTATACCCCCCTTCTCTTTCTATAAACAATTTACAGATGTCTTTTGGAAGCATTTTATTTCTTGCTTTATATAATATTTACGCTGTTTTAACCTTCACCAAGTCTTGGAATTTCATGCATTTTGATAAAGAGTGCATTTGCACCCTGCATTATTTATTATTCTAATGGCCCTTTTCTGCATTATAGTTATTGTTTGTGTATTACTTCTGTATGTGTTTCCCCAGACCTCTACACAATAGCTCATATATGGTAGTAGTGAAGCACAGTATAATATGTGCAGTGCTTTCTGATCCAAGATTTGCTTTGTTTTCCCCAGAACGGCAATGCCCCCTTTCCAATTTCCCCCTAACAATGATGGTGTGGTCATTGTGGACATTGTCAACACATATTTCTACTTCAATATTTTTCTTATGGCTTCCAAATAACATAAATTTGGTTTTATCTAGATTTAATGATAATTTATTTATATCAAACCACTTCTTTAATATCTTTAATTCCTGTGTGATCACCTCCAAAACCTGTGGCAATTCCACACCTGAACAAAATATATTTGTTTCATCTGGAAATATTATGAACTTTAGAATCTACTTGGCAAATATCATTTATATACATAATAAACCTCCTGCCCCTCAGGCAGGAGGCTGGGGAGCATTAAATGCAAAACCACCAGACTGAGAAACAGCTTCATTCCAGAAACTGTGAGACTTCTCAGTCAATAATGGACAAGAACTGTTATTGTAGCACCTAATCACTACTGACATCGTCACTTTATCAATGCTAGACATCATGCCATTTGCTGCTGTATTTATACCTACATTTCTATATCTATACTCCATACTGGTACTCAGGTTGTTGCACTCTATTTATTTTTATTTGTATTACTTTAATAATTGCATTTATAATACTCAGGTTGCTGCACTTAATTTATTTGTAACACTTATTACTTGTTATTCTGTTTTCTTTTTATTCTGTTTCTTCGTTACTCTGTTTCTTTCGCTCCGGGACCACGTGCACGTAATTTCGTTCCACCTCACATAAACATGTGATGCCAATGACAATAAAGAATCCATGAATTCTTTTGGACCTAATACTGGTCTTTGAGGTATGTCACAATCAACATTCATCAATTTAGATTCCTATTCATTTATTTGTACATATTGTTGCATATTCACTACATAGCTTTTTATCAGTCCAAAACCACTCCCCTAAACCCATACTTTCCTTTTATTTATTAGAATTTCATGATTGACAGTATCGAATAGGGCTGCCACAAACGATTATTTTGATAGTCGACTAGTCACCGATTATTTTTGCGATTAGTCCACTAATCAGATCATCGTCCATTGGACGTACAACGTACAGCTTATTGCACCAGCAGCATCTGCTCTTATATAACTATCATTAGCTTACAGATTTAAGTGTTTAAGGTCTGTGCTAACTAAAAATAAAGACAAGATGATAGTTTATTAAATTTTAATGAAATTTGCAGATTGTTTCGGTGAAGTTTAATAAACTCCTTGCTATCTAAAATATAACAGGACACCGGAGTATACTCTCGAGCATCTCACACTTCTGATAATCAGCTGTCTGCTTGATGTTTATTCAGCTGTGTAAAAACTATAACTTTAATCTCAGCCAAACCGATTTACTCAGGAACAAATAAAATACTAAAAAAAGCCAAACAATAACATTTTTAAGTTATCTAAGTGACTTATATATCATGTTTAACCTGAGTAGTGAAAGACGGTGGTGGGTTTGAAAACGATTAGCGGGAGTCCGGTGTTCTCACGGCTCTAGTTAGCCTAGCCCCCGGCTAGCTATCGAGCTAGTGGGTAACAGACGTCTCCGAAAACGTCGGAGCGCTTTTGTGTCTTGATAAACTGAGCAGATATTTGAGGTTTACACAGCTACATTCTCGCCTGGAAATGTGTTAAACATTTATTTTGTGACCCAGAAAGAATAATAAGAGTCATATTAAAACTAACTAGCTGCCGCCATTGTTGGAAACTGAGCTGGGCTGCGCTATGAATTCTGGGACACAGCTTCTTCTTCTTCGGTGTTTAACGGCAGCTGGCATCCTTGTACATGCAGTGCTGCCATCTTCTGTTTCAGTCCGTTATTACACTCTTAAATCCTACTACTTATTCCTGCGTCTTTTGTGATCTTACAAAGCTTCAAACGACGCATCGACTATTAAATCAGTCGTCGACGATTTTGATAGTCGACGTAATCGTGACTAGTCGACTAATCGTGGCAGCCCTAGTATCAAACAGTTTTTTTTTATTTAAAAAAACTCCAAGTGTGTACTTCTTATTATGTAGGCAATTCACATTTGTCCACAAAACTGTCAAATCTTTTTATCAATTTTTATAAACTTTTATAAACAGTCACTGGTCTATAATTTGCAAAGTGATGCTTTTTACCTGTTTTGTAAATTGGAATAACTTGAGCAACTTTCATTTTTTGAGGAAAAAAACCTTTTTAAAAAGACAAGTTGAAAACGTATTTTAACGGTTTTCCAATACCATAAATAATCAGCAACTCTCTTACTGTTACAACATCAATGTCATTCCAATCTGTACTGGTTTTGTTCTTAAGTCCTCTAACGATGTCATATATTTCATTCTCTTCCACTGCTCTGAGCTTCTATTCCGTTCAATATTTTCACCAGTGTCCCTTTCTATTCCATCGACCTTTATTTCCTCTGCCAGTTTTGGCCCATATTTACGAAGAATTCATTAAAACCATTTATTACCTCTTTCATTTTGTTAATGCGTTTTGTCCCTTCTATAAAGTACAGGGTAATCATTGTTCCTTGATTCATTTTTGATTGTACTGTTTATGACATTCCATATACCTTTTGTGTTTTCTTTATTGTGTTCTAGCCTTTTAATAAATTATTATCTTTTACAGGTTCTCATTATATTAGATAGTTTGTTTTTGTAAGTTTTATATTTCCTTTCAGTTTCAGGTGCTGTTTTTTTTATGAATTCTCGATATAGGGTGTTCTTTTTTTTGCTGGCATTTTGTAGTCCTTTAGTCATTCATGGTCTTCCTGCATAGTTGTGTTTCCTGTTGATTTCAATCACCTGGCAGTTTTTACCAAGTAATGTGTTACTAATGTGTGTTTAATGTATTCTTACAAATGCTTCGTAAGGTTTATTAACTTCTTCATGTTCATAAACATGAACATGAAGAAGTTCCTTGCTTTAAAAGTTCATTTTTAAGACAGTTAAATGTCTTCTCTGTTCTAATCCTTTTGTAAATAATCTTGTGTTCATCTCTGTTAACTTTATAATGGCAATTATAAGATGCAAAGACTGGTAAATGGTCACCTATATCATTAATTATCATTGATTGATTATCATCTCCTTACAGGAAATAAAACTTACTTCCTACCTTTCAGAAAAAAACATTTCCGACATCATTGGCTTAGAGTATCAAAGATAATACAGCACTCAAAAAACACAGAATTTACACTACACTTAACTAACGATTAGCTTGCTATGCTAACGCAGTTAGTCAGCTCACTGGAAATGAACAGGAATCATAAAAAAAGGTACATCGGCATCAACCAAAAATGTCCGCATTTCCCAACAAGCGGAAGAGTAAAACCCTTTTTTTTTTTTTTTTTACAAGAACTAGGGAAAAATTCCTGGTGAGTTGCTCCGACCAGCATTTGTAGCCTTAACGTTGTTCTCATTCGCTATAACGTTCAAGTTCACAAGCACTACACAATCTCAGAGCGCCACCTACTGACATTCTTTGGGAACCGCAGTTAATTTCATGATGCAATTTTAGGTGGGTTACATAGTTCATGCATTTATTACTTCTAGGCTGGACTACTGTAATTCATTATTATCAGGATGTCCTAAAAACTCCCTGACAAGCCTTCAGTTAATCCAAATTGCTGCAGCAAGAGTACTGACAGGGACTAGAAAGAGAGAGCAGATTTCTCCGATATTGGCTTCCCTCCATTGGCTCCCTGTTAAATCCAGAATTGAATTCAAAATCCTGCTTTTTGCATACAAGGTCTTAAATAATAAGGCCCCATCTTATCTTAATGGCCTTATAGTACCGAATCACCCCATTAGAACACTTCCCTCTCGCATTGCAACCTTACTTTTTATTCCTAGAGTATTTAAAAGTAGAATGGGAGGCAGAGCCTTCCGTTTTCAGGGCCCTCTTCCATGGAACCAGCTTCCAGTTTGGATTTGGGAGACAGACACTATCTCTATTTTAAGATTAGTCTTAAAACTTTCCTTTCTGAAGCATATAGTTAGAGCTGGATCAGGTGACCCTGAATCCTCCCTTAGTTATGCTGCACTAGGTGTAGGCTGCTAAGGGATTCCCATGATGCACTGAGTGTTTCTTCTTCAGATTCACGTGGACCAGATTGGACACCAGGGATCAGACATCAGTTATAACAACATCCGTCACCAGATTGAAGAGGGTCTCAAAGAACAGTTTAATGATGCCGAAATTGTGAGGGCTGTCATGATATAAAACCTGGTAATTTCAAAGACATGCTAATGAACAATGATGAAATGACAGTAGAGGACAGTAGAAAGTAGAGCTCAAAGTGTCATGGTCTGGAGTCTGGTGACTCCATGTTCGTGTTTTGTGTTTATTAATATTTAGAGTTTTCAGGTTTGTTGTTGTTTTTTCCAGTGTTTAGGTGTTCTCTGTGCTTCCTTTGTGTTTCTTGTGTTCATCTCATTTTACTTTGACGGTCCCGTGTCTCATGTCAGCGTGTCTAGTTTTGTTTTCCCTTGAATGTTATGTCTTATTACTCCCAGCTGTGCTCCTAGCCCTGGGTTTCTCTCTATCAGTGTCGCGTCGTCCCCTCACCACTCCTATGTGTATGCGTTTTTACTTCCGTGCTCTCTAGCTCTGTTAGCATTTAGTTTCGAGTTTTGGTTTGTCTTTTGCAAGTGTTTTTTCATGGTGTTTTGCAAGTGCAATAAGGCAGCCTCCTTCGGTTAACACTTTGAGTTCGAGTCCTGCATTTGGGTCTACATCCTGCCTGCCACACAGCCGTATCATGACAGAACAATGCAACCACACAATGGACCCAACAGTGGCTGGATAATCCTGAGGAGAAGTATTGCTTGGTTTCCGGTCTCCCCTGGCTACTGAGTTCCCTTCATCCGCTTATACAGGATTTTCTCCTTAACACTTTGCATCTTCACTCACCAACTGCAACCACTCACCTGCCACCTCCGCCGGAGGACTCGCTGCTGGACGTAATGCTACCATTGTCCAGTGTCCATCCCAATTACCAGACTCAAGCACCCACCAACCATCTGGGACCAGCACCATTCTTTAGCAGCACAAAGACCCATCATAACAGCATTCCAGTATTTTTTTTTTTAATGTATTTATTTGATTAGCATTCAAATCTCTCAGTGAATACAGAATAAAGATCTACCACAAAGTAAGAATGCACGAGATAAGGCTAATCAAAAAGGTACTGGCTGAAGCACATGCTTATTATGCCAAGCCTTTTAACAAAAGATCATTTAGCATGCAGCTCATGTAGATAGAGCTCGAAGCAAAAGAGTAAAACAAAACAAACAAACAAAAGAACAAAACAAAACAAGTATAAACCTCATTCCTCCCTTGCATACCAGCCATCATACATAACTGCACAAAAGAGAATGTAAAACTCCTTCTATTCCTGATCTAATTAAGAAGGACCCCAGTGAGTTTGCACAGCTGAATAATCCTCTTGACAATCTGCTGCCACCAGATGGAACAGATTTATTCAAGGATGGATCATTTGAAACTGAGTGAAACTCTCCTCGTAGCTGATAGCTTAATTCTCCAACCCCCTTATCATGACACTGTGGAAGCTCTATCTGAGAAATTCGGTCAGTCCCACCAGTTAAACTCACAGAAAGATTGTAAGTGTCATGGATGCACCAGATATCCGTCGTGAGGATGTGGGGACTTTTCAGAATTTTGTGCTGCAGATTTGTGCTCTTGTTGGTATGCTGAAGACCCTTGGTCTGGATGGTTAAGTGAAACTGTCATGACTCCTTAGTAAGCTGCCAGCTGAAATGAGGTTTGAGTTCTGGAGACACATGTGACTGGTTGAAGCTGAAAACATGGAAACATTTAGATAGTTGGTAAGTTTATAGCAAAAGGACAGAGAGAGGACCGTCCAGAAATCAGCACCTGAAAGAGTCAAAGCCAGTAACACGCACAGCCACTATACTCCATGGCACAGAGAATCTGCTGGCAAAGCAGTCTATTGAGCTACTGAACTGCAAATTGTCTGCTCAGAGCAAGAAAGGCCCACTGAAAGCCTACAGTCCATACTGCAATACAGAGGACTATTATCTCAGTCAATGCCCAACATTCAAATCCTTTGATAAGGTTCGAATCATAGACTGGGTTAAGACAAACCAACATTGCTGGTGATGTGAAAGATCACATCTAGCAGTACAGTGCAACCTGAAGAAAGTGTGCACCATACGTCAAGTCAAACATCTCTGGATCCTACATGAGGTCAACATCAAGAGTGTGAAGGAAGGTACTTTCCTGGTGAGCTCTGCCACCGAAGTCCTCCAACTAGACAAACCTTCACACCTCTCCTGTGTTCTGCTTAAAGTGATCAAAGTCCTACTGAGACATGGAGACATGACCCTGGACACTTATGCTGTCTTGCATGATGGCTCTGACTGCACCATGCTACGATCATCTTCAGCTTAGCAGCTAGGATTGACAGGCACTCCTGAGGACCTTTCCATGAGAACTAGCAAATATTTCATGCCTTCACTACTTAGCGTTTTGATTTAGCTCAACATTCATATCCAGCTACTTTCCTCAAGCAATCTACAGACATCTCGAGTATTTACCCCTACAAACCTTCAGCCAAGTTTCACAGCTGCGCCTTATAAACCCTGCAGAACCTGTGCACTTTGAATCACTAGGGGGGACAGCTGCAAGGGTTGGACACTGCAAGACACAGCAAAGACTCTTGAGTCACAGCTAGAGCTGCAACTGTGCCTCCTGCAGCCCCCTATCTGTTGAGCTTCAGAGGCGTGTTGAAAAACGGTGGCAAGTTGACATTCTACCATAAAAAAGTGAAAAGGAGGTAACAATGTCAAAGGAGGATCAGAAAGCCCTTTAGATACTGTTCCGGTATGACAAGCCCTTGTTGAGGAGAAAGGATATGCCATTTTTCCAAGCAACCCAAGAGGCAATATTGCCAAACTACAAGAGTATAGAGAAACATCTAAGCAATGGGTGCTGCAAACAATGCAGAAATTGAAAAACTGGTAAGCAGTGGTGTTGTAGCCAAACTGCAACCGGATGTTACCTCCCAAGAGCAAAGAGAGATGGTAAATACTTCATCACATGGTCCAGCACAATGGCAAAAATAGAATGGTCTTGAGCTGCTCTGAAACTGAGTTTGTTTCACAACTTTTGGCGGAGGCGCTACCTCTCGAGGAGAAGCTACTTATCGATCGAGCACATAGAGTGAATCGCCAATGTCCCAAACAAAGTGATCCTCCTCGGCCCATCATCTTGAGATTGCTCTACTACAGGGGTCGGCAGCCCTGGGCACGCGTGAAGGGTTAACTGATGGCACGACCATAGCTGGACTGGCCAGCGGGCATTTATTTGCCGGGTGGGCCGATGTGATATTTCATTTTTATGGGCCGATGATTTTTTTTTTTGGAACGGTATAAACAATGAAAGGTGGTGGATTGGCCAGATGCTGGTCGATGTGTAAAAATAACTCAGGATATACAGGAGGAGGAGAGACCCAAGGCGGTGAACTGAACTTCAGGTAAGAAGTTATGAACTGCAGTCTATCTGGGTCAGATGTAAACCAAGTTTAGATGTTGTTTATTTTCGTTGTGCTGACTTTTTACAGTCAGTTACAATCAGTAGCGGTTTTAGATACGAGCGACACGGGCGGTTGCCCGGGGCGGCATCGTGATGGGGGGCGGCATCACGGGCATACTCATGCTGCCCCGACGTCAGCCAGCGCATATTGGGAATGTCACAGGCACCGATCGGTTTTCTATCGCCCATTTGCTGGGAGTAAGGGCGCCTTTTGTTTGCGAGTTGCGCCTGCTGCTTGCGGCGCAGAGAGGAGAGGGCGGGGCGGCGGGGGATTTTCTGACCGGCTGGAGCAGCGTCTAATAACCAACTCGCAAAGTAAAACAAAATAAAAACAAACCAACAAACACAAAACACCAGACATCATGATACAGACTTGTGACAGATACGATGTTTTTCCTCGGTGCGCCTGCTCGCTGCTGAAGTCAAAGTAAACTTTATTGTCATCTCCGCTACATACAGTCCAGCATATAGAGAGACGAGACGACGAGGCTCCAGTTACAGCAGTGCAAGTAAACAAACAATAAATATAAGAAGAGTAAGAAAATAAATATACACTTTAGGACTCGGGGTAAAGGGATCAATAACAATTTAAAATTTACAGTTTGATGATTTAAAGTCTCACAGACAAGCCGTCGAAAGGGGAGGGGGGGGGGTCGGCTGCTTCCAAATAGAGCGCATTTCATTTATAATGTTGTAAATCCAAGCCCAGCATGTATTCATGATTTGAATCCTGGGTTGTGTGAAATCTCAGAAATAAACCCTAGACAAAGTGAATCTGTGAACTAAGGTGTAGGTCTGTTAGGTTATGTTGTGGTGATCCTTGGGTTGGGGGAAGGGTGTTCATACTGGAGTGCAAAATTAAAACCAATGGAAGATGGACAAGAAAAGTTCAAAGCCATCAGGTCCTCAGTTTAGAAAAAAGAGAAAAGAAGAGCAAGAGAAACGAGCCAAAGATGCAGGTAAGCAGATGTGTGATTGGACAATGGCAGGTCATCCTGAACCAATCAGAATCAGAATACTTTATTAATCATAAACAGACAGGAGCTCAGACAGATACCGAGGTAAAAAGAAAACTGTTGCCTCACAAACTGCTTGTCAGATTAACTTTTACCCTGAGCACATCAGCAGAATTACCCACACTTTATAACAGCAAAACAATAGCAGGATGAATTAATGAAGCACAAAATCTTAATATGAAAACTAAATATAAAAACATAATAATAAAAAGCATTGGGTGGGGGCTGGGGGGTTAAACTACAAATCAATTGATAGATAACTTAGGTCTGCCCTAAAGTGTACCCTACTTTATCTCCCTTCTCGACTATCCAGTGGGCTAAAATCTACAAAGTAAACATGAATTTGATGAGACTTGAAAATATGAATTGTTTACTATAACCAAAGATTTCTGCAGTCAGTCTCAACCTGCTGGCCTGCCTTTTAGAAGAATGCAGGTCAAAGAAACAGGCATGGGCTTCACATTTTGACCTGAAAGCTGTTTCCTTGTTTAGTCAATTCTATATGTATCAAAACCCAAAATAAACAAATATTTAGAAGGTCATATTGATTGTAAAAAATTGAGGCGGATATCAACAGCAATCCCTAAATTTTAAAAAAAAATTACATTTCTAGTTTTTACAGTGCTATCTTTGCACATTTTTGCATGAAATTTGGGATTTAATTGATCTGATCGTTGCATTATGTTTTCAATATTACAAACTTTTTAGACACATGAGCAAAGCATGAATGTACTATCAGGTAACAGATGAATATAGATTTACCAATGTTGTAGCTACAGCAGTGTCCATAACCTTAAAGCCATGCTGTATAACTGACATCACTGACTCTTGGTCTCAGTAACCAGCAGCTTTGCCTTTTTTCCTTTTATCAGACCATGCAGAGATACAGCTGCCCGCCTTTTCCACAGCGTTGACTGTGTTGTAGAATTTTGCTATTTTATGTCCCAGAGCTTCAAGACCATCAACTACATCCTGCAGGGCAAAGAAGAGAGTCTCAGATGGAACAAAACCTGTAGAAACTATTAATTTATCATTTAAATACACTGAATAAATTACCTTTTCAAGCTTGGATTCAAGTTTTACTTCACTTTGAGAGTCTACAAGAACAACAGGCGTAATAATTGCCTCCTTAAGGCTCTTTCCAAACCAAAGGTGGTTCATGAGCGCCTTGGAGAGAAAAAATAAGTCTATGAGGTGAGAAAGTGATGATTACAGGATCAATTAGGTTGAAGAATCTTGTTACTATGATGTCAGGCATCAGTCCACATCAATTTATTTTATTTAATATGTAATGGCACTTTTGTATGTTTACCGTGCATACGTACCGAGGCCACAGCCGGTGGAATCATTTCAGCACCAGACCCTCCAATCACCAGCGTCTTCGATGGAGACTTCAGCACAGATGGGGCTGTATTGGAGGGAGGCCGCTCCCCTGAGAAATACAGCAAAGACCTTGAATGACAAAACTAGAAAGCAGAAATCAGTCTGTACACACATATTTGTGCATAAATCATTTACACAAATGTTTCATACACGAATCAGTTACTGTATTTTCATGCTCTACAACAGGGGTGTCAAACTCCAGGCCTCGAGGGCCGGTGTCCTGCAGGTTTTAGATAAGACTCTGGGTGAACACACCCGAATCAAATGATTAGTTCATTACCAGGCTTCTGGAGAACTCCAAGACATGTTGGCTGTATCCCAATTCAGGGTCTGCAGCCTTAAAGGCCGCATTTTAAGGCCGATTATGTTAGTGAATTGTTAAATGTTTGTCATTTTTATGCTTACCATCTCTACATTGTTTTAACTCTGTGATGAAAGAATTTTTCTGTCCCCCCTCCCCAGATTCTCGAGGTTCTGGGTGGGGTCTGTAGTGTTTTATCACAGGTACATCCTTGTGAAGGTCTGTCTGATGTTGGTAAACTTCCTCCCCTTTGTATGGCTTCACTTTGTTATCTAGGGTGAACCATAAATTGGGTGTGGAGGAGACTACCCTCTTTATGACCAAGGATGTTGCTCCTGCTTTTATGACCCTTTTTGGTCAGCAGGAGAACACACACACACACACACACACACACACACACACACACAGGTGTTTGTAAACTATTGTTTATTGTGTGAATGTTTTCAATAAAAGGCAGCGAGAGGAGGCCATCGTCGGGATCATTCGTAAGGAGATTTGAAGTGCGTTTCTGAGATACCGACGAGGCCTCCCTTACAAGTAAATCGATCGATCGCTGTTGCCTTGTTTTTCTCTGTCCTGGATACAGCAGGGTCTGAGTTTAGACCCAACAGATTACGTCACAGCGACGCGACGAAGGCTGTCCCAATTCAAAGGCTGCTCGAAATGCGGCCCTCAAATGCGTCCTTCATTTCTCTGAATTTTAAGGACGTGGCGGTGTAGACTTCGTGGCCCAACATATCCCATAATGCTTAGCGCGGCGGTGGGTGTGGATAATTTTGCCAGAAAAAAAACGGCGGATGAGGGGCGCCCGAAGAGTAAACTTTAAGTAAGTACTGAATATTATGTCACTTATTTATGTGCAAATGTTTAATAATGAAGATCATTAAAACATTACTGTTGGCCACATGTCGGCAAAGTCATGTGACATTAGTGACGTTTGTACTAACTTGGTTTTAAAGCCTTTACTTTAAAATATACGCCGTTCAATAGCTGAGCTTAATCAGAGAATGATCAAAGCTCATGTAGAAACAAACAAACAAAAGATTTTCTCCTTCATTTCTGTCAAACAAAGCTGTATGAAACGTTTCCAGCTGTTAGTATCATGGTTGCTAGGCAACCTGGGCAGCGCGACGGAGGCTAGACCGTCCCATTTCACAAGCCTCGCACTTCCGGCCTTAGCGGTTTTTAAGTACGCGGCCTTTGAGGACCGTTAAGGCTGCGTACTTTAAGGCTGCAGACCCTGAATTGGGATACAGCCGTTGAGGAGGTAATTTAGCTGTGTTGGATCAGTTCGACACCTGTGCTCTACGAACAAGTTTAGAATTGCATCCGCCCGTGCTTATCAACAAATGATGAAAGTGCACACACAACAACTGAGTTATCTCTACTGAATCTGTATCAAACTAAAGTGAAATGTCTTTCAAAGTGCAGCTATTACTGAGACTCTGTCAGTGTGTTAGATTAATGTTTAAATGATGCTATGTCCAAACTGAATTATACAGAACCTTGAACACACTTGAATCAATATTATAGATCTATATATAGATTCATCCATCGATTATCTTCAGCTTATCCTTCTCAGGGTTGCAGGGGTGGTGGAGCCAATCCTAGCTATCATAGGGCGAGAGGCAGGGTAAACCGAGGTCAGGTCACTAGCCTGATGCAGCGCTAACACAGAGAGACACTCTTTTCACACCTATGGGCAATTTAGATTCACCAATTAGCCTAACCCTACTAACTGCATGTCTTTGGACTGTGGGAGGAAGCCGCAGTACCCAGAGAGAACTCACACAAACATGGGGAGAACATGCAAGCTCCACACAGGTGGGATCAAACTCAGGGCCTTCTTGCTATAAGGCAACACCGTGCCAGTGTGCTGTCCTATGTATATATTTAAATGAATATAAATATCCATATGGTTAAACCACTTCAATAGAGAGTAAACCCCAACAATAAGAAGAGCCCCTTATGAGCAAGTACTTGGTGACAGGGTGAAGGAAAAACTTCACACAACAACACGTTGACATGGAAACAGATTTTACTACAGCAGTGTGTTCAACTGTGCCTGTTCTTGAACATTCAAAACATTTTAGCAGGCTATGGTATTAAACAGAAAATACAATTTTAGTCCAAATTCACATGATGTGTTTCAGTTTGGCAAAACATCGTGGAAATGATCAACAAGTTTAGTTTTTCCATGATCAACAAAACATGATGCGTCACAATGAATTATGAAATGCCATTTTCTCCTCTCATTTCCTCAATGGTAGTATTTTGTCGTTATTAGAAATTACTTAAAGAAATATGTCCTGTCAGGAAAATAATTTCAGGAAAAAAGATTAAACTCTTTGTGGTATTAGTTTTGAAATAATCCACCTTCCTCGTCTGATTACTTGTATTTCATAAATAATAAATGTAAAAAGCATCCTACTGATCTCTTACCAGGAGAGGAGCGATTAGCTCTACCACAGAAGTCAGACAGCTGGTTGTTGAGAATGATTCCAGTTTTTGGAGAGAGGACCTTGGAGCCAAATCTGTAAACAAAAAAATTTAATAAACTACAACACCAAGACACTCTTTGTAGTATAGAAATACTCTAAAAATAAGTTCCTCCATAATCTCTTAAATCTTCAGTTTCAAGAAAGAAAAATATCTGATAGCTGGTTTCTGGCAGTGAAACAGAAGGATGCAGGTACGGACTCGTCGTTGATGCTGCTGGTGACAGACACAGCAGATCCATCTTCAGCCAGCACAGATACATGTGTGGTGCCGATGCTGTCCAGATACAAGTTGATGCCAGGATCACGAGTCTTGTCGCTGCTGATCGAGCTTCGTTTGCTGTCTGCAAAGCTATCCTCTGTCAGATTCTTTGCCACCTGTGTGAAATACAGAGAATTAATAAAATGAATTAATAAAACTAAATAAATATGCACATTACAGAATTCAATTCAATTCAATTCAACTTTATTTATATAGCGCCAAATCACAACAAAAGTCGCCTCAAGGCGCTTCATAGATACAGAGAAAAACCCAACAATCATATGACCCCCTATGAGCAGCACTTTGGCGACAGTGGGAAGGAAAAACTCCCTTTTAACAGGAAGAAAATACATGCTGTCAAGAAAATTATCAAATTACAGCCAAATGTTAACAGAATTTTGATCATTGATCCATCACTGATGCAAGATGAATGACTGAATGAATGAATTAATACCAGAGGTTATAATATTAGTTAGTGATCAAGCTCAACATATGACTGGCAAAGATATAGTCTCTGAAATTCTTTGTCATCTGTGTGAACTACAGAGCATCTAAAAACATCACATTACACAAAATTATACTTATATTTAAATACTAAAATAATAATAATAATAATAATAATAATAATAATAATAATAATAATAATAATAATAATAATAATAATAATAATAATAATAATAATAACAACATACATACATACATACATACATACATACATACATACTAAATTAAAGACAAATATTAAGCCAATTTAGGTTTATGTGCTTTTAAAACTTGTATTTATATGTATATGTTTTAAAAGCTACATCACTGCTCAGAATGATGCTGAAATGAAAATGCTGAGACTCAAAGAAATTTTTACAGCACTCTACTGGTTCTCTACACCCTTAGTGCTTCTATAAGAACTTTAATTGTAAGTAGCAGCCAGGTACTGATAATCAAATGCCCCTGATTGATCATTAACAAAGGTGAGCACCTCTGTAAAAGCACTTTGTTAACACAAAGTCACAATCTCACCCCAGCAAATTAACCCAAAGTCCAACTGTGCGAAACTCAGAGATATTACAAAAAAACTTCAGATCTGTTCACACCTCAACTCATTATCAGTGTGCATAAACTGACTGTGGTGGGGTGTAGTTTGTGGATGAGCTGCAGGCAAGGGGTGGTTTGTTTTGTGTTTTGTGATGTGGTATTGTTACTTTAAATTGTTTAGTCACTTAAATATAATCATACTATATGCAACAAAGCCGGTGCAAATCTGTAGGATTTTAAGATACTTACTTCATCTGAGCTGAAGTTTGGATCTCTGATATTTGTCTTTAATTCATTGGCAAATTTTAAAGCTTCAATATAACGGTGATAAAACAAAATCTTTTCATCAGTCGTCTTAGGTTCTGAATTCATTTTGTATCCTGAAAATATAAATAATTGTTATTTCTTTTATTTAAAACATCATTTCTTAGTGTATCACATTTGTAACGATTGATAAGGATCATTGTCCTATATGAATCAAACTCTACATGCTAGAAGCAACAATCAGGAACCTTTCATGATGTTGAGGA
Source organism: Neolamprologus multifasciatus (assembly GCF_963576455.1). NCBI lineage: Eukaryota > Metazoa > Chordata > Actinopteri > Cichliformes > Cichlidae > Neolamprologus > Neolamprologus multifasciatus. The sequence goes on along the minus strand of NC_140450.1, from coordinate 34,759,227 downwards.
TGAAGCTGAGGATGGCTCCTCCTGCGGGGGGAGGAGGGAAGTACATCCGGTAGTCTCCCAAAGAAATATTCCACGCATCAGTCACATTAGCTTGATACAAAGCCAAGTCCTCCAGTGTGAGGTTTCCTCCTGAGCAAAATCAGTGAAACAAATGATTCTGCTGAGCAAAAATGAACACAATGCATTTCATAATCAAGAGTTTGAATGGATCCAGACAGATCCCAGTGTGGCCTGTGAGGGATCATGTTAGAGTTTTCCAAAACCAATCGATTTTTTAATTTGTAGTTAGATCATTGTGTCTGGCAGACATAGAAAATGGTCAGAAAAGAGAGCAGGACGACTCCTGTCTGATAATACCTGCTTTCTGTATGTCACTGATTAAATTCTTTGCTATTGTTCCTTTGTAAAACACATCTGGTCCCTCGTTTGCGATCATCTCCAAAGTGTCAGCCAGTTTCTCAAATTTCACAGTATCACCGGTCTTAAGCAGGTTCCCATTTTTATCTAAATATAACTCCCTAAAAGACAAAGACAGTGAAATAAAGCTGAAACATTCATTGTTTGCTCTTCGTATTTTTGAAATCACATTGTGGGTGTATTTCATACCTTATTGACGTATTATTAATGCGTGGGATGTGTTGACCTTGGTAGTAAGGAATAGGGAATCCTTCTCTGGCTAATTTGATGGCAGGTTGAAAGAGGTCGGCCCACGGCAACTTCCCATAAAGCCGGTGTGCCACTTCGTAACCTCGAATTTCCCCAGGAACCCCAATCCATCTGCTATCTGGTTAGATAGATAATGGATAGTCAGTGCTGGAAAGTCACACATACATTTACTTGTGTTTTGGGTAAACTGTAAGGTCCTGACCTTTAATGATCTGAGATGACATTTGTTATAATTTGGTGCTTTGTAAATACTCTATTCTATTCTGCTCCATTTCAGAGGGAAATGTGTGTCTGTTTGTAACTGATTATGTTAGAGATAACATTTTGCATCTCACAGTTATTTTAAGTTTATTTCACTATATTTACATATTTACACTATTTCTGGCTTGAAGAAGCATTTAGTATATCTTATATTTACTTTTCTTACTGTTTATGCAGCCTGTGTGCAGGAGTGTAGCACAGAACTCTTGGCCCCATAAATAAATGGTGTCTGTAGCCCCCTTTCTTTCCTTGATCCATCTTTCTCACACATATTCTAATGTCTAATTTCTTTATTTTTTTATATCTGCCACAAGTGAACTGCTCCAATAACTACTCCCAGTTCTTATTGCTGTCCATCCCATACTCAAATGCTGTTAAAAGACGCTTCTTAACAGAGACTATGCTGATTCTACATATGGATCCACAGCTTCGCTTCAAAGTAAACACACTATAGACGATCAGGAAGTAATGCAGGAAGGTCTTTTGTACTCTGCTGACAGCAACATAAGAGACAGGGACATGTGCATCCACAGCAGCCTGTGTCTCTGGCCCCACTTCAGCATCTCACATTTCCAGCTTCACCTACACAGACAGATAATCTGCATGGGAACGAGTGGAGATTAGCCAAATTAGAAACAATGACTGATAAAGATGGACTTGTGAGGCAAGTTAAGATTCGTCCTGGGGAGCAATTTACATTAATTGAAGACCAGAAAATGGGAAAGATGGGACAGCATTCTGGCAAGCTGTCTATTGTTGAATAGTCCATTCAGAAACTGATCTTGCTCTTAGAAGCTGTTTAATGCGACGATTATATCTTTTACTGCTAGCAGGTCCAGCCAGCAGGCCACAACCAGGCTCTACCACAGGTCTACTGGGTCTACCTTTTTTTCCCCTGTCAGTCAGGATCCTCAGTAGCCTTTTTTTCCTTTATTGATTTTATTGACAGCTTTTTGTCTACATGAGGTGCAGGAACAGTCTGCAGAACAAGGGAAATCATACTTCTTACTCTTCTCAAAAGGGAACAAGGTGGGATTTTACATCTTTTAGAAGCTTCTCAAATGTGATCATCAGCAGAGATCTCATTCCATCTGATTTAACTGATTTATTTATTCCATATCACTGGTTTATTTCCCAATTCTCTCACCACCCAAAGAGATTGAGCCGTAAGAGAAATCAGTCTGTTAAACTACAAAAAAAATCTGTGAAAAGAAAATGTTTTATTGTTTTTCTGCTTCTTTTATCTGGAAATACAACCTAATCCCGGTCCAGATTGCAAATGCTTGAGTACTCCTTGTGATTTTAAAGCTCGAACGGGTCTTGGTATCACTCATTTAAATGTCAGAAGTCTTCTTCCCAAACTTGATTTTGTGAAAATATGGATGAAAGAGTTAGATACTGATATTCTTACATTATCAGAAACCTGGCTTACAAAATCGGTTACTTACAAAGACATTGCAATAACGCGCTATAAACCTTTCCGTTGCGACCGCCCCAGAAAGGGTGGCGGTGTTGCAATTTACGTAAAAAACAAATTCTTGCCTGTAGCATTTTCAGTTGACGTGCAACAAATGTTTTATTGTTTTGAAGTGAGAGAGGATCATAGGGATTATCTGAGATTCCTTTGGTATGAAGATAATAATCCCAACAAAGGCAGTTGTGACTATAGAATGAGGGTTCGTGTTTTTGGGAATAGCCCTTCCCCAGCTGTGGCTATTTATTGTATAAGGCGTGCTGCAGTTGAGGGAGAAGAAGAGCATGGACATGATGCAAAGCAATTTGTAATGAGACATTTTTATGTTGATAATGGTCTCGAATCCACAGCAAAAGACGCTCAAAAGATGTTGGCACAGTCAAACTTAAGGCTACATAAAATAGCCTCTAATGACCACAAAGTAGTGGAAGCGTTCCTTGCTGCTGAGAGAGCCAAGGATAATAATAATAATAATAATGGATTGGATTTATACAGCGCTTTTCAAGGCACTCAAAGCGCTTTACAATACCACTATTCATTCACTCTCACATTCACACACCGGTGTGTGAATGTGGATCTAAAAGACTTGGATTTAGAGCTGGACAACATACCCCAGCAAAGGAGCTTAGGGGTACTGTGGAATCTTAAAAATCACTTTTTTACATTTCACGTCACCACTGAACAAAAGCCGTTCACCAGGAGAGGTGTCTTGGCCACTGTTAACAGTCTATATGACCCGCTGGGTTTTGTGTCACCCATCACAATGTAGGGAAAAGCTCTTCTCCATGAATTGTCCTCAGAGCAAAAGGACTGGGATGAATCACTTCCTGCAGAAAGAGAAGAGGAATGGAGCAAATGGAGAAGCTCATTGAAGGATCTTGAGTAGCTACAGATACCGAGGTGCTACCTTCCGTTCTCCTAGGCCATTGCTGTGAAAAAAGAAGTGTGCATATTTTTCGGATGCCTGTACCATGGCCATAGGAGTAGTGGCATATCTGAGAGCTCTTGATGGTGAAGGTCAGTGGCACACAGGTTTCATCATGGGCAAGTCCAAAGTAGCCCCAAGACCTGCTCACACTGTTCCTAGATTGGAGTTATGTGCAGCAGTTTTAGCTGTAGAGATGTACGAACTCATTAGAGATGAGATTGACATTGAAGTAGATACTGTCAGATTTTTCACAGATAGTAAAATCGTTCTTGGTTACATACACAACAACACAAAGAGGTTCTACACTTACGTGGCTAACCGAGTGATTAGAATCAGAAAGACTACACATCCAGCACAGTGGTTTTACATAGCCAGTAGTGACAATCCAGCAGACACGGCCACTAGACCGATTGTAGCTTCTGCATTGGCTTCCACGAACTGGTTTAGTGGTCCTTCATTTTTGACACGACACGACATAAAGACGTCTCACTGTGATAGTTTCACACTGATCGATCCTGACACAGATGCAGAGATCAGACCTGATGTAAAAAGCTTTGTTACCAAAGCCTCAGTAACACAGCTAGAGCCATGTTGTTTTGAAAGATTCTCTCATTGGATGAGATTGTGTCGCACTATTGCATCACTAAAACATGTGGCAGCATCATTCAAGAAAACAAGCACAGAAGGTAAAGGCTGGAAGTGTTTCAGTGAAACTAACATTGCAGACGAAGCAGCAAAGTTTATCATTTGCACAGTACAAAGCGAAACGTTCAAGGAGGAGTGCAGGTGCTTAAAAGAAAATCAGCCACTTCCAAAACAAAGCTGTCTTCAAAGGTTAAATCCAGTTATTGATGAAGACGGGTTCCTCAGAGCAGGAGATTGGCACCTGCTAACCTAACAAAAGATGAGAAATATCCACTCATTATCCCAAATGCTCATCATATAGCCGTCCTTCTTATAAGATACCATCATGAGAAGGTAGCACCTCAAGGGTGTGAAATAACAGAAGGCGTGCTCAGAGGTGCTGGATTTTGGATTATTGGTGGTAAACGGCTTGTCACTTCTGTTATTTACAAGAGCGTTCTCTGTCGGAAGCTTAGAGGGCGACTTCAGACCCCAAAGATGGCAGATTTACCTGTGGACAGGCTGACACCAATGCCACCATTCACTAATGTAGGACTGGATGTCTTTGGACCCTGGACGGTCACCACACGTCGCACCAGAGGAGGAAGTGCAGACAGTAAACGCTGTGCTGTGCTCTTCACATGCATTTCGAGAGCTGTGCACATTGAGCTCGTTGAATCAATGTCGACATCCAGCTTCATCAATGCCCTAAGGCAGGTGTGTCAAACTCAAATGCACAGTGGGCCAAAATTCAAAACTGGAACAAGGTCGCGGGCTAACGTTAATATTTATTGAAAAAAAAAATCTTCCTTCAGATTTAAGAATGAATCTCTTCTTATGGACTCAAACAAGTTTTGCTAAAAAACTGAATATGGAACAAGCAAAATATATATATTAGCTGTGTAATACCAGTAGGCCAGCTCTAATAATAATTTGGTATGACTTCGCGGGCCAAATGTAATTAGGCTGTGGGCCAAATTTGGCCCGCGGGCCAGAGTTTGACACCTATGCCCTAAGGAGATTTTTCTGCATCCGTGGACCTGCTCAAATACTCCGCTCTGATAGAGGAACAAATTTTATTGGAGCATACAATGAGTTGCAAATTGATCACAAGGACACAGAAATAAACTCATACCTGCAAGAGATCCCCCACACTTGTCACACATGGGTAGATCGTGGGAGAGACTTATTGGAGTTGCAAGGCGCATCCTAGGTGGTATTCCGTTGAAAGCTGCACATGTCCAACTAATGCATGAAGTGTTAAGTACATTCATGGCAGAAGTAAAGGCAATAATGAATGCAAGACCACTTGTACCAGTCTCAACAGATCCAGACAAACCAAACCTTCTCACTCCAGCAATGCTCCTTACACAAAAGGTCAATGCATTATCTGCACCAACAAGAAGCTTTGGACCTCCAGACCTCTACTCAAAGCAGTGAAAGCAAGTACAGTGTTTGGCAGACTCTTTTTGGAAGCAGTGGAAAAGTGAATATCTTTCAACACTACAGCAAAGGAGAAAATAGACTAATGATAAAACAAACATAAAAGTTGGTGATGTTGTGTTATTGAAAGATGCTCTCGCACACAGAAACGACTGGTCCATGGGAAAAGTTGTAAGAACATTTGAGAGCAAGGACAATACGGTTCGAAAAGCAGAAGTAAAAACTGTGAAACATGGAAATGATAAAGTGTTTCTGAGACCCATCGCTGATATGGTTTTGCTTTTATCAAGTGATAAATAAGTGTGTTTGTAATAGCTGTAAACTGTTCAAAATGTTTATTAGGAAAGTTTGTGGTAGTGGCACAATTGTATTGTACCAGGTGGGGAGTGTTCTGCCTTTTATAACTTAAACTGGATATTACGGTTGTAAACTGTCCTAGAGCTCCCTCTAGTGGCTGCTTGTAATATGGGTTGATTACTTTGGGAAAGGGAAAAATGAGAACGTGAGAAAAATCCAAGATGGCGCAAAGTGATGCCGAAATGTTATTGTTCTAAGCTGATACGGACCTTAAAATGTTGTTGCCTTGGACAAGATATGTCTGTAAGTATGAGTAACGATACAATAATTATTATCTTTTGTTTTGTGTAAAAATTTATCTTATTAGCTTGCAGTAAGAGTGTAACAAGCTAGTTTACAATGTTACGATGTTAGTTAGCTAATACAACATTTTGTACTTTCAGTTTTACAATGGTCAAAGAGAAGGCAATGGTCAGTGGCCATTTTTCAATAAATCAGCGCAACAAGAAAAAAAAGTCTGGTTATTGGAGCAAAGTTATCTCGCTGTCTAGCTGGTGAAACTAAGAAACTCAGGGCGAGGACAGCACATTCATGTTATTCTCAAATGGCAAAGAGTTGTTAGCTACATCTCCTAAGATTACAACAATTCAAGGAACTGAAATTGAAATGATCACATCTTACAAGTATCTAGGGATCATTATATATCAGAATTTGTCATTTAAAACTCAAATTCGAAGGCTTGTGTCAAAGTTAAAACTAAAATTAAGTTACATTTTTAGAAATCAATCCTGTTTCTCCCTCCAAGTGAGAAAACACTTGATTTATGCAACTTTTTTACCTTTAATGGATTTTGGTGATTTTTTTAATGCACCTGCTCACTACCTAAAGAGGTTGGATACTGTGTACCATTGTGCTTTATGTTTTATTACTGGTTATGGAAATTGTGTACATCATTGTTCTTTGTATGCTGCTGCTAAATGTCCATCTTTGCATATTCGTAGACTCTCCCATTGGTTGATGTTTATCTATAAACCTCTCCTTGGGCTGGTTCCATCTTATTTATGTGTTTATATGTGTAAAAACCACAACCAATACAGCCTTCATTCGCACAATATCATACAATTGATTGGCCCAAAAATCAGAACAGAATTGGAGAAAAAGGCTTTTAATTACGCTGCCCCTGCTTCCTGGAATAATCTGCAGAAGGAACTGAAATGATCAGAATTGGTTACCTTGGGGGAGTTTAAGTCTGTCTTAAAGGAACGAGAGAATAACTCTTTTACTCAGTGTGATTGTTTTTAATGTCGCTCTTAATTAGATCTGTTATTGTATATTTCTCACATGTTTGTACGGGATATTGTATTTTTTTAAATGTTATATACTAATGTGGTACGTCTATTTTGACTTTTGTTGCCATGATGCCAGGTCTCTCTTGGAAATGAGATTTTTAATCTCAATGAGATTTTTTACCTGGATAAAATAAAGGACTAATACTGTATGAAGACTTTATGTGTGGACATTGTCTGCAGAGATGGACAGATTGATCCAAATATTGATAGTATTGATACCATCACTAATATCAGTATCAGATCGATCCTAACACAGTTGGATCCATCCATTCTTTGGTGCTTATCCTTTTTCAGGGTTGCAGGGCGACTGGAGCCTATTCCAGCTGTCTTAGGGCGAGAAGGGGGTACACCCTGGACAGGTTGAATTTGGTAAATGTGCTTCATTCAGCTTGAAAATCATGACACATTGCTCTCCCCTACATAAGCTCTCAGTACTGCTCTTAATTTACTTTGTATTGGAGCAATCCCAAAATTCGTAGTATTGCACAGACTAAATTCTAAAGTATGTAAAAAGCCGTGTGGTTACGGGTTATTTAGAAATCATTAATATTATAATTCTGTTGCTGTTAAAACACACATAATTTGGTGGAAATATATATAATAGGACACTATAGGACACTACTGAGGCTGTGCCACAGTCAACTTTCATTGTCCTCTGGGCTGCAATTGCTTGTTATTCCTTTTCTGTCTTTTAAAAAATGTATTTAATAAAGGTATTTTAATACTGGAACCACTTTGCCTAGTGTACAGTGTTGGGCAAGTTACGTTGAAAAAGAAATTAATTATAGTTACTAGTTACTTCTTCAAAAAAGTAACTGAGTTAGTAACTGAGTTACAAGATTCTAAAAGTAAAAATTACTTAACTAACTAAGTAACTATTGAGTTACTTTAAAAAAATGTTTAACCATGGGGTCCAGTGTATAATTGACCATTTTTAACTACTTTTGATTTGACCTTTACATTTCACCTTTAAAAACTAATTACGTTGCCATGTTTGGTATCATTCTTTTCAGCACAACCTCACGTGTCTGAATTTACAGTTATGTTTTCATTTTGACAGACTGTATTAACACAATTGATCTAAAATCAGTCAAAAAAAAAACCATAAAATCTGGGTAGAAAAAGTTATATTTTTTACTGTAACAACCACAAACATACTTATTGCATCATATTTCATAACTTTAAATGCAAATATAAATTGTCAATTTTAAAATCATATGCACAAGTTTTGCAATCAACAAAGTTATTTACAGCCATTTACATTTTACCCTTTTTTATAACCATTTCAAACTGTTTACATAACAATCAGCTGTTCTGCATTAAATAAGATGCCACACAAATTATTTGTGCCACTCCAAAAAAATGATTTCTGTCCACTATAAAGGAGAACATCACAGCCTGATACCTGCAGGTCTGACAGCATCACTCCTCCTGTTTTCATTTAGCAATCGCCTCATTGTTCTGACACACAACACAAAACTATCCACAACACTACACACTAACTACACAAGACAACACATTAACTACACACTCCAAACACGCTAAACATCACAAATCTCTCACATCTCAAAACTCGCTCTCTCTCTTTTTCTGCTGTCTTTCTTTCTCTCTCTCTCTCTCGCCATCACTCCTAAAACTTCCCCCTCTTCCTGAACAACCAAATGTCATGTTGCCATATCATTTTTTGATTGGTCGACACTCCACCAACACGAACGGGCTGTTTTTTGTTTTGTTTTTTGGTCATAAGCAGAGAGTGCTTGCTAGCATTGTCCTTAGACAGTAAACGTAAGGAAATTATTCAGGAAAAAACGCGCATATATTGTTTATCATGACTCTGGTTCTACGTGGCCTATCAGCACAATTTAAAAACTGGTATATATCACCTTGTTGCTTTGTCATCTTGAAGTGGTCATGTGATTGGCTTACCATGACTACTTTATTCTTCCTTGGTCAAACAGCAGCACTCATGTGATTGTTTTGCTCCCTTAGCTCCAGGTGTTGTGCCAAAAAGTTATCGTCGGGCAGAAAGTGATTGCCGTCCGCGGGAGCGGACCACCTCTCTACAACAGTAAGCATGTACTTAGTTTTTCATGGTTCAGTGTGCCATCCACAAATTTAAATTCTCTATCATGCAAAAAGAAAGTCATACATGAACATGATCCAGAAATGCAGCTGTCTTCTGTGGGCCAAAGCTCACTTAAAAAGGACTGAGGCAAAGTGGAGAACTGCTCTAATGTCAGAAAAATCTTTTTGTTTGTTTGTTAGAAAATGTGGATCCTGCATCCTCTGGGATAAACAGTAAAGGGCTTTAACAAGTGCTGCTGTTTTTGCAGCTTGTTATCAACACTCAATTCAAAACCTCTGAAGGTATGTAATTACATTACTGCCTATGGAATTGGCTGCTTGCACATCTGGCAATGCACCATCAGTGCTGAAAGGTGTACACAGGTCTTAGAGCAGCTTATGCTCCCATCGAGTTGACATCTATTTCAGCAAGACCACGCTAAACCATATACTGCATCTATTACAATAGCATCTCTTCACAGTAGAAGTACCTGGGTGTTAAAATGGCCTGCCTGCAGTTCAAACCTTTGACCAAGAAAAAACACATCGGGTGCATCATGAAACGAAAGATATGACAAAAAGGACCCAGGACTGTAGAGCAGCTAGAATCCTACAGCAAACAAAAATGTGGGTTTTTTGACCCAGTATTTGAATTTCTCTTGACTTGTTATATATTTGTTTGAAGAGGTATAAGATCATTTAGGTTTTTCTTCCTGAGTAAATTATTTTCTTCTTCTTTTGAGTTTGATGATGTTTTCTTTGTGTCCTGTCTTTAGTGTTTTAGTGTTTTTTTTTCTTTTGTCCTAGTTCAGTTATGTGTGTGTGTGTGTGTGTGTGTGTGTGTGTGTGTGTGTGTGTGTGTGTGTGTGTGTGTGTGTGTGTGTGTGTGAGAGAGAGAGAGAGAGAGAGTGTGAGTGTCAGCGAAACTCGCTTCAAACTCGCTTCCATTTTCTGAAACTAAGGAGCATGTGTTTCATGACATGACTCACAGTGTGCATTAGCAGTCACCTGTACAGAATAAATTAGGTGTGTCATAAAGGTGAGTCCAACAGCAGATTAGCCTAAAACATTATAAATATTAGCATTATGGCAGAAAAACAGCCCACCTTGCTTCCACTCCACGGTCCACTCTGTGGTGTTGGGACACGACTCAAGCAGGTCAGAGGTCACATTTCTGGGGACAGTCTCTCTGGAGTTGATGATTTTCACTTTACCTTTGGAAACATTACATATTATTATGTTATTCCCCAGCGGGGTTGAGCTAAGAGTAGCGAGGGTGTCTTGTTACCGGAGCTGTCCATCACAGTGAATATGACCCCGCCTCCGATCCCCATGCACTGTGGGTTGATGATGGAGGTGCACAGCAGCGCAGCAATGGCAGCATCCACTGCAGAGCCGCCTTTCTGAAGAATGTCCCTGAAAGAGTTCATCGTTAACACTTTAGTGTTATTTTTATCGTGTGTTAGGGGTGCACAATTAATGTCATTTTAATCTTCATCAAAATTTTAATGTCCCACAATTAAATTGTCATGACTGAATAACACAACGATGTGTTGGGCTTTTTGTTATTGCATGTGCTAGAGATGCACAGTTCATTGAATTTTAATCTCAATCACATCCCACAGTTAAATTAACCTGATCATTTGCAGACGAAACAGGAGGATCTTGAAATGAATAAATCCACTTTTTTGGGTGTCTGTGAGGAGCCTAGCATAACGACTGTGGACAGGGCAGAGAGGACTGACTGAGACCACTGTAAGGTCAGTTGCAATCATCCAAGTGGGAAGAAATGAGAGCATGAATTACAATTTCACCATCTTTTACAGAAAGAAAAGGCCTCGTTTCAATATGGAGCAGAGATGGAGCTGTTTTTAACCACTAAGTTAAATATGTCAAAAATCACACCAAGATTTTTTGCATAGGGTTTGATATAACTGGAGAGATTGTGAAGCTGATCACAAAGCTCTCTGATGGACCTAAGCACTTTGAGTGCTCAGTTTCAGTAGAAAAGCAATTTAAACAACCATTTAAAAGTGAAAGCAGTGCTCTGTGGAGTTAATCCTGTGTTAGGTTTTGGTAACTGCATTAAACCTGCTCTGAAATTAGGCAAACAAGGAGGAACAACTTTATTTTGATCCAAATTTTTGTACATCAGCAGGAAAGTTTGTATCCAAAGAAGCAGAAAAGACAGTAGCATTGTGTTGGCAGATTAAAAAAATGGAAGTAAAATGGTTACATACTGTTTCAAACAAATAAACTGAGAAAAACATTGAAAGTTGTAGCAAAAAGAGGTAAAATAAGACAGAAGATTACAAGGTTAAAATTAACTGAATTAAATCCTGCATGAGAAAAAGCTGAGTAATTTAAAAAGAAATGACAGAATCAGAAACATGACTGGAAAGACTTGATACTATAATTGTGACCTAAACAAGTCGCTGCCAACCAAGGAAGGTATGAATTACATTCCAGGCTCCAGGTAGGGTTGTGCGAGGTAGCTGATATGCATTTAGATGTAAATGTTTTAGTAATGTCTCTTTAAACATTTGTTTTCTTGTTGGCTTGAAATAAAATATCACTGCTGGTACTGCAGCTTACTGCAACTTAAGTATGCATTTAAATTTAAAGGTTAGGAGAGGCAAAGCAAGATATCCACATGTTGGACCAGCATGTCTATTACATGCTTTAGCGTGATACTGGGATATTACTCCCTATATGCCTCTATGTTGTCATTACAGACGTTGTCAGTAAAAATAGTGATTTTTTTCACGGCGGGGTGCGCCAGTGTGAAGATGAGGTGCACCCAGAAGCAGACATGGTGGAGCCAAAACTAAGTTTCAAAAATAAAGCGAGCCTTTATTTGGCTGAAGGAACGAATGAACAAACAAAACGACAAACAAGACTTGACTATGAACTAAACTATGACCTTGACGAGGAAAACATGGGGGTACGTGTGCAGACAACGTGAAGCTGAACACAATTAGACTGAGGACTTAAATACACACATGAGGTGAGGTGATTAGGGGAAGTGGAGACACATGAGGACACAGCAGACTAGGGGCAGTAAAACTAAATACAATGAGCAAAGAACACCAGACTCTTTCAAAATAAAACAAGAGCCATGGTAAGACGCAGACATGACATGAGCTTGACAACAAGAAAACACACGACAGACATGAAACATGACAGGTAGACACACTAAACAACAAGGGAAACCTACCACAGTCATAACTGAGAGTAGGACACTGAGGACGAGAACATGTAGTGAACAGGAACACATACATAACTCAGAATGCATAGAGTAACCTAAACTAAACCTATAACTCAAAGCAACCTGATAATACAAGACATACACCTCCCTACGATATCCCTAAGAACACAAATATAATAACCTCAAAATGCTGGGTCACAGACCCAGCCCGTGACAGATTTGTCAGTCGGGAACAAAACAGGTCTTATGTCCAGATCTTTGAAGTGAACAATGGAATACACACACACACACACACACACACACACACTTTTTCAGAAACTGAAAATTTGATGACCCGCTTGGGAGCCAAATAAGCCGGCATTACTATCATTGTGACCTTCAGATCAATATATTAACCTCAAAGAAGAGGTCAGAGGACAAATGTAGGATGATGATATAGGGTATATATTTATACCCTATACGTTGACAATACACATCACACCTGTAAGAATCATAGTTTCTAAGTTATAAGGTTTTGTTTCTACATTTTTAACCAATAAATCATTTAGTCGACCTTGGTGGATGAAGGACATTTTTTAATAGATTAATTAATTATTTATTAATATGACTCCACTGTGCACCCTTACAACACAGAATTCATTACAACTTTTTGAGCTGTTGTGTTTGCAAACAAAATGATCGCAGGCCGCACTCATCCTAAAGCTAGAAGCACAAACATTGGCGGAGATAATAATGTATTATCCTCTGTATCATAGGCTTAAAAATGTAGTTCACACTTTTTATGTGATTCTATGTAAATGAGACAAGACAGGGTTAGGGTTAGACGATAGCATGAAGCAAGGGCGTAGATTTGGCATGGACGGAAGGGACATGTCCCCACCAATAATTTGATCTCTTTAAGTAAAGAAAAACAAACCCGATAGAAAGAAGAAAAAAACGATCTGTCAGCGTCTCATTCACCCAGCGGTGCAGAAAGAGTTAAATTTCTCTACTGGAGTCCTACGTCATGTGACAAATATGGCCAATGTGATTGGCTGAGCCTCTCAGGGAGCTCTGTTTAGTTTTAGCAGCGGCAAACCTGCGCTGCGAGGAGGAGAGGAGGACGGCAGCAAAGAGGAAGAAGCTGGATATAAGAAAGTATTTTTCAAAGAAACCTGTAAGTCACTTAAAGCCAAGCTCACTCATAAAATGTGTCATAATAACGTTACAGGCTATGCCAGGCTTTGGCCCACATCAGTCTAAAATTGTATGTAACCATGAATAAGGTGTTTTGGAAACTAACTGCACAACAGCAGCACTATTAGTTCTCTCAGTCTCAGAGCAGCATTTCTAATTTTGATTGAAACTGTCAGAAAACAGCAGCCTCGAGCAAGCCAGGATATTAGTTTACAGAGGCTGTTAAAATGATATGTCTAACGTTAAAATGTTGGTGACACAATAATTTCATCCTAATGGCACTGACGTATTCATAGGGTTCATTTTTGAGACAAAATGTCATGAGGTAGTCATGATTTTGCAAATATCCACCTTGTAGTGCAGTTTGCACAAATTGTTTTAAAAATGCACTCAGCCTACAAACATTACTGATGAGTCAAGATCTGCACAAATTGACAGAAACACTGAAGCAGCTCCACATTTTATTCTTATTGTCATGTTTGTCCTATTTGTCAGGTGACAGAAGAACCAACACTAAGCTCAGAGAGTGATGGTGACACAAGATCACAGGTGAAGCTGGATGATGACTTGCTGGTTCATGACTGTATTTGAAGCACATGTGTGACTGCATGTATGTGAATGTCTCACTGTTATTTATCAGGTGACAGAGGCAGCTCTGCCATGTAGCTCGGACAGAGGTGAAGAGGCAAGGTCACAGGTGACTGACTGATGATTTGGTGCTATAGGTTAACGAGAGGAGAAGGCATGTGTTTGGCTGCTTCACACAGTGGACATTGAGTTGTTGTGTGGGGCACCAGTAGTCCATGTCTGTTGCTGTAACAGTAGTTCATGTTGAGAATAAAACATCCCAGCTCACTGATCTGATCGGGGCAATAGTGCCTAAAATGTTGCATAATGTTGCTGAGAGATCTTTTATTTTGTGTTAATCTTAGACGAGTAGTTTTATGGACAAAAACCACCAGGTCATTCAGTGTTCCCTTAGTGCTAATGTGTAGGAGATGTTTGTGTACTATAACTGAAGTAATGATGTTAAGTCCTTAAAGTCATATTCTTTTATTGTCACGACTGTATTTGAAGCTATTTTTTATTTTTGTATGACACCTGATTTATATGGAATATGGCTGAAGTAAACTAAAGCCTAAAATACTTAGTCAGTCATTTGTTTAATAGTAATTTAACATATAAAACTATGAATTGTAATTTTAAATGGTTTAAAAGCATGTAGAATAGCATATGTAGGCAAGTATATTTCTCCTTTTATCAAGAAGCAAAGACAAAAAGGGGAAGAAAAAGAAACGGGGCAGGGCTCGGTGGTTGAATCATCCGTCCCCACCAATGCCAAAACCAAATCTACGCCCTTGACATGAAGATTTTGCATTAAGCTGTATTATGCAGATCACACTGAATTTTATGAAATGGCATATTGGTTTCCTAAAGAAGGGAAAATAGAATTTAGTTACGAGTAGTCATCTTGTAAATAGATGTAGAGAAAAAATACAAACATAATCGCACACTTACACGATGAGACGCGGGTTACGCAGTTCTCAGAGATCTTTTAGCGTTTGCATTTGGATCAGTGCATAATCGTATATGTAATGTGGAAAAATGTCGTAGAAGTTTAAAATGTTACTCACAGTCCAATCTTTGAACAATCCTCGGAGTCTGCGGCCACTGCAGCTTTTGAGAAAGCGCAATTAGGGTCCTCGTCGTCCGACGGGGCAACCTGACATAGCCAGAACTTTACCCCGAACCCTGCCCCCAAACCTGCCCCCAGACCACCTACGATAATACCTACGACAGCACAAAGGCAAAACCACCACACGACCCACACTTTGGAGCAACAAGGAGAACAAGAGGAGCAATTGAGAGTCGTCTTTGCCCAGCCAACTTTCTCGTTGGGGGAAGAACTAGGAGTCGCACTTGACTTCTCAGCGGTCTCGTTGAGGGGGCTATCGGGAGTCGTATTTGCCCCCTCAACGTCCTCGTTTGACTCAGGCATCGCTGTTTTCTTCTCTGCGTAACCGTCGGTAGTTCACTTCCTCTGAAAGTTTACCGCTTGTTGATTCCCCAGATAGCACAGCTACGTATTGCGCACATGGATCTGCTCTGTGTGGGTACTAATAGGCGCAGCGTGGCGGAGACGTGTGTTTGTTCATTGGTAAGCAGAGGTAGCTGCTACTACTGATGTGCGGATCGATCCTGAAATATCAATTCCTCTGATACCAATCATTTATGTTCTAGAGTCGATTCTCACATTAAAATATTGATATTTTAGTAATTTAGAGTAAATTTGTAGTTTATTATTAACAGGAACACAGAGGAAAGAAACTATAACAATGTCTCGCAGCCCCTTGGCGTGCGCACTCACAACAATGGATGAGCGTAATTGAAGTCATGTGCGGACTTATTTTACCTCCACAAACAGCTGAGACCTGCTTTGCGATACATGTGGCAAAAAAGTGCTCCAAGAGTGAGGTGTTGTGGCCACACTAGGGAGACATTAAAAAGGGCTGTTGGGGGGTAAATACATTTTACAGGGTTTATTTAGTGGAGTGGAGTGGTGGAGTGAAACTCTGCTGTCTGCTCCTTGCTATCTAAAATATAACCGGGCGCTGACGTAAACGCTCGACCGTCTCACACTTCTGTTTAATCGTTTTCTGTTTGATGTTTATTCAGCTGTGTGAAAACCCCAGAGGAACCCTCCCGAGGGATTAATAAAGTTACATTTAATTTAATCTAATAACTTTAATCTCAGCCAAGCCGATTTTCTCACGAACAAATAAAACACTGAAAAAGCCCAACAATAACATTTTTAAGTTATCAAAGTGACTTATATATCATGTTTAACCCCAGTAGTGAAAGACCGCGGGGGTTTGAAGACAATGTGTCGGTCGGCTCAGATATTTGAAGTTTACACAGCTACATTCTCACCTGAAAATATGTTTAAAGTTTTTTTGCGACCCAGAAAGAGAAATCAGAGCAATATTAAAACTAAGTCGCAGCGAGTGACCCCTCATGGGACTCTCCTCAGGTCTTTCTGGGATAGTGCTGCCCCTCTGTTGGTCTCTTGTGTTCTGAGGGCCTCCAGATGTCTGGAGTTTTGATCTCCTCCATACCTGCTTCATGCCCTGGTGGACGGGGCTGTGGCCCCCCCACACCCTCTAACAGATCATTACATGTAGGAACCTTTTAAAAACAAGCGCGTTCATGCTCACAGGTGTACACACGGGTGCTCACACACACACAAACTACACTCTTTTGGCTCCTACCTTAAAGCACACTGTGTGCTGTCAATCTTACGTGCTGCACAATAATGTTTAACATTTAGTATTTGCTGTTATATTCCCATAGATCATCATGATGTTGTTTATTCTATTGCTCTAGTCTTCTTCTGCTTGTTTTCTTTTTTTTCTCAACAGGTGATCCAGGAAAAGAGAAAAAAAAAGACAAAGGTGATGAAACAGATTTTCATTGTCTCTTCTCTCTATCTCTTTTCTCCTTTTTCTTTCCCTCTCCTTCTGTTAACTTTCTTCTGAACTTTTCTTCTTGTTTTTCTTTCCCGTCCCCGAGTCCAGTCTGGCCTGATTACAATAACTTAGAATAAAAATAACTAATAAAGATCAAATAAACTAGGACAATCAAGTGGACCAGTATAGCAAAAGGCCCACTTGGGAAAGTAAATCTGTTGGGCATTTTTCTTGGCCTTCAGACAATAATTCTGATTGCTACAGTGCCAGACAGGACATACAAAAAAACTATGTCGCTGCCACCATTGTTGGAAACTGGAATTGGCTGGGCCGCGCTATGAATTCTGGGATATGGTTTTTCAATTTTGTTGTCCTGGAAATTCGGGAGAATGTTGGCTCCGGGAGGGGCACTGAAATTCGGTATTCTCCCGGAAAAATTGGGAGGGTTGGCATGTATGGTTGTGGCAACATCACTAACCTTGTCAAACACCTCAAAGTAAATCATATCACAGAATATGACGAGTGTATGTTGAGGCGAACTGAAGACGAGGAGAGGGACAGGTGCTGCTAGGGCGAGACAGACGTCTCTCATATATATATATATATGTGTATGTATATATGTGTATGTGTATATATATATATATATATATATATATATATATATATATATTAGTATAGATAAATCAAATGAATGAAAATATACAATGTATATTGTTCACAAATATACATGTATCTGATAAAAGGACAACTGGTTTGCTCAAATTCTACTTAAAGAATGGATAGCATCAGGGACGTGTGATTTTCTAAAATGGAAAAACATTTGGGCTAAATAACTATTTATCAGCATCATATTTCAACAGGTCTCGAATAAGCAGGACTTTACAACTTTTCTTTGTTCAAGTAGTTTTCACAACGCTAAATTATTCTTGACAAGTGATACTTACAAGGATATAAGTAATCTTTTTTTTCAATGTCATATATAAATATTCCCAACTCACCCTGTGGGTGGTCTTTTGTCCTTCAAGAACACGTCCTGTACTAGAGGCCTGGGAGCTTGAGGGTCCTGCGCAGCATTTTCACTGTTCCTAGAACTAGAACTTAACCCATGTTAAACTCCTTTTTTTCCTTTTTTTTAAACATGCAATGCTCATAAACAAAACTTAGCATTTCTAAATATGAACTGTTTTTTATTTCCAACAATTAGCTTTACAGATCAAGTCTTTTTGGTTTAATCACTTCCCTACCAGACCTGGTTCAAACTACACCTGGTGTATGGGGGGTGCTTTGCTCAGGGACAGTCTCTGTAGGAGTGGACTGGATCTGCTTTGCTTTGCTTTGAGCCTCTGTTTGTGGGATCAGCACGAGATGACTGCGGTTCCTTCTGATTGTCCCTTGAGGTCTGCTGATGATGTACGATCGTGGAGTTGGGTGGACTGATGTCACTGTGCCTTGTGCTTTTGCATCCATGATCTCTCAGAATGACAAATCTGCTGAAAATCAGGCAGACATGGCTCTAAAGTTTCAGGAAGCATTGGCAAAGTAGTACGAAGTCTGTGCCCCATGAGAAGTTGAGGTGGGCTGTAGCCATTCGCCAGTGCTGTTTTCTGTAAGCCAGCGATGCTTTGTATGGATCGCTGGCCTTTTTGAGGAGATTCTTGATGGTCTGGACGCCTCTCTCCGCCTCGCCGTTGCTCTGAGGGTATCTGGGACTACTTGTTACTCTCATGCTCAAAACGGTAGTCCTTTGCAAAGTCTTCCATGGCTTGACATGCAAATTGTGGGCCATTATCCATAATCAGTGTTTCAGGTATTCCATGACGTGCAAATATTGACGTTAAATGCACAATCACATCAGGATGAACGAGTTGGGCTAAGATGAGCAATCTCGACATACCTCAAGAAATAATCCACTACCAACAAATAGTTTTTGTCCTTTAGTGTGAACAAATCCACTCCCAACTTCTGCCATGGCCTCTCAGAGAAACATGTGGGCATAAGAGGTTCCCTCACATTGACTCTTCCCTGTATGCACAGCCTGCACTTAAGGACAAGTTCACTGATCTGATTACTTAATCCTGGCCACCACACTGCTTGTCAGGCACGTTCTGACACTTAACTACACTTTGGTGACCCTGGTGTATTTGGTCCAAAACTGCATTTTGCATGTTTGCAGGTAAGAATTTTGTGTACACTCAAAACTGCTCTTTCTGACCAGTAGTGTTTTATTACTCCCTGCAGCTGGTTCCTGTCCGGCCAGCCCTCAGCACAGAACTTCATGACTTGGGAACAGACACTGTCAGACTGTAGCTGCTCACGGAGATCTGCAAGATACTTGCTGCTAGTAGGAAGGCCCTCCAGCACTGTGTCAACGTAAATATCAGTGTCCTCTATAAGATCATTGTCTCTGGGCATCACACTGTTTGTCAGCGGTAAACGCGAGAGCGTGTCGGCTGTGGTGAGGCTTGCGCATGCGAAATCTCTGTATCTGCGGTAGAAGCAAATCCAAGGCTTGCCCTCCGAGTAGACTCACGAGTGGCTTGTGGTCAGTCTCAAGCTCAAAGTGTAGCCCCAGAATGAAGTCATTGAATCTTTCACAGGCCCAAGTGAGTGCCAGCGCTTCTTTTTCCAGCTGAGCATAGCGCTGCTCTGTGGGCGTCAAGGATCGTGAGGCATAAGCGACTGGTGACCACACGTCATTGTCTTTCTGTAGCAAAACCGCCCCCAACCCGTGAGAAGAGGCGTCTGCTGAGATCCTTTGGGGCTTGTTTGGGTTGTAAAGCTGCAGTACCAGAACGGATTACACTTGTCATTTTAAACTGTTAAATGCTTTATGTGCTCAGGCTGCCAGTACCACATGTTTTTAGTTGAAAGCAAGTCTCTCAGTGGCTTGTCTTTTTCGGAAAGGTTTGGGATGAGTTTCCCAAGCTGGTTCACCATTCCAAGGAAGCTCCTAAGCTCGCTCATGGTGCTTGGCTCTTTCATATTCTGCACTGCGTTGGTTTTGTCAGGGTCAGGACTCACACCTTCTGATGACACAATGAATCCTAAGGACAGCGTGGAGTCTCATTTTGTGCTCCTCTTTTGTGGATCCCCAGACCAGGATGTCGTCCATGTGGCACACGACTCCCGCGAGGCTGTCACTTCCATCACCATCATGTTTTGGAAATGCTCTGATGCACTGGAAATGCCAAACGGCAAATGATTGAAATGGTATCTACCAAATGGCGTAATGAATGTGGTGAGGAGAGCAGATTCTTTGGACAGGGGTATTTGCCAAAATGTTAGCATCGAGCTTGGAAAAATATTGCGCACCTGTAAGCATTCCTAGTGTTTGGTCTGCAGAGGGGAGGATATATCTTTCATGACACACTGACTCATTTAATGATCATGTCCACACAGATGCGGACTTTCTCTTTGTCCTTTTTGGGGGCTACGACCATGCCGCAGCACAATAATCACACAACCGGCATAGTAACTCCAACTTTAATGATCGCCTTCTTTCATACAACTACAGAAAAAACTGACCCTCCAAACTTCTACGTCCCCTTTCTCGCCTGCGGGTAGCCACGCCTCCCCACAGGACACTTGTGCAGTAGGACACTTACATCTTAACAATCTCTCCATTTCGTTCTCCCAGGAAAAGAAAACAGATTAGTACAATATTTTTTTCCTTTTTGAACAATATAACAGCTTAACATAATATAACACTCTACACTAGCGTTTCAAAAAATCATTTTTTTATGTGTGTTATTTTTGTTTTTTTAGTCATTAGTCCTTTCAGTCTTTCAGTTGCCACTCCACTTCTCTCAGGGCTCTTAGCAGTCCAAGTGCTGATGTTCCCACGCTGTAAAATGTAATTCTAGATGTTTGTTATTTCAACATATTATTCTTTATCATTATCATTATTATTCTTATTCTATATCAGTTTGACGATAGATGACTGAAGTTGTTGTTATAACATAGAATTACAAGTTAAAAACGTCCCAATTACACCAAAAAAAGCTAACTTGAAAACTCATGTCCAGCTAAATCAGCAACTTATGTGAACTTGACAATGTGGGTAAGTTGAGCACAGCAGGATTCAAAACTGTCCCACGTGACTGCTATCGAGGTGCATGAGGAATTGGCGGTTAACGACATGCTCACTTTACTTGGACGTTTTCTAATTGTCTTCTTTGGAATATGCTTTCAAGGTGAGTAACATTGGTTATAACTATAAGGAAAGAGAGCTACAAAAGTTGGAACATGTTTTGAATTTATGGCATGACGTGGGTTTTCTCTTTTGCCGAAATGTTTGCTTTAGCTAATGTAACTTTAGCCGACAAGGTCCAGCTTGTGTGTCATGACCAAACTTGACCTAATAAAATGACATATGGCCTTTTTTATGGGTTTAATGTGGCACTGACCAAATCACAAGTATTGTGCCGCTAGCTTTAAGGTTGTGCACTCAACCACTGTTGTGATATTAGCAAGCTAACTCAGCTAATTAATAAAGTTTATTTCATATTGTCTCTGTACTTGTAAATTTCTTTCAAGTTCACAGGTTGTTGTATTTTGGTGGAAGTTCATTTTGGCAATATTTCCAATAACTGACTGGGTTCAAAAATAACTTTTTGGCAGGACTGCTATGCTTGTTGTCATCTGTTTACCCCTATGTAATCACTTAAGTTGTTATTAACTGCTGCATGCTAAGCTGCAAGAGTGCACTGAGGATTTAGACAAAATATGGTCTACAAACCAGCATTATATTAGTTTTTATCAGATAGTCCTCCAGTGTGTTTATTTTTTGCTTTAATTATATTGTGCAGTTATTTGTTACCCTGAAATGCTTTATGCTTAACAACAGCTCACTATTTTAACTTATTTTTGAACTCTTGTGATCAGTATGACTAGATTGTGTGAGTTTCCATACTAAAAGAGCTGTAGTGATAAAATAATTGGCATAAGAGACACTGAGATTTAGCATGATATACTGCAGAAGTTTGTTTGTTTTGTTTTGTTTTGTTTTTTGCATAATTTACCTTTTAATTTAACTGCATTCCCTGTATTGTAAGAAAACTAACATTGTTTATATGTCAGAAAATTAGCAAACATGAATAAATGGCGAAAACAAAATAATTATAACATATATTTTTATTTTACTTATTTTAGGTCTGTGAAGCCAAACTTGATGCTGGGGATTTATTTTTGTCAGTGGAGTCAAATGGTAAGTTACAATTTGTGCATTTTGCCATACTGGAAACACCACAGATTATATTGTAACTTAATAGCTTAATAGCAAACTTTGCACTCTTTTGGGTAAATTGCTGTCCACACACAGAATGTGCACATTATTTCAGATATAAACAGGGAGTATGTAATGGACTTGCTGGCTTTAATGTAAAAAGCCTGTTGTGTAACTTTAATGAGGCAGTTGGACTAAAGCAATATGTTGCTCATCAAGATAAACATCTGAGGAATAAGGAAACTGTTACTTGTCCTTTTACTCAGTGTTCTTTTAATCGCACGTTTACTAAAGTTTTACATCACATAAGTCATTTTCACAATCATTCTACTTTAAAAGATATCAAGACAGAGCTTATTGTTCTCTGAACTTCCTTGTTCGCTGAACGGCAGGTAAAGTGCATCTTTTTGTTTGTTTGCTTAGATGACGGTTTGCTTAAATTTGGGTCTCAAAGAATAATTTTTTTATTCTGCCTGTACTCCCCACCCCTCTTCTTCTGTTGCTCAGGTTGAAGCAGAATTTGCCCGCCTTACATCTGTTGACCTGAAAGGGTTCCTTTTTGCTGTGCTTGACCATTATGGAGAGATTCGTGGAGCTGTACAAAATCAAGAGCAGCATAGGAGGGCTAACTAGGCTCATAAAATGCTTCGATGATGATGTAAGTGTTCAACTGCGAAATCTAATCCTTTGTGTAAGTTTTAGGTTATCCAGTTCAACTGATGAACTCATTGAAAGAAAGCTGATAAGTAAAGTCTGTCATCATATTTCACAACTGGACATTTAGTTTGGTAACTTTTACAGAATCTGTGTATATTGGTGGTAGGTTGGATATCATATTCTACTTGAATGTCCTGATAAGCCTGATTCAATGATAATCACATATTGATGGAATTATGTATCAAAAAGCTGTGAATTTGGAGCTGTCTACATGCTTCATAAACACTGTTTAAAAAGTGTTTTTGTTTTCTTTTTGACTTCTTTGACCAGAGCCCTACACAAAGGAAGAGGACAGAGGGCCTCATTTTCTAAAGGAAGATCCCTCACACACTCTCAAGACTGCGAAGGTTAGCATTGTTTCTTTTAGTAAATTTAATAATGACAGCACCACAGTGGATTTTAAATTAAACATGTGGCATCTATGAAACAGTAGATGCCACATGATAACATGTGTACTTCTTCCTCACCAAATGTATTATTACAAGATCTTTAACACTGGAGATGGTCTGGGTTTCAGAGAAACTAACTGGCAAGCTAGCATTGATATTATTAGTGTCTTGTGTTTATTCATGTCTTCACCAGGGTCTTTGACATTTCGCTGTTGTACTGTTCACTTCAGCTTTACGTTTGATTTCTCACATTGTATATTGTAATGGCAGAGATATTAGGATATTTAAGGGCCTGCAGTGGCTGCTACAGCTGTGGGGGGCAATACTTTGGTGAAATGTCCTGGACCCTGGAAAAGAGACTGGGTAAGCAATTAAAGGTCACTGGCCCAGAGTCATTGGGCAGCTGGGTAAAGGTGGATGTTGATATTCAGTGCCAATTATGCAACCTGTTCAGCCATGTCTATATGCTCTTTCTTCATGCTGTTAATATGGGGGGGTGGGGGGGGGGAATAAACTTTAATCAATAAACTGATTAAAGGAGCATTGTCTATGGAGCCACAATCTGATCCTGTAGTGTAGCTGCAGTTTGTTTAGAGCACAGCCAATATTTAGCACAAGTAAATTTAAATTCACACACACTGGTGATGGCAGCTACATTGTAGACATGCTCAGTTATTTATGAACATGGTCTTTGTTTAAAGCAAGAAATGGATTTGTAACATGGGGGTGCATATCTCATTCTGAAAAAGCTTTAACAACTAATAAGTGTTACCCAAAGCCAATCAGCATCATCCAAGGCATCAGTATGGCTCTTCTTTGGAAAGACATGAATTCTTAAGCACGAGGGATATTGTGTAATTGTAATTGTGTAATTTTATATATTTTTTTGTCTTTGAACCCTTTTATAACCGACAGGTATTGAAGACACGTTTTCTAAGAGGATGAAAGTTGGCATTGTGATGGTGAAAGAAGAAGACATCATCGATGTGTTGGTTGTCCTTGAGGCAGCAGTAATCCTGTCTAATCTGAGGGATGTCTCAAGTGCCATTTCCATGCTGATGGGTCTTCTTTTTGCCCTCAACATAGACTATCCAAAGGAACTTAAGGACATCTTTGAAGTCATTCAGAACGTCCTAATGAACATTGGTGGAAGGCAGTGCGTCTCACTACTGCAGGGTCTAAGAAACAGACTCTTGCTCACAGCATACAATTGCCTTAGTGTTAAGGACAGTTTTTATTTTACTGTTTGTTTTTTATTCTTGCAAGTTCTCATTCTCACTTTTGTATGTCAATAAATGACTACACTTTACATTCCAGATTAGACAATTGCTCATTTGTTCATTGTTTAAGAAACTTATGTGAACAACAATATAATGGTGGACTTCGCAGATGCTTATCTCATGCAAGTCAGTAGTTTTTCCTTTGTTTTGCAATTGAGCAGACTCAAACTAATGTTTCTGAAATATGCATCTTATCAAATGTTTCAGAAGCATGTACTCATTTTCAGAGATGTTGGTTCTGTGGAATTTGTTGCAATTGTAAACGAAGACAAATACAAGAGTTTGATGTCTTAGTTGTTATAAACTGATCTTTACTGTCACTTATCAAAGGTTTTGTACTATTTTAATATTTCAAGTTTTATGCTAACAGGTGTGACTGAGCACAATGAAGTTTAAAAATTTTGCAAATGTAAAGAATAACTTTTCTAAAATAGCAAGTGTTCCGTTGATACATTACATTAATGCAGACTTTATGTTGTTGCTTCACAAGAATCACTACTGCTCCTAGAGTATTGGTCAGAATTTAATCTTCACCCAAACTGGGCTCAAGACCAAGTTCAAATTTATTGTTTCACAGCGAGCAACTTTTGAGTTTTGATGGATTGTGAGCCTGATGAGCTACGTCACTGATTTTTCTGTTTCTCAGATAACTAAGATGGCACAATAAATGTTGAATGTTGCGTGCTCATGAGTAATTGTCTTGTCATGTTCTTAAAACAAACTTTCTGCTTGAAATGATCAGATACACTTTAATGGAATCTGTGGGTTTTTATTTTTTTTCTGTAAACAACAGAAAATTAATTTAAAGGAATGTAGATATTTAAACCTGAGATCTAAGATAAGCCTAACAGGAAGTTTTGCTGAAATGGATGTTAGAAAGCTAAACAAACAAACAAAACAAAACAAAAAAAAAAAACGTAAGATGTTCAATACACATTTTTCTTTACATCAATTCAATTCAATTTTCAATTCAATTCAATTTTATTTATATAGCGCCAAATCACAACAAAAGTCGCCTCAAGGCGCTTCATAGATACAGAGAAAAACCCAACAATCATATGACCCCCTATGAGCAAGCACTTTGGCGACAGTGGGAAGGAAAAACTCCCTTTTAACAGGAAGAAACCTCCGGCAGAACCAGGCTCAGGGAGGGGCGGGGCCATCTGCTGTGATTGGTTGGGGTGAGAGAAGGAAGACAGGATAAAGACATGCTGTGGAAGAGAGACAGAGATTAATAACAGATATGATTCAATACAGAGAGGTCTGTTAACACATAGTGAGTGAGAAAGGTGACTGGAAAGGAAAAACTCAATGCATCATGGGAATCCCCCGGCAGCCTACATCTATTGCAGCATAACTAAGGGAGGATTCAGGGTCACCTGGTCCAGCCCTAACTATATGCTTTAGCAAAAAGGAAAGTTTGAAGCCTAATCTTAAAAGTAGAGATAGTGACATCCAGTCAATCAACTCTGATAATTAAAATGAAACTGATTTACGAGTTCACTCAGCTACCTTAAGGAGCTCAGTTAATTAATAAACTTAAATCAACTTAGCTAACAGATTATGTTAGTTAAGCTAAAATAGATTCCTAAGTTAAACAAAGTACTAAAGTATTTGCATTAACTAAAAAACCCAAGTCAACTGAACTAGGACAAGAGTTTAAACAATAGATTATTTTAATTTATCTGAAAGGGTTTTCCCAAGTAAGAATTACAATTAAAGGAGTTGAACTGACTAACAAATCTCAGTCAACTAAACTAAGACGAAAGTTTAGACAACGTGATTTTTCATTAAGATAACAATTGGTTGTGTTACAAGAACAATTTATTTATATATATTTCTTGACTTAACTTAAAATTTTAAGGCAGCCCTTTACCTGATATTTTTAAGTTGAAACAACAAGTTATATTTTACAGTGCACTTTTGTCAGGCAGTTAGCAAGCTGCTCTTTGGTAGATGTCCATATGATGTGCTGAACAGTCCCTATGTGCATAAGTTCTTTGTTGCTACTAATGTTGAGCCACAGCCTCTTCTCAGTTACAGATTTTGTGGACTTGACAGCATCATGAAGGGAATGGTTGTCTGTTACACAGATGTTGTGTGTACCATCACCAGTGGTGAGCTCAGAATAGAGTGCAGCCAGAAAAACAGCTGTTAGTTCCCAGTTACCCCTGTACAGGTGGTCTGGACCGGCTCTCCATCCTTCGAGTCAGAGTCCCTTAATCCCTACGGGTATTACCCTGATAGGTGAAGTTGAGACTAGTTTAAGCCGGCGGCGAGGAGACTCGCTCAGCCTCTAACTGCCTTCGTCTAGAGATAAGATAAAACTTTATTAATCCCTCGGGTGGGTTCCTCTGGGAAATTTGGTAGTCTATGGGCTCAAAATGTGGTTGTACTTGTAAAGCAGGATTTGTATGTGTAAAAAGATTTGTGTGTGGACGTAGCCAAAACAAACGCGTGAATCTGTGCAAGTTACAAGTACGAATTTTGACCCTATTTTTCTTCCTTTCATCTGATTGGACAATGTCATGTGAATCACAAATGTAACAATCCAATCAGAGAACAGATGGGTTTGGCTGCCGGAAGGGAGCTTTTTTGAACTGCAGGTCCTTGAAGGTCCCTCTGACTCTATGCTCTCATTGGCAACCTTAATGAAACATATTTGTCAGCCACACTTATTAACGGCAGCTCTCCTCTAATGATCTATGGCACTTGCTGAGTAAAATTTAGTGACCTGGACAGTAGGTCCCAAGGATGTGTTATAACGATTTACTAGAATATCCTATTTATCACACTATAAACTCTAACTATTCTGTTGCTAAGTGACTACAACCGTTGTTGAGTTGGGTCTTCTTTTAGGAGGGAAGGAGGATCATCGTGCGCACTGATAGAATCCAGTTCCCTGCTGTGTTGGCAGAAGTCCAAAGGAAAGATAAAGTGTAGCCCAGTACAAAGCTCCCGGACTTCACCTTCTTGACTCCGATCCTAACTCAGCATACGATGAGTAGGCAGTTCAAAATTCATAATCCAATCAGTCGATCCACGGTGAAGGGTTATGACTTCTCTGTCGTCCCTCGCTCTAAGTCTTTTCACTGCAGATCTTCAGTCTTCATCCTACTCACCGGCTCGGGACTAGAGGAAAAAGCCCCTCTCTGCTTCTGCCTCTCATTTTTATACACCTCTACGGACCTACCTAGACATCTACCGGTGGAAACAACATCTACGGACATGTCATGTTCCTCTTTAGGCCCACCCTTTTATCTTTGACGCACTGGCATGACTTGCAGTTTTAGTGCATTTCCTTTCTTCCACTCCACCCAACAATGCTGCAACTCAACTTCCCTAAAAACTCTTAAGTTTCATACAAACAAAAATCACTTCTCCTTTCTCTCATGTCTTAAGGACCGTTTAATTCATGCACACCCATTATGATTTATTATTAATCTTTTAGCAATGCAATGCATACATAACTCTTTTTATTTGATTCTGTGCTTTAACAGACACAACAATTCCTTATTTCCATCTCCCCCCCCCCCCCCCCCCCATTCCATTTGTGATGAACATGCTGGAGATTCTCACACTGTTCTGACATAGCACTGTCGATCCCATCTGCAAGGGCCAAAGTCTCTCCTGCTAGTGTACTCTGTACCACTCTCCTGATCAGTTTGGACTGACAACATATGGGCGAAAACGTTCCACCTTCTCCCATCAACATGATAAAATGTCCACCTTGTGCGCCTCCATCTGAGAGGTTTTCCATCAAGAAATTACTAAACACCACTAATTTGACAGATTTGCTTTCACCCAAGAACTGAAACCTGGGATCAATAGGAATAGGCTGTAGGTTCTTTATGTACGTATCTTGTTGTACTTGTATTTCATTCTGAAGAGAATAAACCTCCATCCCGATGTAGTTAAAGCTGTTAGGTTCTTCTTGTCCAACTTGAAAAGTTGAAAAGCAGCTTTCAGTTTGGGGATGACTACTGTGGAGAACATGTCTGATCCAACCCACTGACTGTAGAAAACAGTCAATGGTTCTGACATTAGTGGTTTTAAATACAGCTTGTCTGGGTGAAGTGTAGAAAAGCTCGTCTGCAGTGCATGAATACATGCTTTTTGGTGTCCGATGTAACCTTCCATCCATGATTTACATTTTACGCTCTATTTTCAGGCTGCAGGCTAAAATGACATCCTATGACAAGTCATAGGGTCATATATATTTTTCTAGAAGATTTAAGTTCACACGAGTCATCACCAGGATTACTGGCTACTTTGTAAGTTTCTGATTACCCTGTCATTGGTGTTCAGGTAATTATGCGTCACAGAATCAAATGTTTCAATGCACTGTTAAATGCACTGGATCTTGAAAAAACAGCCTGAAAATAAACAACAGTTTATCCAAACACTTCTCTTTTTGATTGTTGCATTATGATTACGGATACAAAATAACTGTCAGGAACCATGTGCTCACACACATATCAGTCTTGCTGATTTCACTCTATATCAGAATAGGCCTAGGAAGCTGGCTCCGCTGCTTCCTGTATGACTCCAGGATTTACCCACACGCAGGTGACGTATGAGTAATGTATTTATTAATGTGAAGAAAGCTTTTGTAACCAGATTGAACGCATGGTTAATTTGACTTCTGTTCCCTAAAAAAAAAGAGTTCAAACTTGATATGATTTGTGAGTAATATGTACATATGTATTTTGATCTTTTGTTAGCTTTTTCTATTTAAAATCTCCCTATGGTCATTTAACCAGTATCCCTGGTTTGCAGTGTTATGCCACTGTATGTACTTTAGCTGACCTGCAACTGTTTTCAAACAGTGACCCCCCCTGCCTGTGTGGAATATTGCACCCTTCAGGATGTACCTGAACATTCGGTGTATTTAAAGATTACCTTCTTATTTTTTTAACCAGCAGAATGGGCACTGGTATCTTCACATCAGTGTTTTAAAGCAATACAGCATCTAAAGAGGTGTAGAGGAGTATAAATCTAGACAAGTACAAATAGAATACCAGTGGCACAGCATTAAAAAATAATGCAGTTTTTATTTTTATCTGATTAATTTCAGCTGTGAAACAAATTTGTGGTTGTATTACCATCACTCCATTTTATAGGCTGTATGTAAACCTCTTTATAGTTTTCTTCATATACTGTGTGCTGTAAACATCCACCAGTCCCAGAATTAGCACTCTCTGCTAAAGGCAGCAAGAGTCCACTGGACAAAACCAAAGCATGTTTTGTAAGATTTAAAACTCACAACAAATTAAAAAAAAACCCCACAACAAATTAAAAAAACCCACAACAAATTAAAAATCCTTGACGGAAAGGGATTGTCTGAAATACCGGAAGTGACGCAACGATTAGTCTAATAGGGCTTTTGGGGCGTGATGTCACGAGAGGGGGCGTGACCATGATTTTTGGTTGAGGCGCCATGTTTCTGGGCCAAACAAAGCGCTAGCGAAAGTGGAGCGTACACGGATAACACCAGCTATGGTTCATACTTGCTGTGCGGTCGGTTGTAAAGTTAGATCGCACGACCGGCAAGGCAATAAGGTTGAAAATGGTTTATCTTTTCATTCTTTCCCCACCTGGAAGCAACATGAGGCAGCTCTTGTATCGGATGCTACCAAAAGAAGGCGTCTAGTCTGGATAGCAGCTGTGAGACGAGCTGATATCCAGTTTTCTTCCATCTCCAAATATCTGTTGGTGTGCTCCAGACATTTTCATTGCGGTAAGTTATAGATATGTTCATATCACTCTTTATCCGGTCTTTAAGTCTGACGTCACTAGCCATGTCTGGGCTCAAACGCTGCTGCAGGTCCATAAATCACTGAGAATTGAAAAACTATCTAAAGTCTTTCATCTGTAATAAAATGATCAGCGTTCTGCTCTACCATGTGTAACAATTGAGTTTATCATCCAGGCAACCATGAAAGCAAAACGGAATTTATGACATTTAACAGAGTTAGAAATTAGCAGGAAGTTAGCTCGCTAGCTTCCATCTAAATGAGGGATTTTACTAAGGAGTCATGACAGTTTCACTTAACCATCCAGACCAAGGGTCTTCAGCATACCAACAAGAGCACAAATCTGCAGCACAAAATTCTGAAAAGTCCCCACATCCTCACGACGGATATCTGGTGCATCCATGACACTTACAATCTTTCTGTGAGTTTAACTGGTGGGGCTGACCGAATTTCTCAGATAGAGCTTCCACAGTGTCATGATAAGGGGGTTGGAGAATTAAGCTATCAGCTACGAGGAGAGTTTCACTCAGTTTCAAATGATCCATCCTTGAATAAATCTGTTCTATCTGGTGGCAGCAGATTGTCAAGAGGATTATTCAGCTGTGCAAACTCACTGGGGTCCTTCTTAATTAGATCAGGAATAGAAGGAGTTTTACATTCTCTTTTGTGCAGTTATGTATGATGGCTGGTATGCAAGGGAGGAATGAGGTTTATACTTGTTTTGTTTTGTTCTTTTGTTTGTTTGTTTTGTTTTACTCTTTTGCTTCGAGCTCTATCTATGTGAGCTGCATGCTAAATGATCTTTTGTTAAAAGGCTTGGCATAATAAGCATGTGCTTCAGCCAGTACCTTTTTGATTAGCCTTATCTCGTGCATTCTTACTTTGTGGTAGATCTTTATTCTGTATTCACTGAGAGATTTGAATGCTAATCAAATAAATACATTAAAAAAAAATACTGGAATGCTGTTATGATGGGTCTTTGTGCTGCTAAAGAATGGTGCTGGTCCCAGATGGTTGGTGGGTGCTTGAGTCTGGTAATTGGGATGGACACTGGCAGCTAACTGCCCATACAGGCGCGACTTCTAACTCTACTGGATGATAGGTGGATGGATGGATGCTCACACTGTTGGGCATCACCTTGAATCTCTTGGAACCCTGACGGAGTAGGTACTAAAAAAGTACCAGGTATCAGGTACTATCACCTGGCTGGTGGCTGGTGTTTTTAGAGACACGGCTGCAGCCTTTCAGCTCGCAGCCAAACATACACACTACTAACAACAACACTCAAGACCCAATACAGCCTTTTAATACAGATGTGGCTTGATCACTGATGCTGCTCAGGTGTGTCCACCTCGCCGCAGCTGCACCAATGACCACGCCCCGCCACATAAATATTAATGGGAGTGACTTGAGCCACATGCCTCTATGTCAAAGTTGCTAATGGTAGCATTACGTCCAGCAGCGAGTCCTCCGGCAGGCCAGGCAGCGAATCCTCCGGCGGAGGTGGCAGGTGAGTGGTTGCAGTTGGTGAGTGAAGATGCAAAGTGTTAAGGAGAAAATCCTGTATAAGCGGATGAAGGGAACTCAGTAGCCAGGGGAGACCGGAAACCAAGCAATACTTCTCCTCAGGATTATCCAGCCACTGTTGGGTCCATTGTGTGGTTGCATTGTTCTGTCATGATACGGCTGTGTGGCAGGCAGGATGTAGACCCAAATGCAGGACTCGAACTCAAAGTGTTAACCGAAGGAGGCTGCCTTATTGCACTTGCAAAACACCATGAAAAAACACTTGCAAAAGACAAACCAAAACTCGAAACTAAATGCTAACAGAGCTAGAGAGCACGGAAGTAAAAACGCATACACATAGGAGTGGTGAGGGGACGACGCGACACTGATAGAGAGAAACCCAGGGCTAGGAGCACAGCTGGGAGTAATAAGACATAACATTCAAGGGAAAACAAAACTAGACACGCTGACATGAGACACGGGACCGTCAAAGTAAAATGAGATGAACACAAGAAACACAAAGGAAGCACAGAGAACACCTAAACACTGGAAAAAACAACAACAAACCTGAAAACTCTAAATATTAATAAACACAAAACACGAACATGGAGTCACCAGACTCCAGACCATGACACTTTGAGCTCTACTTTCTACTGTCCTCTACTGTCATTTCATCATTGTTCATTAGCATGTCTTTGAAATTACCAGGTTTTATATCATGACAGCCCTCACAATTTCGGCATCATTAAACTGTTCTTTGAGACCCTCTTCAATCTGGTGACGGATGTTGTTATAACTGATGTCTGATCCCTGGTGTCCAATATGGTCCACGTGAATCTGAAGAAGAAACACTCAGTGCATCATGGGAATCCCTTAGCAGCCTACACCTATTGCAGCATAACTAAGGGAGGATTCAGGGTCACCTGATCCAGCTCTAACTATATGCTTCAGAAAGGAAAGTTTTAAGACTAATCTTAAAGTAGAGATAGTGTCTGTCTCCCAAATCCAAACTGGAAGCTGGTTCCATGGAAGAGGGCCCTGAAAACTGAAGGCTCTGCCTCCCATTCTACTTTTAAATACTCTAGGAATAAAAAGTAAGGTTGCAATGCGAGAGGGAAGTGTTCTAATGGGGTGATTCGGTACTATAAGGCCATTAAGATAAGATGGGGCCTTATTATTTAAGACCTTGTATGCAAAAAGCAGGATTTTGAATTCAATTCTGGATTTAACAGGGAGCCAATGGAGGGAAGCCAATATCGGAGAAATCTGCTCTCTCTTTCTAGTCCCTGTCAGTACTCTTGCTGCAGCATTTTGGATTAACTGAAGGCTTGTCAGGGAGTTTTTAGGACATCCTGATAATAATGAATTACAGTAGTCCAGCCTAGAAGTAATAAATGCATGAACTATGTAACCCACCTAAAATTGCATCATGAAATTAACTGCGGTTCCCAAAGAATGTCAGTAGGTGGCACTCTGAGATTGTGTAGTGCTTGTGAACTTGAACGTTATAGCGAATGAGAACAACGTTAAGGCTACAAATGCTGGTCGGAGCAAGTCACCAGGAATTTTTCCCTAGTTCTTGTAAAAAAAAAAAAAAAAAAAGGGTTTTACTCTTCCGCTTGTTGGGAAATGCGGACATTTTTGGTTGATGCCGATGTACCTTTTTTTATGATTCCTGTTCATTTCCAGTGAGCTGACTAACTGCGTTAGCATAGCAAGCTAATCGTTAGTTAAGTGTAGTGTAAATTCTGTGTTTTTTGAGTGCTGTATTATCTTTGATACTCTAAGCCAATGATGTCGGAAATGTTTTTTTCTGAAAGCTAGGAAGTAAGTTTTATTTCCTGTAAGGAGATGATAATCAATCAATGATAATTAATGATATAGGTGACCATTTACCAGTCTTTGCATCTTATAATTGGCATTATAAAGTTAACAGAGATGAACACAAGATTATTTACAAAAGGATTAGAACAGAGAAGACATTTAACTGTCTTAAAAATGAACTTTTAAAGCAAGGAACTTCTTCATGTTCATGTTTATGAACATGAAGAAGTACATGAAGTTAATAAACCTTACGAAGCATTTTTAAGAATACATTAAACACACATTAGTAACACATTACTTGGTAAAAACTGCCAGGTGATTGAAATCAACAGGAAACACAACTATGCAGGAAGACCATGAATGACTAAAGGACTACAAAATGCCAGCAAAAAAAAGAACACCCTATATCGAGAATTCATAAAAAAAACAGCACCTGAAACTGAAAGGAAATATAAAACTTACAAAAACAAACTATCTAATATAATGAGAACCTGTAAAAGATAATAATTTATTAAAAGGTTAGAACACAATAAAGAAAACACAAAAGGTATATGGAATGTCATAAACAGTACAATCAAAAATGAATCAAGGAACAATGATTACCCTGTACTTTATAGAAGGGACAAAACGCATTAACAAAATGAAAGAGGTAGTAAATGGTTTTAATGAATTCTTCGTAAATATGGGCCAAAAGTGGCAGAGGAAATAAAGGTCGATGGAATAGAAAGGGACACTGGTGAAAATATTGAACGGAATAGAAGCTCAGAGCAGTGGAAGAGAATGAAATATATGACATCGTTAGAAGACTTAAGAACAAAACCAGTACAGATTGGAATGACATTGATGTTGTAACAGTAAGAGAGTTGCTGATTATTTATGGTATTGGAAACCGTTAAAATACGTTTTCAACTTGTCTTTTTAAAAAGGTTTTTTTCCTCAAAAAATGAAAGTTGCTCAAGTTATTCCAATTTACAAAACAGGTAAAAAGCATCACTTTGCAAATTATAGACCAGTGACTGTTTATAAAAAGTTTATAAAAATTGATAAAAAGATTTGACAGTTTTGTGGACAAATGTGAATTGCCTACATAATAAGAAGTACACACTTGGAGTTTTTTTAAATAAAAAAAAACTGTTTGATACTAGGGCTGCCACGATTAGTCGACTAGTCACGAATACGTCGACTATCAAAATCGTCGAAGAATAATTTAATAGTCGATGCGTCGTTTGAAGCTTTGTAAGATCACAAAAGACGCAGGAATAAGTAGTAGGATTTAAGAGTGTAATAACGGACTGAAACAGAAGATGGCAGCACTGCATGTACAAGGATGCCAGCTGCCGTTAAACCCCAAAGAAGAAGAAGCTGTGTCCCAGAATTCATAGCGCAGCCCAGCTCAGTTTCCAACAATGGCGGCAGCTAGTTAGTTTTAATATTACTCTTATTATTCTTTCTGGGTCACAAAATAAACGTTTAACATATTTTCAGGCGAGAATGTAGCTGTGTAAACCTCAAATATCTGCTCAGTTTATCAAGACACCACATATTTTCAAAAGCGCTCCAACGTTTTCGAGACGTCTGTTACCCACTAGCTCGATAGCTAGCCGGGGGCTAGGCTCACTAGAGCCGTGAGAACACCGGACTCCCGGCAAATCGTTTTCAAACCCACCACCGTCTTTCGCTACTCAGGTTAAACATGATATATAAGTCACTTAGATAACTTAAAATGTTATTGTTTGGCTTTTTTCAGTATTTTATTTGTTCCTGAGTAAATCAGTTTGGCTGAGATTAAAGTTATAGTTTTTACACAGCTGAATAAACGTCAAGCAGACAGCTGATTATCAGAAGTGTGAGATGCTCGAGAATATACTCCGGTGTCCTGTTATATTTTAGATAGCAAGGAGTTTATTAAACTTCACCGAAACAATCTGCAAATTTCATTAAAATTTAATAAACTATCATCTTGTCTTTATTTTTAGTTAGCACATACCTTAAACACTTAAAGCTGTAAGCTAATGATAGTTATATAAGAGCAGATGCTGCTGGTGCAATAAGCTGTACGTTGTACGTCCAATGGACGATGATCTGATTAGTCGACTAATCGCAAAAATAATCGGTGACTAGTCGACTATCAAAATAATCGTTTGTGGCAGCCCTATTCGATACTGTCAATCATGAAATTCTAATAAAAAAAAAGGAAAGTATGGGTTTAGGGGAGTGGTTTTGGACTGATAAAAAGCTATGTAGTGAATATGCAACAATATGTACAAATAAATGAATAGGAATCTAAATTGAAGAATGTTGCTTGTGACATACCTCAAAGATCAGTATTAGGTCCAAAAGAATTCATGGATTCTTTATTGTCATTGGCATCACAATAAGGGAGTGGAGGAGGAAAAAGAGAACTCTACTCAGACTGAGCTCCTGGTAGGGGATCAGTATGAGAACAGAAAACAAAAATTCGTCAGCACAAAAAGCACATGAATCTTCACACTGTAACACAATGAAAACACATGACAAGCAACAGGGATGGGTAAATGGGGTGAGAGGTCGCCGGTGTAGACAGCAGCATGATTCCACGCTGGCCCGGTCAATCGCCGTCTGCATCGGGTGGGTGCAACCATCGGAGGCGTTTGGAGGGGGGGTGTACATCTGCGTCAGTGTACGTGTGTGTGTGTCCTGTTCAACTTGAGAGAGAGTGTCTTTTTACCTGGTTAAGCAAAGTCAACAGTCCTGATCCGACGCAGGTGTCCTTGAAGGATAGGATCAGAGAGAACTTCTTGTTCAGGAGCCAAATGAGTGAAGGACATGATTGTTTGGGTTAATGTGAACAACTGCATGCAATTTCACAGTTGGTCTAATGTCCATCACTGGTCACTTGGTCTATAAATTTCCCATTGCAGAGCCGTGAACTTCTCTAAGATCTTATCCATATTGCGTTCAATAAACACAGTGTGAGTACTCAGAGATTGCCCATCGTCAATCACGTCGGCCAGCCTTGTGGGACCGCTTTCTTTGTTCTTCGATAAGCCAGGTTCAAGCCAGCTCCAATCAGCCAGAACTCTGTTATCATGGTTCCGAATGGGTAGATCTCGTTCAATGTTCTCTATTGAGAGTGTCGCCAGACACACGACGCGACCGACCATCGAGTATCCGGCAGCAAGGGGCTCCGCAGGACAATCAGGCTCTCCCGAGCCCAGGCTTCTCATCAAAAATAGGGTGTCAATTTTGTTAAGGGACCAGTTGATCAAATTCATAATTCTTTAGGTCTTAGAGAACAAGACTGAGAGACTCTCTGAGGGTTAGAAAGTTACACGAGAATACACAAGGACATGAGAAGCCAAGCAGGAAAGATAAGTAAGGGAGAGGGAAAAGATGCAGCTGCTTCCGTCAAGAGCGAGATAGGATTTCACATATTCTCAATACGTGTTCCGTTATCAGATAGACAGAATCAACATATTCCACTGTCATAGACAAAGCCAATTTTCTTATGAAACTCGCTTCAAAATGAATGCTAAAAAGATAATCCATGAATTTCGAAAGATTCCGAAAGAATGGTGTAATCACTACCATCTTGATATGTGCACTGAATTTAAGTAAATACTTGATGGCAGAAAACAAACAACTAAAACAACACACTATAAAGGTGGAGCCGATCAGTAACATTACAGAACGTTGAATTTACTAGACTAAACAATGT
The DNA here is from genome assembly GCF_963576455.1 of Neolamprologus multifasciatus. NCBI lineage: Eukaryota > Metazoa > Chordata > Actinopteri > Cichliformes > Cichlidae > Neolamprologus > Neolamprologus multifasciatus. The sequence goes on along the minus strand of NC_140450.1, from coordinate 34,721,877 downwards.
TTCTGTGCTTTCAGTTTCTGACCTTAATAACTAATCTATGCAATATATCAGGTGTGACTGCTTTTATTTTCTACTTCTGGTACAATACTAGCCTGCAAGCAGGAAAGAAATGATAAGGCAGGGAGTACATGTAACATTATGAGAAAACTGTGTTGAGCATGCTTCTGACTACTAACAACAGGCCAAACCATGGTCTCACACTGCCACCTACTGGTACAAAAATGGAGCATCAGCTACAAATATCCCAGACTAGTTATCAGGTCTATAGTTAAAACTAGTTAATTTAGAGGATTTTCAAAAGAAGATATCTCTTACATTTAAAAATGTAAAATGGCTTAAATATAAGTTAATTCACATAAATGGGTTAGTGACTATCACACATACACATTCATACTGTTGCTTTTTGATTAGACAACTCTATGGCTGCTGTATCAACCATTTTATCTGATCCTATGGGTCCTTGTATTATTGTGGTTGGCCAACATTATGGACAACTTTATGAACTGATTTAAATGGTAATTGCCTGTATTTATATAGCGCTTTACACAACCAGTCATCCACCCATTCACACACTGGTGATGCAGCTACATTGTAGCCACAGCCACCCTGGGGCGCACTGACAGAGGCGAGGCTGCCGGACACTGGCGCCACCGGGCCCTCTGACCACCACCAGTAGGCAACGGGTGAAGTGTCTTGCCCAAGGACACAACGTCCGAGACTGTCCGAGCCGGGGCTCGAACCGGCAACCTTCCGATTACAAGGCGAACTCCCAACTCTTGAGCCACGATCGATTTAAGCCAACATTTACGCCCCCAAATGGGATGATGAAACCTTAATTGTCTATTTATTCTCGTGAATTCTGGATATGACAACACACAATCTCATTTTAGCTGGAGGTGCAAGCTGTGTGCTCTCTAACCTAGAAAGAAGCTCTAATAAGGATACTCGTCCAGGGCATGCTCCGACTATATTCCTGTCCACAAAATGTTCTATTGGATAAATTCATTTGTCACTGATAAATGTCCTCTTCCACTTATTGAAACTTGTAATTATCAATCTATTGTTATTTCAGATCATACCCCCCTATTGATGAGATGGGGGTTGGATGCCTCACTGCCCTCCGCCTCTACTAAGGAGGCAAGAGTTCTGCATGTCCTGGTGACCCTCCACCTATTTCACAGGTGGGTGCAGCCTGATCTATATAGTGAAAGTCTAGAGTCTAGACAGACCAGACCAGCTCAACCACACAGACACTTCCTACCTGATTTGAGGACAAAAGTAGAGTATGCAATATGTGGGAGAAACACACACACACAAACGGCAAATGTGAGATCACGGGAATCTAAGCAGCTTGAACCGAAAGTGACTAAAATTTGTCAAGGCTGAGCAGGACTCAAGCGCAGACTACGAACCACAATAAACAGTTTTTTTTATTTACATGACACAGAGTGCACTATATACAAGTGGGGAGAAGGGGTCCAGCGAATCCAGAGGTCCATGGAGGGTGGGGGGGGCTCCACAGGCTCACTGCAACTGCCACACTCACGAACAGGGTCTCAAGGCGGGGCACGGAAAATCTATATACAAGGACAAAATGTTAAATGCCAAGCAAAGCACAAAGAGAAATCAAAATATTTCCACAGCTAGAATTGCACTAACGAATGTTACACAACAGTCCACTGCCGTCAGAAGTGGCTGGTAAACAGGATGATGAACCTCAGGTGAGAAATTGCTTGCAGGTGTGAGGACAGCAACCGGAGATCATGATTAGCTCCGCCCAGGCATCACGTTGTGAGCAGGGAAGCGAGAAAGAAAGAGAGAGAAACAAAAATAAATAATTATACATGTAGCGTCACTGGACCATGACAGTAATATTTCCGTTTGATCAACCATCTCAACAAGTTCAATTACTTTCTTTTCAAGCTGCTTACACTACATTGACTTATGTTTTTACACAATCTCAGAAGAGGAGAGCCACTGAGGGAACGCCTTCCGCCCTCCGACGCCTCCACCGTGACCTCCACTTCTGAGAGGAATTGCCTACAGATCATGTATGGAGTGTGCCTGAATGGACATCAGAACTCCAAGGTTCGGCCCAGTGCTGAGGGTTTTCCCAAAGGAGAGGGCCCGGCGGGCGGTGCCTCACAGCCCTCCGCCTCTGGGAGTGGCCCCTTTCTACTAAGGAGGCAAGAGGTGGCCAGGAGTCTGTCAGCGAGTTCTGCATGTCCTGGTGACCCTCCACCTGTTTCACAGGTGGGTGCAGCCTGATCTATCTAGTGAAACCAGACCAGCCACACAGACACTTCCTACCTGATTTGAGGACAAAAGTAGAGTATGCAATATGTGGGAGAAACACACACACAACAGAGGGGGAAGAGATAGAGAAATTGGCAAATGTGAGATCATGCTAAGCAGCTTGAACTGAAAGTGACTGGAAATGTTAACGTTTGATCAGCCACCCATCCATTCTCTGCTGTGTTTCTTTTCCAGTGTCACAGGGCAGCTCGAGCCTATCCCAGCTATCTTAGGGCGAGAAGCAGGGTACACCCTCGACAGGTCACCAGTCTGTTACAGGGCTAACACATAGACAAGGTGTGTCTCTAAGGTGTGTCTCTAAACAACTCTAAACAACCTTGACCAAACTTACTGGGCGTCACACCACCTTTGGCCTTCGCAGGAACTGATGACATAAACTTAGTTTGACCAAAAGCTCTAGCAGGAGCACCAACTGAAAAACAGTTTCTACCAACCTGCCCCTTATGCGCCAAGATATATTCATCTGCCAATTTAGCAGCGTCAGAAACTGTTGTCACTTCCCGTTTGGCAATGTAAGTGGCAACCTCAGGAGGAACACAATCTTTAAACTGCTCCAATACCTTTAACTCACATAAATCCTGAAAAGGTGTCACTCCCAGTGCAGAACACCATCTGTTGAAGTGCTTAGTTAAATCCATTGCAAACTCTACATGCGACTGCTTATCAGACTTCAATTCAATTCAATTCAATTTTATTTATATAGCGCCAAATCACAACAAATGTCGCCTCAAGGCGCTTCGATGAAATGACTACCCAGTATTCTCTATTGTTAGATGGTTGCGCACCTACAATGGAGACCAGTCAAACTGTATTAGAAAGAAAATATGAACAGGGAGCTGTTAACAAGTCGGAATCATAACGTGCAGTGTTTGCTGTAGGTTTTTGTTTTGTTGTTTTTTTTACTCTGTGAAAAAGAAAAAAATTCGTATTGAAGTAGCAAATAACCTTCCATCAGACTTCCTTCATGATCTGAAACGTTGACGGTAAGCTTCTGGTACCAACTCATACGCTTTCAGAACTGCATCTTTAACAGTGGCAAAACTCTGACAATCAACTGCACTGAGTGCTGAATAAGCTTCCTGAGCCTTTCCAGTCAAAACAGACTGTAACATAATCACACAGTCAGCTTCTGGCCATCCTCTCAATTCGGCAATGCGTTCAAAAAGGGAGAAGAAGGCATCTGGCTCTCTTTCATCAAATTTTGGCACCAAACGCAAATTACGCACAATATCAAAAGTTTCAAGTCCTTGTGGAGAAGACTCTTTAGCCTCAACACCACCTGATAATTTACCCGCCTTGATTAGGTCTAGCCGATAGTGCTCTAGCCCATCTTTTCGTTTTCTAAAGCATTCCTCACACGTTCTTTCTCAATGCTCAGCTTGTCTCTTTCCATTTGTAAGAGTAACAACTCCTTTTGCTGCTCAAAAGACAAAGCAACTGTAGTCGAGACCACAGACTGATCAACATCAGCCACTAAAGTCTTCATTTTACCTGGCAACAAGCCTTTCTTTACTAATGCAGCCTGTAACACTCCTTTAACCTCATCTTTCAACTCTTTATCCCCAACATCGACATCATAATGTTCAACAAGTTTCAACAGCTCTTCTTTAGTACAACTATTCAAGAGTTCCTCCGATGGAGACTGAACAAAAGCATCAACTGTAGCCATAACAAAGTATTGATCCTTGACATGCAATCGAAAACAGCACTTTCCCACTAACTGCCTAACCAAAATCTACTTAACTGAAGCCTAGTCTTCATGCAGTTACTTACAGTGGGTACTTATGCACTAAAAACCGCCAGAAAGACAAAGGCAACTGCACAAACAGCGACCCCCTCAATTCTGGGGACGTGCTCCCGAGACAACTGCTCTAACCGTGTTCACCGCAACAAAAATTCCATCAATGTTTCTCAAGAGAGAAACACTCCTTCAACCTAACAGGGAAAGCACTGATTTTAACCCATGCATATTCAATAATCAACACAGCGCATGCTGTAGGACACACAAAGTTCACACAAGACAGCACACCAACAGTAAACTTAAGTCTATAGCAAAACATCAGTGATTTCCCCAACTTGTGCCTTAAGTGCTCTTGTCAGCTTAAGTGGATCTATTTTCTTCACACCCTCTTCCTCAAACCTGACAATTACATTCATACTCGCATTTGTTCCTTCTTCATTACCTTCACTGTCAGTCCCTTCCGTACTACCCTCACTTCTCTTTTTCCTCTTCCTTTCACTAGCTCTGCGCATCTTCCCCCCCTTTCCCACTTTTTCCCACTCATTCTCGTCACCCTGACCACCAATCTCTTCCTCTTCACTACCATCCATACTATTCCACTCACTCCTCCCGCTCTCCATTGGTGCCAACCCTGGTCTATGAGAAGAAGTCTGCAGGAGACCGTTACCGGACCTGTACAGGCCTTCGGCCGACTCTCCTACTTACCTCACTCACACACCAAACCACCAACCAAACACACCTTATACCCAATCCATATCCATATCCGTATGGGATATCACTTTAATCACGCCTTTAAGGCAGATGACGTGTGATGACACGTGCACGGCCCCGCCTGCACATATATCCGCTGTCATCACAGTCATCCCTCTGTTCGATAGCCGCTCTTCACCGAGCCAAACTGCTCAGTGGGGCCACCTTGTGTTGTACCTCATTCCTCTCCTTCAGGGAACAGAAGTTATAGACATAACTATTCGTTCCCTTTCAGTCGATTCACTCGGTACAACACATAAGTATGGGACATATATACACGCCCCGCAGAGCAACCACTGAACCGGAATCGGACCACCACATCCTAGTGAGTGGTAGACCCAGCAGAAAGGACAGCATGAGCCACCGAAGGGGCTGTAACGTCCAACCGATAAAACCGCACAAAAGTGTGCGGTGATGCCCAAGTAGCTGCCGCACAAATATCAGCTACAGGCACCCCTTTAAAAAGAGCCCATGAGGTTGCCATCCCCCTGGTGGAATGAGCTCTCACCTCGTGGGACAAAGCAAGACCACTGGTGCCGTATGCCAGTGAGACAGCTTCTATAATCCAGTGGGACAGCCTCTGTTTCGACAGAGCTCTACCTCTATTTGGATTAGCAAAGCAGACAAACAGCTGGTCACATAAACGCACATTCTGAGTGTGCTCAATGTAGGTGCGTAGCACACGCACTGGACAAAGAGAATGCATCCTCCTCTGCTCCTCAGATGCAAAAGGAGGGGAGCAAAAACTCAGCAACTCAAACTCCATTGAGCTAGAAGATGCAGGCATGATCTTGGGAAAATAGGCAGCATTTGGACGCAATATGACCTTGTGGCCATCAGAAGAAAACTGTGTGCAGGAGGGATGCTGGGGGCCCGAGGGTGGGCCTTTGCTCCAGGCCGACTGGCGTGGAGCTCGGGCCGGAGGATGTGCTCTCGGTGGCGGCACACCCACTTCAGCAGTGGGCGCCGGTCTCTTGCCAGTCGGCAGAGGAGCGGCGGGCCTGTGAGAGCTAGCTGCGGGCTTGGGCTGACGTCTGGGGATGATGTCGCGCAGAGCTTCCGTCTGCTTCTCCCTCAGATTGAATCTTGCCTGAATGGCTTCAAGTGAATGTCCGAATAACCCAGCCGCAGACACTGGTGCGTCCAGATATACAGCCCTGTCCCTATCCGGGACGTCAGACAGGGTCAGCCACAGGTGCCTCTGCGCCACTACTGTCGAAGCCATCCCTCTGCGCAGGGAGAGCGCTGCACAGCGAGACGCACGGAGGATGTAATCTGTGGCGACTCTGACCTCGTTAAGAAGAGGTGCCAGCGGGCTGTCATCAGGAACCAGCGATCCGAACTCCACCAGGCACATTGCCTGGTACGTCTGGAGCATGGTGACAGAGCTCATGGCACGAGCAGTGCTGGCCTGAGCTCTATAAATCTTCTCCAGCTGCGAAGCAGAGAATCTGCAGTGCTTGGACGGCAGAGTTGTGGGGCCGCCGACACCATGGTTATGGGACGGGGCCAGATAAGCAGCCAGAGACGGCTCCATAGGGGGTGGGTTAGCTAAGCCAGCCCCCTCGGCGCCGTCCAATTCCATGTACTGTCCATAGCCGGGCACAGTGACGCGGGTAGACAGAGGTTTGTCCCATGATGCTGTTAGCTCGCAGACAAAGTCTGGGAACATGTGAAGGCAGTTTTTGGCCGTTGCGGGCTCCGGTGGGAGGAAAAACCCTGTGAACCGCGACAGCTTCTGAGCTGGCGGAGGAGAGGGCCAGTCCACCTGCAGCTTCTCAGCAGCACGGCGAAACAGGGAGAAAAGAGAGGTGTCATCGCGGCCGACCGGCGCAGCAGCGGCGGTACATTGGGCCGACAATGAGCTCTCCTGCTCATCCTCCAACAAACCATGGATGTCCAGGCCGATGTCCAGCACGTCATCATCGTCCTGGGGAGCGCTGGCGGGCTTCAACCCAGGCTGACGCCCGTCAGCGCTCCAGCATGGTTCCGGCTCGTCGTCGGCTAACCCGTCAACATATTCCATGTGGTCAGCCCAGCTAATTGCGGGGACATCAACCGGAAAATCCTCGTCTTCAGACTCAGACAAAACCGGGGCTCCAGACTCGGAAAGGAGAGGGTCATGCCGTGCGACAGCCGAGCGTCCCAGCACTTTTTCCACAAACGTCACCCGTCTTTCCAGGGTCGAGCGCCGGAGCTGGCGACAAAACGCACAGGCTTTGTGCTCCGTCAACGCTCTCCTAGCATGGACGATCCCCAGGCAGACAGGGCAGGCATCGTGCTGGTCGCTGTCGTGCAAAGAGAAACCGCATCCCTGAGGACAGGGGCGAACAGAAGATTTCTGCTTTGCTCGCTTCGGTTTGGAGTCCATTCCAAAACACAAAGCAAAGCGCTGCACGGGAAAACTTGAAATTAGAGCTCCGCGGGCAGCCTACACACCAACTGCGCGGTGAAACCTAACACCAACAGGGGCAGTTAAGCTAAGTTCAAGTCGGCAGACAACGGAGCTAACTAGCAGCAGCTAGCTAGCCCAACTCAGCAGAGGTGTTCTCAGCGAGGTGAAGAGCGTAAGAACTGAGGGATGACTGTGATGACAGCGGCTATATGTGCAGGCGGGGCCAGGCAAGGCAAGTTTATTTGTATAGCACAATTCAACAGGAAGGTGATTCAAAGTGCTTTACAGAGATATTAGAAACAAAAACAAATATAAAGCATGAATTAAAATTGATTAAAACAAGCAAACAAACTAACTAACTAATTAACAAACAAACAAACAAACAAACAAAACAGTATATAAAATCAAAACAGATAAAATCAGAACAGTAGATGAAATCAGTAGTTAAAATGTACGTTTTGAAATTTAAGTTTAAAAGTTTGGATTTGGTGATTCAAATGCAGCTGAGAACAGGTGAGTCTTCAACCTGGATTTAGATAAACTGAGTGTTTCAGCTGATCTGAGGCTTTCTGGGAGTTTGTTCCAGATATAAGGAGCATAAAAGCTGAATGCAGCTTCTCCGTGTCTGGTTCTGACTCTGGGAACTGATAAAAGACCGGATCCAGATGACCTGAGGGATCTGGAAGGTTCATACTGGGTCAGGAGGTCACTGATGTATTTTGGTCCTAAACCATTCAGAGCTTCATAGACCAGCATCAGAACTTTAAAGTCTCTCCTCTGACGGACAGGCAGCCAGTGTAAAGACCTCAGAGCTGGACTGATGTGGTCCACTTTTTTGGTCTTTGGTCTTAGACTCGAGCAGCAGAGTTCTGAATGAGCTGTAGTTGTCTGACTGATTTTTTAGGTAGACCTGTAAAGATGCTGTTACAGTAATCAAGCCTACTAAAGATGAATGCATGGACTAGTTTTTCCAGGTCCTGTTGCGACATCAGATCTTTTATCCTTGAAATATTCTTGAGGTGATAGTAAGCTGATTTTGTTATTGTCTTAATGTGTTTTTCTAAGTTTAGGTCTGCATCCATCACTACACCCAAATTTCTCGCCTGGTTTGTGGTTTTTAGGTGTATAGATTGAAGTTCTCTGGTGACCTGTAATCGTTTTTCTTTGGCTCCAAAGACTATTACCTCAGTTTTGTTTTTGTTTAGCTGGAGAAAATTGTGGCACAACCAGTCATTAATTTCCTCAATGCATTTACCAAGAGCCTGTACAGGGCCTTGGTCTCCTGGTGACATTGTGATATATATTTGTGTGTCATCTGCATAGCTATGATGGAGATTTGAGACCGGCCTATAGTTGTTCATTTCTGTCTTGTCAAGATTGTCCTTTTTCAGTATAGGTTTAATTACAACAGTTTTTAGTGGTTCTGGAAACACACCTGACATTAAAGAAAAATTGACGATCTGTAACAGGTCTGACTCTAAAGTCTTTGAGACCTTTTTTGAAAAAAACTTGTTGGCAGGACATCTAAACAGCAAGAGGAGGAGTTCAGTTGACCTAAGATGTCCTCCAGGTCTTTGCTGTTAATCGGGTGAAACGGTTTCATGGTGTTTAAACAGTTTTTCGGTGGACACAGTACATATTCTGGATCTGCTGTTGATGTACCAATTGCTTGTCTAATCTTTTGGATTTTTTCTGTGAAGAATTTGGCAAAGTCATTGCAGGACATGGTTGAATGAAGTTCAGCTGCCACTGACACAGGAGGGTTTGTTAGCCTGTCAACTGTAGAAAATAAGACCCGAGCATTATGGCTGTTTTTAGTGATGATGTCAGAGAAGTAGGACCTTCTTGCACTCCTCAGTTGTAAATTATAATTGTGAAGTTTCTCTTTATAGATGTCATAATGAACCTGGAGGTTTGTTTTTCTCCATCTGCAGCTTTCCTACACTCTCTTTTTTTATTTTTCACCAGTGTGGAGTTTCTCCATGGAGACTTTTTCCTTCCAGAGATAACCTTCACCTTAATGGGAGCAATTGTATCCATTACATTTAACATGTTAGCATTGAAGCTATTGACGAGCTCATTAACTGACCCTCTGGACAGGTCAGGTGTTAATGGGAAGACCTGGTTAAAAATCGCACTACTGTGTTCAGTTATACACAGTTTTGTGATCACTGCTGTTGATATATTTGTGTGGGCTGAGATTTTACTTTCAAAGAAAACACAGTAATGATCAGACAGGCCCACATCAGACACAGTAACCTTTGAAATGCTCAGGCCCTTGGAGATCAGTAGGTCAAGAGTGTGTCCTCTATTATGTGTGGGCTCTGTTACATGCTGAGTCAGCCCAAAGTTGCCCAGAGTGTTACTCAGGTCTTTAGTCCCTTTGTCCTGAGGGTTGTCCACATGGATGTTAAAATCCCCAACAATAATTACACAGTCGAAATCAACACAGATCACAGACAGCAGTTCACTGAGATCATTAAAAAAGTCTGTGCAGTATTTGGGAGGCCTGTAAACATTAAGAAACACAACTTTGGATGGGGCCTTCAGCTGTAAAGCCACATATTCAAAAGACTGAAAACTTCCAGGAGACAGCTGCTTACATTGAAATGATTCGTTAAATAAGACAGCAACCCCTCCTCCTCTCCTGCTCACCCTGGCCTCACTGATAAAACTGTAGTTAGGAGGGGTCGTCTCGATGAGAACAGCTCCACTGTTACTTTGGTCCAACCAAGTTTCAGTTAAAAACATAAAATCGAGGCTGTGCTAAGTGATTAAATCATTAATTAAAAATGTTTTCCCAGCTAAAGAGCTAACGTTTAATAAAGCCAACATAAGTGTTTTAGAGGTATTACTTGTCCCCTCGTGTTTGGGAGCAGTCTGTGGCACACGAGGTATGTTTACTATATTTAAAGATCTTTTAGAGTGCAGCTCTCTGTGTTTCGACCAGGCCACATGTCTCCTTCTGTCACCTAAAAGTACAGAAATTTTAAAACCTTCTAGTAAACAGGGTCCCAGCTTCTCCTGGGAAAAGTCGCCACTGCCATAATCCTCGCAGCCCTTCACACATCACACATCCGACTGTGGAGACAGAGCATGAAGGTGGTAAGGAGGAACTAAGGGGGGCGAGGCTGGGCTTCGATTGCTCTGTTGAGGGCGGGGCTTGATGGCGAACCTTTGGCTGCTCTGGTGGGGGGTTTATGGGGGACAAAAAGGGATTGGGCCGGGGGGTAGATCTGAGCCCAGCATTGACCCGGTCCATCATCTCCTCAGTGAATTTCAGGTGTGGGGAGGAGGGAGAAAGGGAGGGGGGGGAGGGTGATGGCCTGTCGGTCTCTTGCCAGTCGGCAGAGGAGCGGCGGGCCTGTGAGAGCTAGCTGCGGGCTTGGGCTTGGGCTGACGTCTGGGGATGGTGTCGCGCAGAGCTTCCGTCTGCTTCTCCCTCAGATTGAATCTAGCCTGAATGGCTTCAAGTGAATGTCCGAATAACCCAGCCGCAGACACTGGTGCGTCCAGATATACAGCCCTGTCCCTATCCGGGACGTCAGACAGGGTCAGCCACAGGTGCCTCTGCGCCACTACTGTCGAAGCCATCCCTTTGCACAGGGAGAGCGCTGCACAGCGAGACGCACGGAGGATGTAATCTGTGGCGACTCTGACCTCGTTAAGAAGAGGTGCCAGCGGGCTGTCATCAGGAACCAGCGATCCGAACTCCGCCAGGCACATTGCCTGGTACGTCTGGAGCATGGTGACAGAGCTCATGGCACGAGCAGTGCTGGCCTGAGCTCTATAAATCTTCTCCAGCTGCGAAACAGAGAATCTGCAGTGCTTGGAAGGCAGAGTTGCGGGGCCGCCGACACCATGGTTATGGGACGGGGCCAGATAAGCAGCCAGAGACGGCTCCATAGGGGGTGGGTTAGCTAAGCCAGCCCCCTCGGCGCCGTCCAATTCCATGTACTGTCCATAGCCGGGCACAGTGACGCGGGTAGACAGAGGTTTGTCCCATGATGCTGTTAGCTCGCAGAGAAAGTCTGGGAACATGGGAAGGCAGTTTTTGGCCGTTGTGGGAGGAAAAACCCCGCGAACCGCGACGGCTTCTGAGCTGGCGGAGGAGAGGGCCAGTCCACCTGCAGCTTCTCAGCAGCACGGCGAAACAGGGAGAAAAGAGAGGTGTCATCGTGGCCGACCGGAGCAGCAGCAGCGGTACATTGGGCCGACAATGAGCTCTCCTGCTCATCCTCCAACAAACCATGGATGTCCAGGCCGATGTCCAGCACGTCATCATCGTCCTGGGGAGCGCTGGCGGGCTTCAACCCAGGCTGAAGCCCGTCAGCGCTCCAGCATGGTTCCGGCTCGTCATCGGCTAACCCGTCAACATATTCCATGTGGTCAGCCCAGCTAATTGCGGGGACATCAACCGGAAAATCCTTGTCTTCAGACTCGGACAAAACGCACAGGCTTCGGGCTGTGTCAACGCTCTCCTAGCATGGACGATCCCCAGGCAGTCAAGGCAGGCATCGTGCTGATTGCTGTCGTGCAAAGAGAAACCGCATCCCTGAGGACAGGGGCGAACAGAAGATTTCTGCTTTGCTCGCTTCGGTTTGGAGTCCATTCCAAAACACAAAGCAAAACGCTGCACGGGAAAACTTGAAATTAGCGCTCCGCGGGCAGCCTACACACCAACTGCGCGGTGAAAGCTAATACCAACAGGGGCAGTTAAGCTAAGTTCAAGTCGGCAGACAACGGAGCTAACTAGCAGCAGCTAGCTAGCCCAACTCAGCAGAGGTGTTCTCAGCGAGGTGAAGAGCGTAAGAACTGAGGGATGACTGTGATGACAGCGGCTATATGTGCAGGCGGGGCCGTGCGCGTGTCATCACACGTCATCTGCATAAAGGCGTGATTAAAGGTTTCTTCAGCCAGGACACGCGAGGGCGTGATATCCCATACTTATGTGTTGTACCGAGTGAATCGACTGAAAGGGAACAGCACTTTCCCACTAACTGCCTAACCAAAATCTACTTAACTGAAGCCTAGTCTTCATGCAGTTACTTACAGTGGGTACTTATGCACTAAAAACCGCCAGAAAGACAAAGGCAACTGCACAAACAGCGACCCCCTCAATTCTGGGGACGTGCTCCCGAGACAACTGCTCTAACCGTGTTCACCGCAACAAAAATTCCATCAATGTTTCTCAAGAGAGAAACACTCCTTCAACCTAACAGGGAAAGCACTGATTTTAACCCATGCATATTCAATAATCAACACAGCGCATGCTGTAGGACACACAAAGTTCACACAAGACAGCACACCAACAGTAAACTTAAGTCTATAGCAAAACATCGGTGATTTCCCCAACTTGTGCCTTAAGTGCTCTTGTCAGCTTAAGTGGATCTATTTTCTTCACACCCTCTTCCTCAAACCTGACAATTACATTCATACTCGCATTTGTTCCTTCTTCATTACCTTCACTGTCAGTCCCTTCCGTACTACCCTCACTTCTCTTTTTCCTCTTCCTTTCACTAGCTCTGCGCCTCTTCCCCCCCTTTCCCACTTTTTCCCACTCATTCTCGTCACCCTGACCACCAATCTCTTCCTCTTCACTACCATCCATACTATTCCACTCACTCCTCCCACTCTCCATTGCTGAGAAGAAGTCTGCAGGAGACCGTTACCGGACCTGTACAGGCCTTCGGCCGACTCTCCTACTTACCTCACTCACACACCAAACCACCAACCAAACACACCTTATACCCAATCCACACTAACTACAACAGCTATGCTGCAACCCCAGCAGCGTCCCGGCATGAAGGCTCAGCTCGTTTCCCTCCTGAGGGACTCTCTGCTGACTGGTAAACAAAAGATGCTCTCTGGCCGTCCTCTCTCAATCCTCAGCTGGTTTAACACAGAAAACCATTCGTACCTGTCGGCAATTTAGACTCTTCCATTAACTATTGCCACTAACTGCAGGTCGTTGGACTGTGGCAGGAAGCCGGAGTACAAGGAAAGAACCCACGCAAAAACAGGAAGAACATGCAAACTCCACACACAGCGACAGTAGAGCTGAACTCAAGACCTTCTTCCTGTGCGGTAACGGTGCTAACCACTGTGCCGCCCGCGTGTGAGAAACCGTCTCCCAAAAATTTATACAAGTTCAATTACTTTCTTTTCAAGCTGCTTACACTACATTGACTTATGTTTTTACACAATCTCAGAAGAGGAGAGCCACTGAGGGAACGCCTTCCGCCCTCCGACGCCTCCACCGTGACCTCCACTTCTGAGAGGAATTGCCTACAGATCAAGTATGGAGTGTGCCTCACACGTTCTTTCTCAATGCTCAGCTTGTCTCTTTCCATTTGTAAGAGTAACAAGTCCTTTTGCTGCTCAAAAGACAAAGCAACTGTAGTCGAGACCACAGACTGATCAACATCAGCCACTAAAGTCTTCATTTTACCTGGCAACACGCCTTTCTTTACTAATGCAGCCTGTAACACTCCTTTAACACTAGGTTTACTAACCTGCTCAAATTTGCGTAACTTCCCTAAACCCAACACCCTCTAGAATTAGTGGCTTTTTTATTTTCTGGTGCAAGTCCCGAGGTGTTAATCACCCCTGCTGAGATTTTCACAGGTCGTCAGTTCGTTTCTCCTCCAGCTTTTGTTGTGCAAACCACCCATTATCCTTGAGGCCTGGCACATTTGCATTTGCTCACTCAGAGTTGCTCAGATCCAAGTCAGGCCAAACCTCTGTGTTACAACTTTCAGAAATGCCTGCCGTATCTATACAAAATATCCCACACATTGACTGACCTGCAAATATAAAAGACACACCTTCACACCTTCCTTGACTCTCAGCACAGATCTTCCATTGTTCCATTGTCACTGTGTATGTGAGGGAGTGGCATTGTTGACTACAGCACAGTGCTGTGCATAAAAGCAGACCGACCCAGACGGGAGAATGATTTCTTGTTCACATTTCTGAGAACGCACATCAGGATGGCCTCCACGGAAGAGGCCCCGTGGTACTGGGAAGCCCAACCAGAGCCACACGGCAAAAGACGGCACTGTGTGGGTTGAAGAGGACATTGGAATGCCCAGTGCAGTAGCAAATCGCTCGTGTTTCACTGCGCAAGCTGGACCCACAGAGTCTGCTAAGGTTTGTCACTGCCATAGTAGATATGATATTTATATAAACCCATTTAGAGTGAGGTTCATGTAAATTTACCATTCTCTATTTGTTTATCTTCTGACAACGTAAGATTACAAGTGTGCTCCAAAGCTTCCTTTGCCTGTTAGACGTGGGAATGCTGCAGACCATCAGAGAGTGCACGGTACATCAAGCCCGCAGAACAGAGCCGGACTGGAATTTGTCAGTTCATGAAATGATGGCATTCAATTCAATCCTGTTTGTAAGAGCAATCATGTGTCCTGTTGGTGCCATTGTGGATTGCTGGTCAGAAGGATTTCTGGTGCCAGTAATCAAAGAGACAATGCCCCGAGATAGATTCATTTCAATTATGCAACACCTTCGATTTGATGACAGGGACACGCGGGCAGAACGGGTGAAAACAGACAAATTTGCGGTGATCTCCGACATCTGCACACGCTTCAATAAGAACTGTGCTAAGAGTTTCACTCCAGGAGAACACATGACCATAGATGAACAGCTGTTCCCTACCAAGGTTCGTTGTCCATTCACACAGTATATTGCAACCAAGCCAGACAAATTTGGGATCAAGTTCTGGATGGCCACGGATTTGGACACCAAATATGTCTGCAGTGCATCTCCTTACTTGGGAAAGGACCCCAGTCGTCAGAAGGGAGAGAGGCTGGCCGAGAATGTGGTCATGAAACTGATGGAGCCATTTTTGGATGATGGGAGAAACGTCACAACGGACAATTTCTTTACTTCACTGTCACTGTCGCACAGACTGCTGCAGCGCAAAACAACATTACTGGGCATGGTGAATAAAGTCCGGCGTGAACTTCCTCAACTTACAAAAGATACTGCAAAGCGAGAGGTATTCTCCACTTCAGTGCTTAGAAGTGGCGGTGTCTCCTTGACAATTTATGCACCTAAAAAAAACAAGACTGTGTGTGTTCTAAGTTCCATGCACCAAGACGTGACAATCGGTGACGGCAGAAAGAGGAAACCCAACAGACTATAACCACATGAAGGTATGTGAATGTGTGTACAATTTTACACCAGTGCTACAATGTTTTCTGATGTGTGCTATACAGGCCTATAGAAAAAAAACATATACTCATGACTCTGTCTCTGCTTTTACAGTGTGGTGTAGACGTGTTGGACCAAATGGCGTGGATGTATTCCGTAAGAGCAGCAACACGCAGGTGGCCATTAGCAGTTTTCTACAATATGCTGGACCTGGCGGCGGTGAATGCCTACATTTTGTACAAGGCATGTACAGGGTGGACAGGCAAAAGAAGATTGTTTCTGAGTCTTCTAGCTCAGCAACTTTGTTGCCGATTCATGCAGCTCAAGGAAATATTAGCACAGAGGCAGGCTGCTGAAGCTGCTGCAGCTGCTGCAGCTGCTGTGCCAGGGACTGTAAAGACAACGCAGTGCCAGGTGCAAGAGAGCTGCAACAGGAATCGCAGCAGGTTTACCTGTGCAACATGTCAGAAATTCACCTGTGCCAAATGCAGGGATGATGGACACTGGGTCTGCAAACGCTGTAAAGTCTGAAACACTTTGAAATAAAATAGATTTG
Source organism: Neolamprologus multifasciatus (assembly GCF_963576455.1). Taxonomy (NCBI): domain Eukaryota; kingdom Metazoa; phylum Chordata; class Actinopteri; order Cichliformes; family Cichlidae; genus Neolamprologus; species Neolamprologus multifasciatus. The sequence goes on along the minus strand of NC_140450.1, from coordinate 34,705,947 downwards.
TGTACCCATATATTGTGAATGTGTGTCTTTTGTATGTAGGTTGTAACACAGAGGTTTGGCCTGCCTTGGATCTGAGGAAACAAATGCCAATGTTTCACAAACACACACACACACACACACACACACACACACACACACACACACACACACACACACACACACAGCAAATTTGCATTTATTTGCCCCACAAGTGGAAAATCTGCATTGTCATTGCAAAAAAGTGGACAGTGCAAGACAAAAGCAGCTAAATAAAAACTGTACAAAGAGCACGGTATGGAAAGTGCACTATACAAACAATCTGGAAACATAAATATGGACACGCGTATTCAAAAATATTGGTGTGTGTGTATACACACACACACACACACACACACCTATATATATATATAGGTGTGTGTGTGTGTGTGTGTGTGTGTGTGTGTGTGTATAACTAGACTTTATGCATATTATGTAAGGTGTGGCTATATAAATATATGTACAACTCTGTGTATATGTGTTTATGGACAGCTATGCAATGTAGTGACAAGGATTGACAAGAACTACCATGGTGTATTGTACACTGCAGGTAAGGAAGGAAAGTAGCCTTGCAGGGAAGGAAAGACCTGAATCTCTCATGGTTGGGGGAGGGTGTCTTTGCACAACAAAAGCAGGAGAACAATGGAGCTGAAGACCTGTGAAAATCTCAGCGGGGTGCCAAGAGGTATCAGGGTCGGGGGGAATTTACGCAAATTTGTGAAGGCTAGTAAATCTAGTAGTAGGGACTTGCACCAGGGGAAAAAAGGCTCAGTAAATCTAGTGTTAACCTCATCTTTCAACTGTTTATCCCCAACATCGACATCATAATGTTCAACAAGTTTCAACAGCTCTTCTTTAGTACAACTATTCAAGAGTTCCTCCGATGGAGACTGAACAAAAGCATCAACTGTAGCCATAACAAAGTATTGATCCTTGACATGCAATTGAAAACAGCACTTTCCCACTAACTGCCTAACCAAAATCTACTTAACTGAAGCCTAGTCTTCATGCAGTTACTTACAGTGGGTACTTATGCACTAAAAACCGCCAGAAAGACAAAGGCAACTGCACAAACAGCGACCCCCTCAATTCTGGGGACGTGCTCCCGAGACAACTGCTCTAACCGTGTTCACCGCAACAAAAATTCCATCAATGTTTCTCAAGAGAGAAACACTCCTTCAACCTAACAGGGAAAGCACTGATTTTAACCCATGCATATTCAATAATCAACACAGCGCATGCTGTAGGACACACAAAGTTCACACAAGACAGCACACCAACAGTAAACTTAAGTCTATAGCAAAACATCAGTGATTTCCCCAACTTGTGCCTTAAGTGCTCTTGTCAGCTTAAGTGGATCTATTTTCTTCACACCCTCTTCCTCAAACCTGACAATTACATTCATACTCGCATTTGTTCCTTCTTCATTACCTTCACTGTCAGTCCCTTCCGTACTACCCTCACTTCTCTTTTTCCTCTTCCTTTCACTAGTCAAGTCAAGTCAAGTTTATTTATAAAGCACATTTAAAAACAACCAAGGCTGACCAAAGTGCTGTACAATAAAATACAAATATAAAATACAATAAAACACAAGTACATAAAACACCTCACTGATAAAACAATAAGTTAATACAGTAAGTTAAACCTTGCTAAAGGCCAATGAGAAGAGGTGAGTTTTAAGAGCAGTTTTAAAAGTTCCTAGGCTTGTGGAGAATCTGATGTGAGGAGGTAAACTGTTCCACAGTCTGGGTGCAGCCACAGCAAAAGCCCTCTCTCCCCTAGTCTTTTATCTGTACCTGGGAACATCTAAAAGCATCAGGTCTGCTGACCTCAAAGATCTCCTGGGGCGGTAAATGCTAAGAAGCTCTGCCAGGTAAGGAGGTGCAGTACCGTTAAGAACCTTAAAAACCAGCAGTAAAATTTTAAAATCAATCCTAAAAGCAACTGGGAGTCAGTTGAGAGAGCTGAGGACCGGAGTGTTGTGGTCTCACTTTTTGGAACCGGTCAGCATGCGAGCAGCAGCGTTCTGCACCAGTTGGAGGCGATGCAGACAGGAATGATCTAAACCAGCATAAAGGGAGTTACAGTAGTCCAGCCGTGATGTAATAAAAGCATGGACCACCCTTTCTAGATCGCTCCTGCACAGGTAGGACTTGACTTTAGCTAAAATCCGTAGATGATAAAAAGATCCCTTGACTACGGAGCTGATTTGTTTATCAAATTTAAAAGCACTGTCAAAAGTAACACCGAGGCTCTTAATGGAGGAAGTACATTTGGAAGTTAGGGGTCCCATAAAATCAAAGAAAAGGTTGGGGTCTTTAGGAAGCCCAAACACAATGACTTCAGTTTTACTTTCATTTAGATGTAGGAAGTTAAGAGCCATCCAAGTCTTAATGTCAGACAGACAGGAGAATAACGGCTGCAAAGAGTCCTTACAGTCTAACCTCAGAGGGAGGTAGATCTGAATGTCATCAGCAAAGGTGTGGAAGGACACATTATGTTTGCGCAGCACATCGCCCAGAGGGAGCAAATACAGAGTAAACAGCAGGGGGCCTAGAATGGACCCCTGAGGTACACCACAAGTTAAAGGAGCTCTGGGAGATGACAGTTCACCCAGGTGGACAGAAAAACTCCTGTTATCCAGGTAGGACTGGAAAAACTTTAAGACAGTACCTTTCAAACCGACACAGTGTTCTAGGCGGGATAACAGTATGTTGTGATCAACAGTGTCGAAGGCTGCTGTCAGGTCTAAGGTTACTAGGACAGCAGCACAACCAGAGTCTACAGTTAAAAGCAAATCGTTAAAAACTCTCAGTAAGGCGGTTTCAGTGCTGTGACGAGCTCTAAAACCAGACTGAAACTTCTCATAGAGACTGTTGTTGTCTAAAAATGACTGGAGCTGCCTGAGGACAACTCGCTCCAGTACTTTGGACAGAAAGGGCAGATTGGAGATGGGCCTATAGTTAGAGAGTATAGATGGGTCCAGGTTAGGCTTTTTGAGGAGAGGTTGAACAACAGCATGCTTAAAAAGTGTTGGGAAACAACCAGAGCTGAGACAGGCATTGATCAGGACCAGAAGGACAGGTCCAACTGAGTCCAGGACCTGCTTCAGAAGACGAGAGGGGATAGCGTCAGTGGAACAGTTGGTAGACTTGACCTTGCAGACTGTTTCATGCAGCTGAGAAAGAGAGATTAGCTCAAACTGGTTAAAGGCAGATTGGCACGAGGGAGAAACACAGGGATTGAAAGGTGGAGGTGGAATGACAGACTGCAGGGAGGAAATCTTATTAACAAAAAAATATAAAAAGTCATTGCAGAGGGTGGCAGAAGGTGCGAGGCAAGTGGACGTATGAGGATCAACAATGGAGTTTAAAACACGAAACAGAGTCTGAGGTTTATGGACATTACTGCTAACCAGGTTAGATATGTAGGAGGACTTAGCCTCTTTAGCAGCTTTCTGATAAGTTAAAAGAGAGTCTCTCAGGATATTGAAGGAGATTTGCAGCTTGTCCTTTTTCCACTTTCTCTCAGCACACCTGCAGGAGCGCCTGAAAGCACGAACAGAGTCTGTAATCCAGGGTTCAGTGTGAGCTTTAGGACGGAGTGATTTTAGGGGAGCGATGGAGTCCAGAATAGAAGTGCATGTTGAGTTAAAAAGAGCAGTTACAGTGGGGCAAAAAAGTATTTAGTCAGCCACCGATTGTGCAAGTTCCCCCACTTAAAATGATGACAGAGGTCAGTAATTTGCACCAGAGGTACACTTCAACTGTGAGAGACAGAATGTGAAAAAAAAAATCCATGAATTCACATGGTAGGATTTGTAAAGAATTTATTCGTAAATCAGGGTGGAAAATAAGTATTTGGTCACCTCAAACAAGGAAAATCCCTGGCTCTCACAGACCTGTAACGTCTTCTGTAAGAAGCTTTTCTGTCCCCCACTCGTTACCTGTATGAATGGCACCTGTTTGACCTCATCATCTGTATAAAAGACACCTGTCCACAGCCTCAACCAGTCAGACTCCAAACTCCGCCATGGCCAAGACCAAAGAGCTTTCGAAGGACACCAGGAAAAGAATTGTAGACCTGCACCAGACTGGGAAGAGTGAATCTACAATAGGCAAGCAGCTTGGTGTGAAAAAATCAACTGTGGGAGCAATCATCAGAAAATGGAAGACATACAAGACCACTGATAATCTCCCTCGATCTGGGGCTCCACGCAAGATCTCATCCCGTGGGGTCAAAATGATCATGAGAACGGTGAGCAAAGATCCCAGAACCACACGGGGGGACCTGGTGAATGACCTGCAGAGAGCTGGGACCAAAGTAACAAAGGTCACCATCAGTAACACACTACAACGGCAGGGAATCAAATCCCGCAGTGCCAGACGTGTTCCGCTGCTGAAGCCAGTGCATGTCCAGGCCCGTCTGAAGTTTGCCAGAGAGCACATGGATGATACAGCAGAGGATTGGGAGAATGTCATGTGGTCAGATGAAACCAAAGTAGAACTTTTTGGTATAAACTCAACTCGTCGTGTTTGGAGGAAGAAGAATACTGAGTTGCATCCCAAGAACACCATACCTACTGTGAAGCATGGGGGTGGAAACATCATGCTATGGGGCTGTTTTTCTGCCAAGGGGACAGGACGACTGATCTGTGTTGAGGACAGAATGAATGGGGCCAAGTATCGTGAGATTTTGAGCCAAAACCTCCTTCCATCAGTGAGAACTTTGAAGATGAAACGAGGCTGGGTCTTCCAACATGACAATGATCCAAAACACACCGCCCGGGCAACAAAGGAGTGGCTCCGTAAGAAGCATTTGAAAGTCCTGGAGTGGCCTAGCCAGTCTCCAGACCTCAACCCCATAGAAAATCTGTGGCGGGAGTTGAAAGTCCGTGTTGCTCGGCGACAGCCCCAAAACATCACTGCTCTTGAGAAGATCTGCATGGAGGAATGGGCCAAAATACAAGCTACTGTGTGTGCAAACCTGGTAAAGACCTATAGTAAACGTTTGACCTCTGTTATTGCCAACAAAGGTTATGTTACAAAGTATTGAGTTGTATTTTTGTTATTGACCAAATACTTATTTTCCACCCTGATTTACGAATAAATTCTTTACAAATCCTACCATGTGAATTCATGGATTTTTTTTCACATTCTGTCTCTCACAGTTGAAGTGTACCTCTGGTGCAAATTACTGACCTCTGTCATCATTTTAAGTGGGGGAACTTGCACAATCGGTGGCTGACTAAATACTATTTTGCCCCACTGTAAATCTTCTGCACACAGGGAGTCAATCCAGTCCACCGTGGAGAGCTCAGAGTTGTTGAAAGCAGCAGAGAACTGGGATGGTACATGGGTATTGATGATCCGGTGGCGGCGTGAAGGAGCTTTAACTGTAGCAACAGAACATTGTGCAGTGGCAGAAAACAGAACAGGAAGGTGATCAGAGATACACGCACTCTCACAGATTTCAGAGACGTGGATACTCAGGCCGTGAGACATGACGAGGTCCAGTGTGTGACCTTTCTCATGTGTGGAGCCAGACACACACTGAGTCAGGTTAAAAGAGTCCAGCAGTGATACAAAGTCTCTAACCAGAGGTTTAGATGGACAACACACATGGATATTCAGATCGCCAACAATAAGAAAATGATCAAAATCTACTGAAAGTCCTGATAAGAATTCCCCAAACTCACTGATAAAACCCTTGAATTTGGGAGGACGGTACACTACTGCACACAGTAATGGAGTAGATGAGTTCAGTTTAAAAAGCTGCAGTTCAAAGCTGGAAAAGGAGAAAGATGAAATCTGACGACAGTCATAAACTGATTTAAAAACACAGGCAAGGCCTCCACCTTTACCAGAAGACCTGGGAGAGTTGAAAAAACAACAGCCTGGAGGAAGAAGCTCAGAGAAAGCCACAGTCTCACCAGCATGTAGCCAGGTCTCAGTCAGGAACATAAAATCCAGTTCATGAGAAGAGAAGAAATCCTTGAGCAGAAACGTCTTATTGGAGAGGGATCGAATGTTGATCAAAGCCATAGATAAGGTGAGATCAGTAGCTGTCATCGGGGTTGATGTGCGGCTGAGTGGGCAGAGGTTTGAAATAACAGTACCAAGTCTGCGGATCCGTGGCTGGGAAGGAGCCGATGACCCAGCACCCGGAACAGGAGCAACCAGCGACGTACTTGAAGAGTCACGCAGGAGAGGAGCAGGCATCAGGCGCGGGCCGGAGGTGGAAGAGAGTCGCTCACCTGAGGAGAACGCCACCGCCGGCATGGCGAGGAGCGAACCAGACGACTGAAGGAAGCGCGGGCCGAGAAGCGGGCCCACCGGTGAAACAGGAGCAGCACCAGGCGGAGTTGGAGAGACAGTGCGCACCCAGGGTCCTCTGGGTTGGAGTGAGCCTCTCACAGTGGCAGAGTAGCAGAAACCCATTTGTACAAGGAGAGGATCAGCCAGGCAAGAAAGTGACAGGAATGCCTTTGTACGAGCCAGGAGACCACTTCGCTTCCCTCGTTTTCTCCGGTGTAGCTTGGGAGGGAGGAACCAGGTGGGACGTAGGTAAGGCGGAATGCCATGGAGCGGTGGAGGCGCACTGCTTGTTTGCCCATCAAAAACAAAGCACAAAGGTGCTGTCACTGCTGAGTCCCGGATGATAAGAAGAGTTTTTCGGTCATAAGTCCGGAGCGAGTTAATTTCCACAGTTAAGGCAATGAACAGCAAACAGAAAACGAGAAAACAGGTGGCGTGACGGCGAGCCGAACATACTGGCGCCACTAGCTCTGTGCCTCTTCCCCCCCTTTCCCACTCATTCTCGTCACCCTGATCGCCAATCTCTTCCTCTTCACTACCATCCATACTATTCCACTCACTCCTCCCGCTCTCCATTGGTGCCAACCCCGGTCTACGAGAAGAAGTCTGCAGGACACCGTTACCGGACCTGTACAGGCCTTCGGCCGACTCTCCTACTTACCTCACTCACACACCAAACCACCAACCAAACACACCTTATACCCAATCCATATCCATATCCGTATGGGATATCACTTTAATCACGCCTTTAAGGTAGATGACGTGTGATGACATGTGCACGGCCCCGCCTGCACATATAGCGGCTGTCATCACAGTCATCCCTCTGTTCGATAGCCGCTCTTCACCGAGCCAAACTGCTCGGTGGGGCCACCTTGTGTTGTACCTCGTTCCTCTCCTTCAGGGAACAGAAGTTATAGACATAACTATTCGTTCCCTTTCAGTCGATTCACTCGGTACAACACATAAGTATGGGACATATATACACGCCCCGCAGAGCAACCACTGAACCGGAATCGGACCACCACATCCTAGTGAGTGGTAGACCCAGCAGAAAGGACAGCATGAGCCACCGAAGGGGCTGTAACGTCCAACCGATAAAACCGCACAAAAGTGTGCGTTTTTTTTGCCCAACTAGCTGCCGCACAAATATCAGCAAAAGGCACCCCTTTAAAAAGAGCCCATGAGGTTGCCATCTCCCTGGTGGTATGAGCTCTCACCCCGTGGGGCAAAGCAAGACCACTGGTGCCGTATGCCGGTGAGATAGCTTCTACAATCCAGTGGGACAGCCTCTGTTTCGACAGAGCTCTACCTCTATTTGGATTAGCAAAGCAGACAAACAGCTGGTCACATAAACGCACATTCTGAGTGTGCTCAATGTAGGTGTGTAGCACACGCACTGGACAAAGAGAATGCATCCTCCTCTGCTCCTCAGATGCAAAAGGAGGGGAGCAAAAACTCAGCAACTCAAACTCCATTGAGCTAGAAGATGCAGGCATGATCTTGGGAAAATAGGCAGCATTTGGACGCAATACGACCTTGTGGCCATCAGAAGAAAACTGTGTGCAGGAGGGATGCTGGGGGCCCAAGGGTGGGCCTTTGCTCCAGGCCGACTGGCGTGGAGCTCGGGCCGGAGGATGTGCTCTCGCTGGCGGCACACCCACTTCAGCAGTGGGCGCCGGTCTCTTGCCAGTCGGCAGAGGAGCGGCGGGCCTGTGAGAGCTAGCTGCGGGCTTGGGCTTGGGCTGACATTCTGGGGATGATGTCGCGCAGAGCTTCCGTCTGCTTCTCCCTCAGATTGAATCTAGCCTGAATGGCTTCAAGTGAATGTCCGAATAACCCAGCCGCAGACACTGGTGCGTCCAGATATACAGCCCTGTCCCTATCCGGGACGTCAGACAGGGTCAGCCACAGGTGCCTCTGCGCCACTACTGTCGAAGCCATCCCTCTGCGCAGGGAGAGCGCTGCACAGCGAGACGCACGGAGGATGTAATCTGTGGCGACTCTGACCTCGTTAAGAAGAGGTGCCAGCGGGCTGTCATCAGGAACCTGCGATCCGAACTCCGTCAGGCACATTGCCTGGTACGTCTGGAGCATGGTGACAGAGCTCATGGCACGAGCAGTGCTGGCCTGAGCTCTATAGATCTTCTCCAGCTGCGAAACAGAGAATCTGCAGTGCTTGGACGGCAGAGTTGCGGGGCTGCCGACACCATGGTTATGGGACGGGGCCAGAGAAGCAGAGACGGCTCCATAGGGGTTGGGTTAGCTAAGCCAGCCCCCTCGGCGCCGTCCAATTCCATGTACTGTCTATAGCCGGGCACAGTGACGCGGGTAGACAGAGGTTTGTCCCATGATGCTGTTAGCTCGCAGAGAAAGTCTGGGAACATGGGAAGGCAGTTTTTGGCCGTTGCGGGCTCCAGTGGGAGGAAAAACCCCGCGAACCGCGACGGCTTCTGAGCTGGCGGAGGAGAGGGCCAGTCCACCTGCAGCGGCGGTACATTGGGCCGACAATGAGCTCTCCTGCTCATCCTCCGACAAACCATGGATGTCCAGGCCGATGTCCAGCACGTCATCATCGTCCTGGGGAGCGCTGGCGGGCTTCAACCCAGGCTGAAGCCCGTCAGCGCTCCTGCACGGTTCCGGCTCGTCATCGGCTAACCCGTCAACATATTCCATGTGGTCAGCCCAGCTAATTGCGGGGACATCGACCGGAAAATCCTCGTCTTCGGACTCGGACGAAGCCGGGGCTCCAGACCCGGAAAGGAGAGGGTCATGCCGTGCGACAGCCGAGCGTCCCAGCACTTTTTCCACAAACGTCACCCGTCTTTCCAGGGTCGAGCGCCGGAGCTGGCGACAAAACGCACAAGCTTCGGGCTCCGTCAATGCTCTCCTAGCATGGACGATCCCCAGGAAGACAGGGCAGGCATCGTGCTGGTCGCTGTCGTGCAAAGAGAAACCGCATCCCTGAGGACAGGGGCGAACAGAAGATTTCTGCTTTGCTCGCTTCGGTTTGGAGTCCATTCCAAAACACAAAGCAAAACGCTGCATGGGAAAACTTGAAATTAGCGCTCCGCGGGCAGCCTACACACCAACTGCGCGGTGAAACCTAACACCAACAGGGGCAGTTAAGCTAAGTTCAAGTCGGCAGACAACGGAGCTAACTAGCAGCAGCTAGCTAGCCCAACTCAGCAGAGGTGTTCTCAGCGAGGTGAAGAGCGTAAGAACTGAGGGATGACTGTGATGACAGCGGCTATATGTGCAGGCGGGGCCGTGCGCGTGTCATCACACGTCATCTGCCTTAAAGGCGTGATTAAAGGTTTCTTCAGCCAGGACACGCGAGGGCGTGATATCCCATACTTATGTGTTGTACCGAGTGAATCGACTGAAAGGGAACAGCACTTTCCCACTAACTGCCTAACCAAAATCTACTTAACTGAAGCCTAGTCTTCATGCAGTTACTTACAGTGGGTACTTATGCACTAAAAACCGCCAGAAAGACAAAGGCAACTGCACAAACAGCGACCCCCTCAATTCTGGGGACGTGCTCCCGAGACAACTGCTCTAACCGTGTTCACCGCAACAAAAATTCCATCAATGTTTCTCAAGAGAGAAACACTCCTTCAACCTAACAGGGAAAGCACTGATTTTAACCCATGCATATTCAATAATCAACACAGCGCATGCTGTAGGACACACAAAGTTCACACAACACAGCACACCAACAGTAAACTTAAGTCTATAGCAAAACATCAGTGATTTCCCCAACTTGTGCCTTAAGTGCTCTTGTCAGCTTAAGTGGATCTATTTTCTTCACACCCTCTTCCTCAAACCTGACAATTACATTCATACTCGCATTTGTTCCTTCTTCATTACCTTCACTGTCAGTCCCTTCCGTACTACCCTCACTTCTCTTTTTCCTCTTCCTTTCACTAGCTCTGCGCCTCTTCCCCCCCTTTCCCACTTTTTCCCACTCATTCTCGTCACCCTGACCACCAATCTCTTCCTCTTCACTACCATCCATACTATTCCACTCACTCCTCCCGCTCTCCATTGGTGCCAACCCCGGTCTATGAGAAGAAGTCTGCAGGAGACCGTTACCGGACCTGTACAGGCCTTCGGCCGACTCTCCTACTTACCTCACTCACACACCAAACCACCAACCAAACACACCTTATACCCAATCCACACTAACTACAACAGCTATGCTGCAACCCCAGCAGCGTCCCGGCATGAAGGCTCAGCTCGTTTCCCTCCTGAGGGACTCTCTGCTGACTGGTAAACAAAAGATGCTCTCTGGCCGTCCTCTCTCAAACCTCAGCTGGTTTAGTCAAGGTGTCTTTATATACACTGGGACTGGCCTTCTCAGGTGTGCTGAATCTATAATTGGGTCAGCTCCACCTACCTGCAAGAAACAGGTAACAGAAAAAGCAAAACACAAGGCCAGCCCACTGGCCGTCACAACACAAAAAACCATTCGCTCCTGTCGGCAATTTAGACTCTTCCATTACCTATTGCCACTAACTGCAGGTCGTTGGACTGTGGCAGGAAGCCGGAGTACAAGGAAAGAACCCACTCAAAAACAGGAAGAACATGCAAACTCCACACAGAGCGACGGTAGAGCTGAACTCAAGACCTTCTTCCTGTGCGGTAACGGTGCTAACCACTGTGCCGCCCGCGTGTGAGCAACTGTCTCCCAGAAATTTATACAAGTTCAATGACTTTCTTTTCAAGCTGCTTACACTACATTGACTTATGTTTTTACACAATCTCAGAAGAGGAGAGTCACTGAGGGAACGCCTTCCACCCTCCGACGCCTCCACCGTGACCTCCACTTCTGAGAGGAATTGCCTACAGATCAAGTATGGAGTGTGCCTCACACGTTCTTTCTCAATGCTGAAAACAATAGCATGGAATTCGAAAGTGGTAAAATGATCAAATAAAATGTGTTTGGTGGTGAGTGTGTTGTTGGCTAAAGATGCAGTCCCACCACCTCTCTCACCACTTCTAATAGAAAAAGAGAAATTAAAATTTGGTGGGGAGGCCTCAGTGAGAACAACTGGTGCATCCGAACCCAGCCATGTTTCAGTTAAAAATAAACAGTCAAGTTTATTATCTAAAATTAAATCATTAATAATAAAAGACTTGTTCAACAGAGAGCGGACAGTTAAAAGTGCCATACTGATTGAGACCGGTGGATTTTTGACAACAGAGTTGAATGGATGTTGACATTTTTGAAGAGGCCGGAGGTTATTAATGTTTTTGGAGTTACTGGATTTATGATAATTCTGTTGCTCTCTGTTTGTGATTATAACGGGTATTGTGTTGACTGTGGGAGAGAAAGGTCCGAGTCCAGAGTTTTGTGTATTACTGTTAAAAGTGGAACAAATATAGGAGCTGGGACCAGGGGAACATCAGTCAGTGACAGACAGATCAGCAGGTAATGTCGGTTTGGGGTAGTGACAGGGCGGTGTGCGGGAGTGCTGTACGCCAAATGCCAAATTGGCGGACAGCAAACGGTGTCCCCAGGCGTTGAGGTGGAGCCCGTCTGCTCCAAAAAGATGCCTCCTCTCCCAGAAGGCATCAAAATTGTTAATAAAACCCACGCCATGGGAGACACAGGCGGAGGAAAGCCAGGTGTTAAGGCTGAGCAGCCGGCTGAAACGGCCTATCCCTCTGCCACAGGTGGGGGTGGGCCCGGAGATAAAAGCACTCACCTGCAACTGACCAAGGAGGCTGAAGAGTTGGAGGAAGTCCAGCTTCAGCAGCTCAGATTGCTGTTTGGGGATGTCATTGGTGCCGATATGGATGATGAGCCGGTTGGCCTGTGGGTGGGATGCCAGAATGTTGGGAATTCTGTCCACTATGTCAGCAACGGTGGCTCCCGGGAACGACAGCGTGAGCGCCCCCCTCATCCGCACGTTCCTGACGATGGAATCCCCGAGGACCAGCGTGGAGAGAGGAGGTGCCATCGGGGGCTGCTGGCCATCTGAGACGCCCTCGCCGTGGCACCGGGGGTGTTCAGATGGAGATGCGCCAGCCGGACTGCGTGAGTGACTCCCAGGTAGCCGCGCCATGGGTCCTCTTCTCCGAGGAGCAGGGGTGAAGCACAGCTCTCCGCGGTGAGTTTGCACCACAGCGTCGGGTTGCCCGCCGCGGCTCCGGGGGCGTACTGGTGGAGATGGCGCAGACCTCAGCGACACAGCGGGATGGCAAGTTCGCGTTCAGCCCCCTGGATTTGGTATAGCGTGGATATCCTTTGTTCCAGCTCGATCACTTTTTGGTTCAGGTTGATGCAGCTTTCACAACTGGATGTTGAGGTAAGTGGTGCCATTCCGAAATCTCGTACCAGCAACAGCGTCAAAAACAAAAACAGAAACTGCCACTTTAACTTACGTTAGCTAGTTGCAGCAGTTGCTAACATTCTGTTCTCTAGCAACTCCTGTTCTTGTTCAAATAGTGAACACAGTTGTTTTTCTGGTGAGACAGCTTGAGTTTTCTCGGTTACTCTCTGTTTTTCCTTGTTGTCCATTTTTGTTCTTACAAGGATTCTGAAGGAAAGCAAGAGAGCAGCAGAAAGAGTGCGTCTCTCTGAGAGGAATTGCCTACAGATCAAGTATGCAGTGTGCCTCACACATTCTTTCTCAATGCTCAGCTTGTCTCTTTCCATTTGTAAGAGTAACAACTCCTTTTGCTGCTCAAAAGACAAAGCAACTGTAGTCGAGACCACAGACTGATCAACATCAGCCACTAAAGTCTTCATTTTACCTGGCAACACGCCTTTCTTTACTAATGCAGCCTGTAACACTCCTTTAACCTCATCTTTCAACTCTTTATCCCCAACATCGACATCATAATGTTCAACAAGTTTCAACAGCTCTTCTTTAGTACAACTATTCAAGAGTTCCTCCGATGGAGACTGAACAAAAGCATCAACTGTAGCCATAACAAAGTATTGATCCTTGACATGCAATTGAAAACAGCACTTTCCCACTAACTGCCTAACCAAAATCTACTTAACTGAAGCCTAGTCTTCATGCAGTTACTTACAGTGGGTACTTATGCACTAAAAACCGCCAGAAAGACAAAGGCAACTGCACAAACAGCGACCCCCTCAATTCTGGGGACGTGCTCCCGAGACAACTGCTCTAACCGTGTTCACCGCAACAAAAATTCCATCAATGTTTCTCAAGAGAGAAACACTCCTTCAACCTAACAGGGAAAGCACTGATTTTAACCCATGCATATTCAATAATCAACACAGCGCATGCTGTAGGACACACAAAGTTCACACAACACAGCACACCAACAGTAAACTTAAGTCTATAGCAAAACATCAGTGATTTCCCCAACTTGTGCCTTAAGTGCTCTTGTCAGCTTAAGTGGATCTATTTTCTTCACACCCTCTTCCTCAAACCTGACAATTACATTCATACTCGCATTTGTTCCTTCTTCATTACCTTCACTGTCAGTCCCTTCCGTACTACCCTCACTTCTCTTTTTCCTCTTCCTTTCATAAGCTCTGCGCCTCTTCCCCCTTTTTCCCACTTTTTCCCACTCATTCTCGTCACCCTGACCGCCAATCTCTTCCTCTTCACTACCATCCATACTATTCCACTCACTCCTCCCGCTCTCCATTGGTGCCAACCCCGGTCTATGAGAAGAAGTCTGCAGGAGACCGTTACCGGACCTGTACAGGCCTTCGGCCGACTCTCCTACTTACCTCACTCACACACCAAACCACCAACCAAACACACCTTATACCCAATCCACACTAACTACAACAGCTATGCTGCAACCCCAGCAGCGTCCCGGCATGAAGGCTCTGCTCGTTTCCCTCCTGAGGGACTCTCTGCTGACTGGTAAACAAAAGATGCTCTCTGGCCGTCCTCTCTCAAACCTCAGCTGGTTTAACACAGAAAACCATTCGCACCTGTCGGCAATTTAGACTCTTCCATTACCTATTGCCACTAACTGCAGGTCGTTGGACTGTGGCAGGAAGCCGGAGTACAAGGAAAGAACCCACGCAAAAACAGGAAGAACATGCAAACTCCACACAGAGCGACGGTAGAGCTGAACTCAAGACCTTCTTCGTGTGCGGTAACGGTGCTAACCACTGTGCCGCCCGCGTGTGAGCAACCGTCTCCCAGAAATTTATACAAGTTCAATGACTTTCTTTTCAAGCTGCTTACACTACATTGACTTATGTTTTTACACAATCTCAGAAGAGGAGAGCCACTGAGGGAACGCCACTGAGGGAACGCCTTCCGCCCTCCGACGCCTCCACCGTGACCTCCACTTCTGAGAGGAATTGCCTACAGATCAAGTATGGAGTGTGCCTCACACGTTCTTTCTCAATGCTCAGCTTGTCTCTTTCCATTTGTAAGAGTAACAACTCCTTTTGCTGCTCAAAAGACAAAGCAACTGTAGTCGAGACCACAGACTGATCAACATCAGCCACTAAAGTCTTCATTTTACCTGGCAACACGCCTTTCTTTACTAATGCAGCCTGTAACACTCCTTTAACCTCCTCTTTCAACTCTTTATCCCCAACATCGACATCATAATGTTCAACAAGTTTCAACAGCTCTTCTTTAGTACAACTATTCAAGAGTTCCTCCGATGGAGACTGAACAAAAGCATCAACTGTAGCCATAACAAAGTATTGATCCTTGACATGCAATTGAAAACAGCACTTTCCCACTAACTGCCTAACCAAAATCTACTTAACTGAAGCCTAGTCTTCATGCAGTTACTTACAGTGGGTACTTATGCACTAAAAACCGCCAGAAAGACAAAGGCAACTGCACAAACAGCGACCCCCTCAATTCTGGGGACGTGCTCCCGAGACAACTGCTCTAACCGTGTTCACCGCAACAAAAATTCCATCAATGTGTTAGGAGGTGGTGGGTAGGTGTATTGTTTTTTGGGTTTTGTTTCCCTTCTTGGCACAGGTAGGCGGGGCGGGGCTTGATGGCATTCCGGCATACCTGCGGCGCATCGGACGTCATCAGTGAGCGCTTTTATGGAGCTGAATCTCGGACGTCTGGTGTCGGAGTATTGTCGTTGTCATAAGTGGTAACGTGTTGGTGCAAGCTGAATCTGTTGATTCCACGCGATTGAGCTGCATGTTTTAGGATCCATCACCTGCCTGCTTCTCCTTTGTTTTAGCCTGTCCCGCTGCCTGCTCGCCTGCCTAGTTTTCTGTGTGTGGGCTTCTGTGGATCCGTGACGGAGAATTACTTCTTACCAGGCTGTGACCACCGCAACAGCTGTATGTCGGTGTTGCAAGTAAGCTCTCCAACTCTCCTCGTCCACTTTTAGTTTAACTCTCGGCTATCGATGTACTCTGTAACTTTGTTTGTCCCTCGCTTTTAGGTAATTCCGGTGCGTCATCGGTCCGCCCGCATACCTCGGCTCCGTCTCATCCTTTCAGCGCTGCTCTCCGTGCACATTTTTATCTGTCACTGTATATAGCCCCTTCCCTTGTAAATATTCCCTCATCTGTGTATATAAATCTGCATCACTACAATTCTGTGCTCGTGTGTGTTTCTGCCACTAAATCCATCCGGGTAAAAGTCCTCTTAACAGAATACTCCGACCACTCTTATGGATTCGGCAGAACGTGCAGGTCCCGATTCCGGCGAATTACTCCAGAAACACGAGGAGTCTTTGTCAAGCTTGTCTCGGCAGTTTAAGGAATCCGAGCCATGGGCGGGTCGGGTTAATGAGACCCTGACAGCCATTCAAGAGACTTTAGCTCGGTTAGTTCCTCCAACCGTTCCCACTGTTTCGTCCCCCCCACCTGTACCGTCCGTTTCGCAGAGTTCGGGCTCTGTTGACCCCGCTCCCCCGGCTCTGGTGCCTTTCACGGGAGAGTTGGGCCGTTGTGGGGGTTTTTTGATTCAGGTTTCACTGCTTTTTCAGCGGTTTCCCCAAGCGTTTTCTGATGATGCCTCTAAGATTTCCCATATTATCGGTGCCCTTCGTGATCGTGCTTTGGACTGGGCCGAATCTTATCTCGCTCTACATCCCCTAGAGACTGTCACGTATGTACAGTTCGTTCGGGATTTTAAGGCTGTTTTTCATCACCCCCTGCGCTCTGACGAGGCGGCAAGGCAGCTGCACGGGCTCCGACAAGGGAGCCAGTCGGTGGCGGAGTTTTCTATTGATTTCCGGGTTAAAGCCGCTGAGACGGGGTGGGGTGATGACGCGTTACGCGGGGCTTTCATTATCGGGTTAAGCGATCGCATGAAAGATGAGCTCGCCACTCGTGATGAACCAGAGAGCTTTGAGGCTCTCGTTAATCTGGCTATTCGTATCGACAATCGCCTTCGCGAGCGTGAGAAAGAAAGGGGAGGCCGGTCCCGTGCTGGGTGTGGAGAGCACGCTGCTGTGCGCGCAGTCTCCCGCCCCCTCCTTCCGGTCCGGCCCACGCATGGTCTCCTCCAGCGGACGCTGCTGAGGAACCTATGCAGTTGGGTCGTACAAGGCTTACTCCGGAGGAGCGTCGGAGGAGGTTTGAGGGACGGTTGTGTTTGTATTGTGGCCAGTCGGGCCATTTTGTGTCCACCTGCCCGTTGCGGTCAAAAGGTGGTGCCCACCAGTAACTGTGGGGGTACTGGTGGGTAGCACTTCCTCTCTTTCCCGAGTCCCCCGCATGCAGCTTCCTGCTATCGTGAACAACGCGTCTGGTACTTTCTCCACTAATGCACTTTTGGATTCTGGCACTGAGCAGAACCTTATTGATGGCGGTCTCACGAGGCATCTCGGTATTAAGACGCGGCCCCTGCAG
This sequence comes from Neolamprologus multifasciatus, assembly GCF_963576455.1. Lineage (NCBI taxonomy): Eukaryota > Metazoa > Chordata > Actinopteri > Cichliformes > Cichlidae > Neolamprologus > Neolamprologus multifasciatus. The sequence continues at coordinate 34,688,826 of NC_140450.1, read as the reverse complement.
GTTCCCATCTCTGTTGTGGCTCTCACCGGACAGTTACTACCCTCTATTACTCACAAGACTGAACCAGTTTCATTGGTTCTTTCCGGTAATCATCGCGAGCTTCTTCGGTTTTTTGTTTTTTCCTCCCCCGAGTCTCCCATCGTTTTAGGTTACCCGTGGTTCGAGCGTCATAACCCTCAGATTAATTGGTCCACCCGTCGCATTGAGAGTTGGAGTAGCCACTGCTTGTCTCACTGTCTACAGTCTGCTCTTCCACCCTCGCCTGTCTGCTCGTCTAAGCTGGCGCCTGAGGAGTTGGATCTCTCGTCTGTACCTGAACAGTATCATGATCTGGGGGCAGTTTTCAGTAAACGCTGTGCGCTCTCGCTTCCCCCCATCGTCCTTATGATTGTAGCATTGAACTGTTGCCTGGAGCTCCATTGCCCACCAGCCGGCTGTATAACCTCTCTGGTCCGGAGAAGGCGGCCATGGAGAGGTATATCACGGAGTCACTGGAGGCGGGCTTAATTCGTCCGTCGTCCTCGCCGTTGGCGGCGGGTTTTTTCTTTGTGGACAAGAAAGATGGATCTCTTCGACCCTGCATTGATTTTCGGGGTCTTAATGACATAACTGTGAAGAACAAATACCCTCTTCCTATGATCTCGTCTGCTTTTGAACCTTTACAGGATGCGGTCATTTTCACGAAGCTGGACCTTCGCAATGCGTACCATCTGTTGCGCATACGCCAGGGAGATGAGTGGAAAACGGCCTTTAACACACCGCGTGGACATTATGAATATCTGGTAATGCCTTTCGGTTTGACTAACGCGCCGGCGGGTTTCAAGCATTGATTAATGATGTGCTACGGGACTTTTTGAATCGGTGTGTGTTCGTTTACCTTGATGACATTCTTGTTTTTTCACGATCTTTTGAGGACCATGTTCAGCAGGTGCGCAGCGTTTTGCAGCGGCTTCTGGAAAACGAACTTTTTGTGAAAGCGGAAAAGTGTGAGTTTCATGCTAGTTCTGTGTCGTTCCTGGGCTATGTCCTTGCTAAGGGGCAAGTTAGGCCCGATCCTGGTAAAATCAGGGCAATTGCTGATTGGCCGACTCCTTCCTCGCGCAAACACTTGCAGAGGTTTCTGGGGTTTGCTAATTTTTATCGCCGGCTTATTAAGAACTACAGTCAGATCACTCTTCCGCTCACCCGGCTGACGTCCCCGGCTCGAGTTTTCAGTTGGTCGCCTGAGGCCGAGCAGGCGTTTACTCGGTTGAAGGAGTTGTTTTGCTCCGCGCCCATTCTCGTCCACCCCGATGGTTCCAGACAGTTTGTTGTGGAGGTGGATGCTTCTGATGCGGGTGCGGGAGCCGTGTTGTTGCAGCGCTCACCCGACGATGGCCGTCTCCATCCGTGCGCATTTTTTTCGCGGCGGTTTTCTCCAGCTGAGCGGAACTATGACGTGGGTAATTGTGAGCTGCTGGCGGTTAAGCTGGCTTTGGAAGAATGGCGTCACTGGTTAGAGGGGGCGGAACAGCCGTTTGTGATTTGGACGGACCATAAGAATCTCTCTTACATTCGGTGTGCGAAGCAGCTCAACTCCAAGCAGGCCAGGTGGCAGCTATTTTTTAGCCGGTTTCATTTTACTATCTCTTTCCGACTGGGTACCCGCAATGCTAAGCCTGACGCTTTGTCCCGTCAATTTTCTCCCGCATCTGAGTCTACGGGGGTGGCCACTATCATCCCCTCGTCCTGCGTGGTGGGGGCCGTTACGTGGGAGATTGAGAGCCTGGTGCGCAGTGCGCAGCGGCAGGACCCGGACCCCGGTTCGGGCCCGCCTGGCAGACTGTTTGTTCCGTCGGCCGTGCGTGCCCGCGTTTTGCACTGGGTACATGCTTCTCGCTTCGCCTGTCACCCCGGCGTGCGTCGTACGGTTTCCCTGTTGAGGCGCTCCTTTTGGTGGCCCGCTTTGGAGAGTGACGCCCGCGAATATGTGTTGGCCTGCGACACCTGTGCGCGCAATAGGAGCCGTCACCTGGCCCCTCCCGGGCTGCTGCACCCCCTGCCTGTCCCAGGTCGGCCCTGGTCGCATATTGCAGTTGACTTTGTTACCGGGTTACCGGGTTACCGCGTTCCGCTACTCACTGTTATTGTCACCATTGTTGACAGGTTCTCCAAGGCAGCACATTTTGTTCCTCTATCTAGGCTCCCTTCTGCCCTCGAAACTGCTCGCTTGCTCGTTGATCATGTTTTTCGGTTACATGGGATTCCTTTGGACATTGTGTCTGACAGGGGGCCTCAGTTTGTTTCTCGGGTGTGGAAGGCTTTTTGTACTGCTTTGGGGGTGGGGGTGAGCCTTTCCTCGGGCTATCACCCGCAGTCTAATGGACAGACTGAAAGGGCTAATCAGCAGCTGGAGTCCGCCTTGTGCTGTGTGGCCTCCTCTGACCCCGCTTCCTGGAGTAGTCATCTTGCCTGGATTGAATATGCTTATAATTCCCTCACCTCGGCAGCTACTGGTTTTTCTCCGTTTGAGATATGCCTTGGATATCAGCCGCCACTGTTTCCTTCTCAGGAGGCGGAGATTGCGGTTCCGGCGGTGCAGGACCATTTACGTCGCAGTCGGAGGATCTGGCGCCAGACTAAGGCAGCACTGTTCCGGACCGCAACTCGGACTCGCCATGCTGCTGATCGGAGGAGAACGCCCGCGCCTCAATACACTGTGGGCCAACAGGTTTGGCTGTCCTCTGCAAATGTTCCTCTGAAGTGCGTGTCCAGGAAGCTTACTCCTCGCTTCCTGGGTCCTTTCACCATCCAACGCATCATCAACCCTGTTTCTGTGAGGCTGCAACTGCCGGCTTCCATGAAGGTTCATCCCACGTTTCATGTTTCTCACCTCAAGCCCGTCTCTCGCAGCCCACTGTGCCCACCCTTGGAACCACCTCCGCCTGCCCAAGTTGTGGACGGTGGCCCTGTCTATTCGGTCCGGCGGCTGCTGGATTCGTCGTGGTTTCCAGTTTCTGGTGGACTGGGAGGGGTATGGCCCGGAGGAGCGCTCCTGGATTCCTGGGGCCTTTATTGTGGACCCGGGTCTTATTGTGGATTTTTACAGGAGGCATCCTGAAAAGCCTGGAGGACCGCCGGGAGGCGTCCCTTGAGGGGGGGATACTGTTAGGAGGTGGTGGGTAGGTGTATTGTTTTTTGGGTTTTGTTTCCCTTCTTGGCACAGGTAGGCGGGGCGGGGCTTGATGGCATTCCGGCACACCTGCGGCGCATCGGACGTCATCAGTGAGCGCTTTTATGGAGCTGAATCTCGGACGTCTGGTGTCGGAGTATTGTCGTTGTCATAAGTGGTAACGTGTTGGTGCAAGCTGAATCTGTTGATTCCACGCGATTGAGCTGCATGTTTTAGGATCCATCACCTGCCTGCTTCTCCTTTGTTCTAGCCTGTCCCGCTGCCTGCTCGCCTGCCTAGTTTTCTGTGTGTGGGCTTCTGTGGATCCGTGACGGAGAATTACTTCTTACCAGGCTATGACCACCGCAACAGCTGTATGTCGGTGTTGCAAGTAAGCTCTCCAACTCTCCTCGTCCACTTTTAGTTTAACTCTCGGCTATCGACGTACTCTGTAACTTTTTTTGTCCCTCGCTTTTAGGTAATTCCGGTGCGTCATCGGTCCGCCCGCATACCTCGGCTCCGTCTCAACCTTTCAGCACTGCTCTCCGTGCACATTTTTATCTGTCACTGTATATAACCCCTTCCCTTGTAAATATTCCCTCATCTGTGTATATAAATCTGCATCACTACAATTCTGTGCTCGTGTGTGTTTCTGCCACTAAATCCATCCGGGTAAAAGTCCTCTTAACAGAATGTTTCTCAAGAGAGAAACACTCCTTCAACCTAACAGGGAAAGCACTGATTTTAACCCATGCATATTCAATAATCAACACAGCGCATGCTGTAGGACACACAAAGTTCACACAAGACAGCACACCAACAGTAAACTTAAGTCTATAGCAAAACATCGGTGATTTCCCCAACTTGTGCCTTAAGTGCTCTTGTCAGCTTAAGTGGATCTATTTTCTTCACACCCTCTTCCTCAAACCTGACAATTACATTCATACTCGCATTTGTTCCTTCTTCATTACCTTCACTGTCAGTCCCTTCCGTACTACCCTCACTTCTCTTTTTCCTCTTCCTTTCACTAGCTCTGCGCCTCTTCACCCCCTTTCCCACTTTTTCCCACTCATTCTCGTCACCCTGACCGCCAATCTCTTCCTCTTCACTACCATCCATACTATTCCACTCACTCCTCCCGCTCTCCATTGCTGAGAAGAAGTCTGCAGGAGACCGTTACCGGACCTGTACAGGCCTTCGGCCGACTCTCCTACTTACCTCACTCACACACCAAACCACCAACCAAACACACCTTATACCCAATCCACACTAACTACAACAGCTATGCTGCAACCCCAGCAGCGTCCCGGCATGAAGGCTCTGCTCGTTTCCCTCCTGAGGGACTCTCTGCTGACTGGTAAACAAAAGATGCTCTCTGGCCGTCCTCTCTCAAACCTCACCTGGTTTAACACAGAAAACCATTCGCACCTGTCGGCAATTTAGACTCTTCCATTACCTATTGCCACAAACTGCAGGTCATTGGACTGTGGCAGGAAGCCGGAGTACAAGGAAAGAACCCACGCAAAAACAGGAAGAACATGCAAACTCCACACACAGCGACAGTAGAGCTGAACTCAAGACCTTCTTCCTGTGCGGTAACGGTGCTAACCACTGTGCCGCCCGCGTGTGAGCAACCGTCTCCCAAAAATTTATACAAGTTCAATGACTTTCTTTTCAAGCTGCTTACACTACATTGACTTATGTTTTTACACAATCTCAGAAGAGGAGAGCCACTGAGGGAACGCCTTCCGCCCTCCGATGCCTCTACCGTGACCTCCACTTCTGAGAGGAATTGCCTACAGATCAAGTATGGAGTGTGCCTCACACGTTCTTTCTCAATGCTCAGCTTGTCTCTTTCCATTTGTAAGAGTAACAACTCCTTTTGCTGCTCAAAAGACAAAGCAACTGTAGTCGAGACCACAGACTGATCAACATCAGCCACTAAAGTCTTCATTTTACCTGGCAACACGCCTTTCTTTACTAATGCAGCCTGTAACACTCCTTTAACACTAGGTTTACTAACCTGCTCAAATTTGCGTAACTTCCCTAAACCCAACACCCTCTAGAATTAGTGGCTTTTTTATTTTCTGGTGCAAGTCCCGAGGTGTTAATCACCCCTGCTGAGATTTTCACAGGTCGTCAGTTCGTTTCTCCTCCAGCTTTTGTTGTGCAAACCACCCATTATCCTTGAGGCCTGGCTCATTTGCATTTGCTCACTCAGAGTTGCTCAGATCCAAGTCAGGCCAAACCTCTGTGTTACAACTTTCAGAAATGCCTGCCGTATCTATACAAAATATCCCACACATTGACTGACCTGCAAATATAAAAGACACACCTTCCTTGACTCTCAGCACAGATCTTCCATTGTTCCATTGTCACTGTGTATGTGAGGGAGTGGCATTGTTGACTACAGCACAGTGCTGTGCATAAAAGTAGACCGACCCAGATGGGAGAATGATTTCTTGTTCACATTTCTGAGAACGCACATCAGGATGGCCTCCACGGAAGAGGCCCCGTGGTACTGGGAAGCCCAGCCAGAGCCACACGGCAAAAGACGGCACTGTGTGGGTTGAAGAGGACATTGGAATGCCCAGTGCAGTAGCAAATCGCTCGTGTTTCACTGCGCAAGCTGGACCCACAGAGTCTGCTAAGGTTTGTCACTGCCATAGTAGATATGATATTTATATAAACCCATTTAGAGTGAGGTTCATGTAAATTTACCATTCTCTATTTGTTTATCTTCTGACAACGTAAGATTACAAGTGTGCTCCAAAGCTTCCTTTGCCTGTTAGACGTGGGAATGCTGCAGACCATCAGAGAGTGCACGGTACATCAAGCCCGCAGAACAGAGCCGGACTGGAATTTGTCAGTTCATGAACTGAAGGCATTCAATTCAATCCTGTTTGTAAGAGCAATCATGTGTCCTGTTGGTGCCATTGTGGATTGCTGGTCAGAAGGATTTCTGGTGCCAGTAATCAAAGAGACAATGCCCCGAGATAGATTCATTTCAATTATGCAACACCTTCGATTTGATGACAGGGACACGCGGGCAGAACGGGTGAAAACAGACAAATTTGCGGTGATCTCCGACATCTGCACACGCTTCAATAAGAACTGTGCTAAGAGTTTCACTCCAGGAGAACACATGACCATAGATGAACAGCTGTTCCCTACCAAGGTTCGTTGTCCATTCACACAGTATATTGCAACCAAGCCAGACAAATTTGGGATCAAGTTCTGGATGGCCACGGATTTGGACACCAAATATGTCTGCAGTGCATCTCCTTACTTGGGAAAGGACCCCAGTCGTCAGAAGGGAGAGAGGCTGGCAGAGAACGTGGTCAGGAAACTGATGGAGCCATTTTTGGATGATGGGAGAAACGTCACAACGGACAATTTCTTTACTTCACTGTCGCACAGACTGCTGCAGCGCAAAACAACATTACTGGGCACGGTGAATAAAGTCCGGTGTGAACTTCCTCAACTTGCAGCTCAAGGAAATATTAGCACAGAGGCAGGCTGCTGAAGCTGCTGAAGCTGCTGCAGCTGCTGTGCCAGGGACTGTAAAGACAACGCAGTGCCAGGTGCAAGAGAGCTGCAACAGGAATCGCAGCAGGTTTACCTGTGCAACATGTCAGAAATTCACCTGTGCCAAATGCAGGGATGATGGACACTGGGTCTGCAAACGCTGTAAAGTCTGAAACACTTTGAAATAAAACAGACATGTGTACCCATATATTGTGAATGTGTGTCTTTTGTATGTAGGTTGTAACACAGAGGTTTGGTCTGCCTTGGATCTGAGTAAACAAATGCCAATGTTGCACAAACACACACACACACACACACACACAGCAAATTTGCATTTATTTGTCCCACAAGTGGAAAATCTGCATTGTCATTGCAAAAAAAAGTGGACAGTGCAAGACAAAAGCAGCTAAATAAAATCTGTACAAAGAGCACAGTATGGAAAGTGCACTATACAAACAATCTGGAAACATAAATATGGACACGTGTATTCAAAAATATTGGTGTGTGTATACACACACACACACACACACACACCTATATATATATATATATATATAGGTGTGTGTGTGTGTGTGTGTGTGTGTGTGTATAACTAGACTTTATGCATATTATGTAAGGTGTGGCTATATAAATATATGTACAACTCTGTGTATATGTGTTTATGGACAGCTATGCAATGTAGTGACAAGGATTGACAAGAACTACCATGGTGTATTGTACACTGCAGGTAAGGAAGGAAAGTAGCCTTGCAGGGAAGGAAAGACCTGAATCTCTCATGGTTGGGGGAGGGTGTCTTTGCACAACAAAAGCAGGAGAACAATGGAGCTGAAGACCTGTGAAAATCTCAGCGGGGTGCCAAGAGGTATCAGGGTCGGGGGGAATTTACGCAAATTTGCGAAGGCTAGTAAATCTAGTAGTAGGGACTTGCACCAGGGGAAAAAAGGCTCAGTAATTCTAGTGTTAACCTCATCTTTCAACTGTTTATCCCCAACATCGACATCATAATGTTCAACAAGTTTCAACAGCTCTTCTTTAGTACAACTATTCAAGAGTTCCTCCGATGGAGACTGAACAAAAGCATCAACTGTAGCCATAACAAAGTATTGATCCTTGACATGCAATTGAAAACAGCACTTTCCCACTAACTGCCTAACCAAAATCTACTTAACTGAAGCCTAGTCTTCATGCAGTTACTTACAGTGGGTACTTATGCACTAAAAACCGCCAGAAAGACAAAGGCAACTGCACAAACAGCGACCCCCTCAATTCTGGGGACGTGCTCCCGAGACAACTGCTCTAACCGTGTTCACCGCAACAAAAATTCCATCAATGTTTCTCAAGAGAGAAACACTCCTTCAACCTAACAGGGAAAGCACTGATTTTAACCCATGCATATTCAATAATCAACACAGCGCATGCTGTAGGACACACAAAGTTCACACAAGACAGCACACCAACAGTAAACTTAAGTCTATAGCAAAACATCAGTGATTTCCCCAACTTGTGCCTTAAGTGCTCTTGTCAGCTTAAGTGGATCTATTTTCTTCACACCCTCTTCCTCAAACCTGACAATTACATTCATACTCGCATTTGTTCCTTCTTCATTACCTTCACTGTCAGTCCCTTCCGTACTACCCTCACTTCTCTTTTTCCTCTTCCCCCCCTTTCCCACTTTTTCCCACTCATTCTCGTCACCCTGACCGCCAATCTGTTCCTCTTCACTACCATCCATACTATTCCACTCACTCCTCCCACTCTCCATTGGTGCCAACCCCGGTCTATGAGAAGAAGTCTGCAGGAGACCGTTACCGGACCTGTACAGGCCTTCGGCCGACTCTCCTACTTACCTCACTCACACACCAAACCACCAACCAAACACACCTTATACCCAATCCACACTAACTACAACAGCTATGCTGCAACCCCACCACTTTTGAAAGATACCACTTTTGTTTGATTTGGTTAATGTGGGGGGGGCTGGTTGACCTTTTGACCTTTACGTTTTCATTAATATCTTTAAAACAGAAGCAGCACAAATGACAATTTTAGCAGCACAAACCAGCACAAACATAGCACAACTGATTGACACCAATTTTGTTTGATTCCATTAATTTGGGGGGGTTGGTTGACCTCTGATGACCTCTAGAACTTTTTTATTAATATCTTTAAAATGATAGCAGCACATAACCAGCACAAACGTAGCACAAACGTTTGATACCACTTTTGTTGGATTTGAAGATGGGGAGGCCAACTTCACTCACATGTCTCCTAGACATTTAAATGGATGTGCTGCAGGGATTGTCATAACATAACCTGATTAACATGTTATCTGCTGACTGTTAGGGAGCGACAACCTTACTGTTTCCCATTACCACAGATGATGCAAAGGTTGCTCTCCACAAATGTGGGCATAGTGTGCTATGAGTGCGTCATAAAACTGTAGCGATAGAGCTTATGTGAGATGTTTGTGTGATGCTATAAAAGAGCCGCAACAATTTTTTTGAAGTGATCAGCAATAGCTGTGAAGCTATCCATTACTGAGTTCATGTTTGGAACTTTGATTTCTGTTTATTTTTCTGTTTGTTTTCAATAAATTGGATGCTCAAAAAATGTTTTTGTCCAATTTCTGCTTGTTGCATGCTGAAGCTCTACTTGAAACCCTGGTGTGGTCCTAAACTTTTGATCAGCTACATAAAAAAAAAGCCTGTTTCAATTTAAGCATTATTTTCAATAAATTAAATGCTCAAAAAACGTTTTTGTCCAATTTCTGCTTGTTGCATGTTGAAGCTCTACTTGGAACCTTGTCAAGATCCAACCATGCAAAATATGATTTATTTTATTTTTTATTTTTTTGTTGCAATTTTTCAAGAGGTCGTAAACTTTTGATCGGGACTGTATCCCTATTCGGACCAGCTTGGTTGTGACATCACAGAACAGAACCTCCCTGCAGTCTGTTGTGTGTGTGTGTGTGTTTTTTTTTAATCTGCCATTGCTTTAGATATTTCAACCTTTTTGAAAATTATTTTCTTTTGCAGTTAGGATCCTTATTTGCTTTAAATCCATCACAGTACAGCAAACTAACCTTTTTAAACACAACCGAGTATTTTCCTGCAGCCTTTAAGTAACACAGTCTGCCTAAGTTTGACTTGTAGCACGTTTCACACTATGTAAAAAGCATAATGTTACCTGTACTGACCCAGTATGTGATTTAAAAACAGGAGGACTAACATGTGATCTTTAAACGAGGAGTCCCTACCTTTAAACGTAGCGTCTCTTCTTCCTCTCCTGTCTTGTCTTTCTAATCCTTCTTCTTGTCTCAGCTTGATTTCTCGTTTCTTCGTGTCAAATACCGCAGCCGGCGATTTGGCTACCAACACACTGTGCTACACACTACACACAGTTTGTGTGTGCTGACGTTTGTTGAGCTGATAGAAACGCTGCATTTGAAATTATCTGCCAATTCAAAAAAAAAAAAAAAAGTCACTCCCGTTATGCTTCTTCCTCTTCGGATAGGTAGATCCCAACGTACCGAAGCCGCAACTTAGGGACACGTGCCGTTTTTCCGATGTTGTGGCAAAAACAAAAAGATAAAAAGAAGAAAAAAACCCAAGTGTCCCACTCTTAACTCCTGACCTTTTCAAATGTCCACAAAGTCCGCATTGACTCTACAAATCCCTTTTATCTTCGTTCCCATGGTAACGAAGGGATATACATATTTATAAAGGAGAACGCGCTTCTATCTGATTATCTGAAAAACCGTTGAGAAGTGCTGTGGTCTTTAGCACCACTTATTTGCGCTCTTCCTCTCCTTCATCGGGTGCAGCTTCACCTAGGGATGGATGGACACACACACACACACACACACACACAACTCTGCGCAAACAATCCTCGACCATGTGAACCTATAACTATTTTACTTATATTATTTTGAGTGCTCAGTACTGAAATTAACTATTAAGGTGATCTAAAATCAATTATAGTCCCCATATTATTTGCCCACACAAGTTTGTTCCAAATATTTAATTGAAATAATTAATAAAATAATTTTAACCTTTGAATGTAGGTGTGTAGTACAGTTTGCGTCATATAATTGTCTTGTCAGCGTCCCCTGACATCACAACCTGAACCCACTGCTCCACCCCTCCCCTGATGCTGCTGGGCCACAAACCACACCCTGCCACAGTGCTTTTCAGATTTTTAAAATGTAGTTAATGAATTATTCAGTGTGTTTCAAACTAAACTGTTTATAAAACCAACAAAACCCCTAAAAATTAATCTTAACTACGTGTTTTGTCACTTACTTAAAAAAAATTTTCTAAATGAGATAATATGTGGTTTGTGGCTCAGCTGCAGGGAGGGCTTTGGCTGGTGGGTTCAGGGTGTGGTGTCAGGGGATGCTGACCCACACGGCTGTTCTGCATCATCTGATCATGTTGGGACTGTGTGCTGCACGGGAAGAAGGTGGCTGGAAAACTGCACAAGCAGAAGAAACCAACGACAAACTGTAAATAAAAGCATCTACGTGCTTGTAACATGCATGCTTTACACCCTAACTGTTTATTAAGCATAACAAGGTTTTAATAAAATAGACATTGATTTCCTTAAACAATTTAGAAGAAAAAATAGCAGTCATCATAAAGCTAACAAAAATAAAAAACAAAAAACAAACAAAAACATGGAAAAATTAGTAGCAAATTTAGTAGCAAATTTCTCATCAATCGAATCCAAAACTAATTATATCTGATTTGGAGAGAATTAGAGAGATAGAGAATTATAAAAAGGGAATTAAAAAACACAGCATAGTACATTATTACAAATAAGGCACTCCCACATCGAAAGTAAAACTTGGAAGCTTTGTGTCTCTGTCATTATTTCTTCTGCCATACAGCTACACCACTGGAGCATGGTACACAGAAGTCGCTTTAAAAATTTAAATTTAGTAGAGCTCTTCAGGCATAGAAAACTTAACTTTACCTTACATCGAGGACAAACAACAAATTTACAATTCCACTTGCTGTACTCAACCACGAGGTGAGACAGGGACGGATAGAAGGACATCCGTGGACTTCCTCCAATGAACCAAAGGTTATATCTGGGCAGGTTTGTAGTGTTTTTAGTGATTTTCACAGCAGTGTTTCCAAGGCCGTGGACTCTCCCATTCCCTCAAACACTGCAAGCAGAATTCAAACGGCTGTCCATTTACTGCTGTGCACACTTTACAGAGGATCCATTCTCTCTTATCACAATGGATCTGCATTCGGGACACTACAGGGAGACCTCCCTTATGGGGATGCTGCTGACATATTATATCTATACTATATCTATATTTAGCCTAATGGTAAGGAGAAATATTACTTTTTTCCACCGTCGAGATCCTTTGAGATCAAAGTGGATCAACAGCTATCACCAAATGAAGCACTATAAAAACTGCACAGGAAAAATATCCCTAACTTCACCTGTGATCACACAGTAGTTTTCTGTTGCAAAGGGAACAAAGAGAAAGACTTCACTGAGTGAAAAAGGATGAAGATACAAGCTGGTGATGATCCAGTGCACCTGTTCTCAGGACATGAAGAAAAACACAACAACAACAACAATCTTTATTTATAGAGCACATTTAAAAACCAGCGGTATACCAAAGTGCTTAACATAAGAGACAGAGAAGTAACACGAGTATTATGAGGCCTTAGCAAAGTATCAAATATACTCACAGGTCAATGCCACTAATACACAGGGGTATTATAAAATGCATATCAAAATAAAAACATAATAAAAGCACAAGCCATAAAAAAATATGTATAAGAAAAAAATAGAGTAAGTCTAAAAGTCAGGTGCGAGCATTAACAAGCAGGAAAGGCGAGATTAAACAAATAGGTTTTTAACCGTGATTTAAAAGATTGGATGGAATCAGACGCCCGGATCACAATCGGAAGGTTATTCCACAACTCTGGTGCAGCCAGGCCAAACGCCCGGTCACCTCTAGACTTCAGCCGAGATCTAGGCTGCACCAAGAGTAACTGAGTAGATGATCTTAATGCTCTGGCAGGAACATACGATTTAAGGAGTTCCTTAAGGTAGCTCGGTGCTGTGTTGTTGGTAATTTTAAACGTAAGCAGCAGTATTTTAAATTGGATGCCTGATCACCTTCTCCACAAAAACAAGGTGAGCTTAATGTTATGATTGACTTTAGCTTTTCAAGTTATGTATGTTACTTTCATAATAGTCACAGATTATACTGCAAATGCAGTGAATGCTGTTATGTGTATGATGACCAAAACCAAAAATCTCTAAAAAACTGTTATTTCTTGCTGGCTTTCAATGGAAGATTATACCCATCCATTCAACTGAATTTGTTTTGAAGTCTTTTTCTGCTTTGATTGAGCTTGAAAGTCAAAAACACCACCAACAAAAAACTTTTTAAAACTTCTTTTTGTTTCCTTTTTTCCTCTGAAGAAATCCTGAGCAGGAGGAACCAAACAGCTAAGAGCATCTTGACCACAGTGGGGGATAAGGTGTGCACTGAGGATGATTTTGAAATATTAACTTTGTTGTCACTGCTAAGGAGTTTTGGACACAGAAGGTGTGTGTTTAAAATGTGTGCATCTTCAGTGGTGTTCAGGGAACCTGACATAATTGTTTTTGACATGTTTAAATATTTTGTGAGGTTCATCTCTGTCCTCTGTTGTGTGTGTAGGATATCTTACGGCTGAAGTCCGGCTGACTGTTGCTGGGAAGCTATTGGTGAACGACTCTGCATCTCTATCTGAGTATGGGCTCAAACCCTCGTGTGTGGTGCAGATGGTGGTGAAGGTCCACAGAGGCTGACAGAGACCAGCAATATGATGCATCCAAAGGACAAAATGCATCATCTTTGCTAAGTGGAACTGAAAGTCTTTGATCTCTGGTTTTCTTCTACACTTAAACATACAGCTCAATGAAGAATTAAATGTAAGAGACTGTATAACTTACTTGTCATAATAGTCTTACAGAGTAGGCTTTGAGATGGAAAGGATAGATGCAGCTTCAGTTACAGACATTTTCGGGGAAAGAACATTTTCCAATTCATCTTTGGAAATTTGAATATTGTGAAAAATGAGTTGAAAAAACATGTTTTTAATAAGGCTCGGAGCTAAATGTGGAAAACGTTGCTATTAATTTCAGCATCTTTCGATGAGTGACGAAACGTTTCTCCCAGAAAACGCTACGTCCAGATGAACAGAATCAACTTTTGGAGATTTATTTTCCTGGGTGATTGAGAATGCATCAAGACTTTATATGAGACTTTAAATAAAACTTTAAACATATTTTTCCGAGGTAATTATACTTCTACCACGATCTATACCACAATTGAATCCTCCCATGTTTGAGAGTATGGCCAATTTACGGTGGAACAAAGGGAGTTTGAAATAGACAGACAGATTCAGCTGAGTTTACCGCGAAAAGCCGCAAAAAAAAAAAGCACAGCATGAAAGGCACAGACAGTAAATTCAGCGGACACTTTTAAAACTCGGTTTTGCATCAGCTCTTTGTAGTTACTGACTTCGCGCTTCTCCGCAGCTTGCAATCGAACCCTTGATGCTCGCCCTTTTACCGCAGAGCACGCTGGAACGTTTTCATCGCGGATGTTTCTGGCGGAGTGTTTACAAAGTTGCAACACAGGAAGCTCTCACTGAAAAGGCGAATGTGTTGTTTTCTGCAGAAGGAACTTACTTTTGTTGACTAAACTCCCGTCAGAAGACATCAATTTGACTCAGATAATTTAATTGATGCTTAAACTGAAAGCAAGATGTTCGCGGGGCTGCCTGAGCTTGGTATATCCAACGGAGAGGATCTTAAAGAAACTCTCACTAACTGCACAGAGCCGCTGAAAGCCATCGATCAGTTTCAGGTAACACCCAACAGCTTAATGCCTCGAGTGATAGAGTGTACATTTCGACTAACGGTAAATAAGCGTTCCCGGATTGATAAACAAACGATAGCGTATGTTCTGAACCATCCAAAGCTAGTCACCGTTCTCCGTTGTTTCCTACCAAGCTATTTTCATCACTGTTGTAGCGATAAACAACAACAACACAGATTGCAAAAAGAGAAAGTGGGAGAAATGGTCAATGAAATTTGCTTTCCACTTCAAGTTCATATTTTTGAGCTAATATCCTGCATTAAAAAAAATCAAAATGCAGGATTTTCATCGCCTTCTCACCCTTTATTCTGATCTCTCCCGCCAGATCTGTGAAAGCAGGAGAGAGGATTGGAGATGGCAGACAATCTTTGAGCGTAATCTCACAATGCACAGAACGTATGCCGTTCTGCTGTGTTTGTTTGTGGTGTGTTTGGAGTGTTTTTGACCTCCATGAGGTGAGAGTAGGTGATATAAGTCGACGCCAACTTAGAGCTTTAGAGAGTTTGAACAGCTATTTATTGTCTTAAATAGGAAATACAGTTTGAGCACAAACCATAGACTGTATATGAAAAATGGGCATACTTTTGTCATGTGAAAGGTGAAACCAGTAATCGTACTATTTGGCGTTTCTGTTTTATATCGGTGCTCAGGAGATAACCCAGACTGAATGGGCCCCATGGAGATGCAGCAAAAAAGAGATTCCTGCCCCTGTCGTGATTTGTGCATTTTTAATTTTAATTTTATTTTTATTTTTTTGCGTAGAAGAGGTTGAGAGGATTTAGTCCCATTTAAAAAATGATATTTAAAAAGACTTGTACTCAAGTCAATCTTCCCTAAGTATTAGGGATGTCACAGACACTCTTTATGGCAACAGTGGGAAGAAAAAACTTGTTTTTAACAGGAAGGTACATTGTATAGTGGGATTAAGAGTATTGGCTCTAACATATCTAAACCTGCATTCTTTTACATAGCCACCTTGGGGCAATATCTTTGGTTGTATAGACATGTATGGGAAAGCAACCATTAAACTTCTTTGATTTGTGTCCTCAATAGACACTTTACTGTGTGATCACGGGCTCAGTATCTAGTTTCAGTTTTATTTAATAAAGCCTGATATTCATGTCCCGTTAGAGTAACTATGGAAGATACAGCAGGATATCTTTTACATGTGACTGACTAGTTGGTGAGATATGAGCATGCAGTGTCTCTCCATGGCACTGAACCTCGGATTGATAACTAACAGGTGATGTGGCTAACTCCATCTTTTGTACATTTCTGCCCCTGCTGACTTTTAAATTCCAGCTATGTCGCTTTCCTAAAATGGCACAGATGTAATAGTCTTGTGCAGTCAAAAAGATGAGCACTATCCACGCAGTGTCCACGAGAGTATATAATCACTGTCTTCTAAGGCCCGTTGCATGTGAAGTTTGTTTCATAGAAGAGTCTGTGTAGGTTCTCAGTCACCCAGGTCATGGTAATCTAGGAGCTTGGAAATAAAAGTTTCTTGAAGATCACTTTTCATCCAAGAAGCCTCTTCAGTTCAGGGAACTATTTCAGAAAACTGAAGAAGCTTCTTGGATGAGAGAAACATGAAGAAAACATCTTCAAGAAACTTAAAGAAGTCCAGTGACTGAAACACTGAAGCAGTGATTGCCTGCAGTTTAAAGCTGCAGATCTCACTGGTGTCCAGGTCATGAAGAGACTGGCTGTAGTAAAATAAGAAATACATTTAATAAATGATTGTAAAAGTAGAAAAGTTAAAGTTTAGCATCTTGTCCACATCTGCGGTGAATCTTTGAAAAAAAAAATTTTGTCCTCAGTTTTTTTTAGGAGTAAACACATTTGTCCCTCAAGTTTTTCCACTTCTTTGTACATCCCCTCATGTTCCTTCCAATAGCTTCACTAGTCTTTGCTGACATCTGTAAGTCCTTGTAATGATGCTTTGTTTATTATTTCCTATATTGAGATGATCATTGTTATTCTTTCACTGATAAATTAAAACACTGCAGCCAAAAAGTAGCTAGAAATTTGAAGGAAGAATGAACAGTGCTGAATCAGCTGATCACAGTAGCTGAAGTAAGTGTGATTTTTAGGGCGGAGCATGTCAAGTCACAACATAGCTTAGGTTTTCAGAGGTGTTACAATGTAAATTAAAATATAACATAATTAAAATAGAAATATCCTGTGTTTCTGTTTTTGTCAGTTTGATCAGATTTGCCAACTCATAAGATAGATTACGTTTGCACTAAACGTAGTCTATCTTATCAGAGCTTTAACAATCTTGAACATTTTCAGCTTGGGAACATGCCGAGGCAGTTTTATTATTTTCCCAGATACCAACCATTATGACAGAGCTACAGCAAATCAGAGATTTAATCAAATTCAGATTCACTTGCAACAAATTCAGTAACTGTTTATTTGAGCTTTTCAAACACAAATCCTCAGCATTCACTGGTAATACTGAGTGTTTGTGGCTTTGTCGGGTGTTTGTTTGTTTGTTTGGCATCATGCTAAGCTCAAAATATTTAGGTTTTTGACTGGTCATCAGGGAAAAAGGATATTTCCAAAGGCGATGTGAAAACAAAACGGCCATCATCAAAATGACTTTGGTCAGTGATAATTTAAACAATTTCATTTTTTTAACAAAAACATGACATATTGATTGAAATTTTTTTATAAGGGATTTCCCCAAACTTTATAATTCAGATGACTAACAGATGTATGGGGGAATATGAGAATAATTCTATTTCTGGACAACCTACAATAAGTTGCCGTTTTTTACAGACATATATTCCTATTATGCATATAGGCTATGCCCATGTCGTGTAGCTACTATAGCACAGTTAAAGTTGATTTGTTATTCAGCTCTTAGTTCGGTTTCAAATCAAAATATTCAAAATGAAAACATGGTGTATTTCTTCTCCTGACGTGCTTAATTCTTTTTTCTGTTTACATTTTTAGTAGGGGTGGGGGGAAAATCGATACTATGTAGCATGGTGATATTTTGTTTGCTAATAATGTATCGATACAGGGGCAGCAGAAATCGATATTTTGTTACAAGATGGTTTTTGTGCTCTGACTTCAGAGCATGTTGATCCTTTTTCTGAGCAACAATCCTGACATTCCTTCACTGTCCAAATGTGTTTCACTTGTTTTTGGCAGCAATAAACATGACAGTTTACTTATTTTAATTTAAGACATGTTTTATTTTAATTAAGTTTAAAACTTTTTTATTTAATGTAAAATTATATTTTGTTTTAATTGACTTTCAAATTCTTCAGTTGCTGAAGGGGCTGCATAGTTTTCATAAACTGCATAGTTCAGAATAGCTATAATTGTACCAGATGGTTGATTCAGTTAAGTTGGACTAGACTGTAATACAAACCGTTCAGTTTGTCAACAATCAAACTGAAATGAGAGAAAGACTGAGTGTGAGACTTTGATATTAGAGAAAATGAATATTGATAAAGTTTACCTTTATGTACAGAATCTGAATATCGCAAAATATTTTAAAAAATTGCAATAATATCGTATCGTGCGTTAAGTATTGTGATAATATCGTATCGTGGGATGTGTGGTGATTCCCACCTCTAATTTTTAGGCAAAGAGTCAATAAACCTACTAAGTTTATTCATTTATGCAATTTACATTTCATACTTAACTTACATTTAATACTTTGTGGACCATTTAAAGCCCATATTATATGAAACATATCATGGAGTATAATGATATGGTTGTTTTACAGGTGTGTGCCCTGATGGGTAAGCTGACTTTGAATAGAGTAGCTGCACGGCTACAACTAATTCCTGATGAGTCCTTGACATGTTACATTATTGCAGATGGAAAATGGAATCTTGCTGCCAACGCTCCAGTCTGCTCTTCCTTTTCTCGATCTCCATGGGACGCCTCGGCTTGAGTTCCACCAGTCTGTCTTTGATGAGCTCAGAGAAAAGCTGATGGAGCGAGTTGCCGTCATAGCCGAGGGGAAGGAGGAGGACAGGTCTGTGATTGGTTGTGGGTTTTTTTTGTTTTTTTTTATTTGTATGCTTGCTGAGGGAACCAGTGTTTTTATAGACTTTTCCTCTATCTATAGATACAGGAAGCTTGAAGAGCTGCTCGAGAAGAGCTTCCCCCTTGTTAAAATGCCATCTATTCAGCCGGTGGTGATGCAGGTCCTGAAGCATCTACCTAAGGCAAGTATTTCAACCATTATCCGTTATAGGAATTGATCCTTAATTGAAAGGATTAATAATTTCATCCTTAATTAATCCTGCATTGAAAATACAAAGCAAATGTGGCTAAGGGATTTATTTTAGTTTAAACTATCACCTGGTAGTTGGATTGGGCTCGGATCACTTTCACACCATAAACAAAGCACTCTGGAGTTCATTTGGAAACATACTCAGACCACATCCTCCAAGAGGCTCAGTGGGGGGAGTTTGATTTAAAGGGATTAAATACCACAGGTGTGAGAATAACCTAAGACATGCTGCATTTGTTTCTTGGCCAACTCTCTTTATTTTCCACAGAACAACCACTGTGAGTGTCAACTATTGCCAGAAACTGGTACAGCATAGAAATAATACTGGAGAAGTTAACTAATTCCAGTCTCCAGCATTAGCTGATGCTCGTAGTAAGGGAGGGGAATGTTGTAAGCAGTACATGAGAAAATATAGTTTTGACAAGAAGCCAAGGATCCGTTTTAGGCGGACCTCTTTTTAACCTTTATTGCTCGCTTCTTCCTGCAGGTGCCAGAGAAGAAACTAAAGATGGTGATGGCTGACAAAGAGCTCTACAAGGTGTGTGCAGTAGAGGTAAAAAGGCAGATCTGGCAGGACAACCAGGCTCTGTTTGGGGATGAAGTCTCACCTCTCCTAAAACAGTACATTGTGGAGAAGGAAGCAGCTCTGTTCAGCAGCGACCTCTCCATCCTGCACAATTTCTTCAGCCCTTCTCCAAAAACACGACGCCAAGGGGAGGTGAGTTGCAGAACACAATGACACTGGCTTCAGATTTATTTCAGACTAAACAATGTAACACAATTTTAATCTCCTTAAGCTCCTTTAGCAACCATTACAATCTGGACATTTCTTGTTTAACAAGAAGGATAGAATAGAATCAAATAGAATAGCTCTTTATTGTCATTGGACAGGTGTAATGAAATTATGGCCAGCAGCACCTTCAGGTCCAGGTGGTTCTTCCTCAGGACATGGAGGAAGTGCAACTGCTGCTGGGCCTTCGTTACCAGAGCGATGGTGTTGTGGGTCCAGGTTAAATCAGCAGAGATGTGGGTCCCCAGAAACCTGAAGATGGAAACAGATTCCACCCGTTCTCCATTTATAATAAGAGGGTAATGGACCTGTCTGTGCCTCCTGAAGTTATGAGTTCTTTTGTTTGAAGGACGTTCAACTTCAGGGTGTTTTCGGAGCACTGGCGGAACAAGTTTTCTATCTCCGCCCTCTACGCTGTCTGATCTCCATCGGCATACTTGACGATGATGTTGGTTGGTTGGGTTGGTGTGCAGTCATAGGTGTACAGTAGGGGCTGAGAATGCAGTCCTGAGAAAACAGAGTGGTGGTCGCAGCCAATGGTGGGCTTCTTTTGCACCATTCACAGACAGTAAAAGCCACTGTAGTGTTGTTTAGGTCGACAGGCTTCTACAGCTCTCGTCTCAGGCCATGTGCATTGTCTGTTTGGCCGTCCTTAGATCTGATTAGTCTCCCAGTCCCCACAGCTGTGAATCAGATTCATTTATTTAAAAGAAAAGAAGTTTGGTGCAACTTCTTTACTTGCACGGGTGTCATCCAAGTAGACTTCAATAAGCAAGCTCCAGTCAACCTTCTGTTACTTTCGCTTGGCTTTGCATATAGCTCATGTTGACATATTGTGTGCAAGCTGTCATGGACCAAAATAGTTGAGAGACATAAAGAGGACTTGCCTGTCCTGTTGTCCTATTATGTTGTCTGTGCTTTTCATAATGTGTCTTGCACAACATGCAGCTAGCTGGCACCTTGCCACGGTGTTATCAATCTGTAGAAGTCAAATGCTAGTTATGTTTGCACTGTACCATTGTAACATGAATTACAGATGACTAAAGTCAATATGTTAGTCAGGATGATGGTGCTGTACCTGGTTGTAACTATTGGGTGCTAGCATTGTCACTCTGAAATTATTTTGTTAACAATTCTTAGCAATTCTGACAGTGGAATTAGAAGAAAGGGTTAGGCACTGAAAAGCAATGAAAGAAAAAATAATATGTCACCAAAGATGCATAAGAAACTCTTAAATGTTCAATAGTGATGTGTCAGTCACGAATGAGCCAACGAGCCGGATCTTTGAAGTGAACGACAGGAGCCGGCTCCTTATTGGGAGCTGTTTTTCTTTCTCTCTCTCGCACTTTTTTCCCGCTTCACTCCGCACGTCAGCCTTGTGCTTTGCGCTGAGCAGAGGGGGGAGGGGCGTTAGTTACACTAGCAGTAGCACAGGAACAGAGCGAGAGGGAGAAAGAGATCCAGGGACAACAAGGTCACATTAGAAAGGTATAGTAATCATCCACAACTATTTTCAGTTGCAGATGATAAAGGATTCAGAAAGTTTATTCATGCATTCAAATAGTTAAAAGTTGAAATGTAAATAGTTGGTTTTTGTATTATATAATTTATTTATTACATTTTATGTGGAGTGAATAAATACAAGTATATTTACGGTGGCCCCTACAGACAAAGCACGTACAAACTCCAAAACACGTACAAACTCCGAAGCACGTGAAACCTCAAAAATGCGCACAAACTCCAGGATGCTAGGGGGCAGTGTTGAGCTTTTCTTACCTAGTGGCTACACAAGCCAGGAAGTACCAACGACTGGATTTGGTGTGTGGTAGTAACAGGTAAATGAACTTTTTTTAAATTATTGGAATATATATGAGTGTTTGTGTATAAATACACAAACAATACACATATGCTTTCAATTGTGTAGTGTAAGTGATCTAGGCAGCTCTGCTAGCGTTAACTGAACTTCCAAAACAATGTGTTTTGCAGTTTGTTCGTGCTTTGTCTCTGGGGCCACCATATATATATTTATATATAAACATATATAAATAAAACCACATTTTTTTACATTAGTAATTCCTTTTGTGCATAATTTTATGTATATATTGTTGTTGCTAATAAATTAAAGCAACAAAACAACCCGAACAGCCGGTTGGGAGCCGAAAGAGCCGGAAATCCCATCATTAATGTTCCAAACAGCAGGTCTAAATAGTTGATGAAAGTGTTGTATTTAGGGGAGAGTAAAAATAACTTGGCATTCTTAGTCAAAGGTCTGGGGTTCTCAGGAGCATGTAAATGATCTACAGCTCCTGTTTTGGAATTACCTTTGCTGACTATTCCTGTTGTCTGTGTACTGTAGGTGGTTCTAAAGCTGACTCAGATGATCGGGAAGAATGTGAAACTGTATGACATGGTGCTGCAGTTTTTACGAACTCTCTTTCTGCGAACCCGGAACGTCCACTACTGCACCCTGAGAGCAGAACTGCTCATGTCTCTTCATGACCTGGACATCAGTGAGATCTGCTCGGTGGATCCCTGCCATAAGGTGAGGGCTCAGATACTGGTGGTAAATAAAGCCCATAATCACATCTCCAGTGTATTTTACTTTGTGTGTTGAATTGTGTGTTTGTTTTGTGCACTTTGACAGTTCACTTGGTGTTTAGATGCCTGTATCCGTGAGAAGTTTGTGGATGGTAAGCGAGCCAGAGAGTTGCAGGGTTTCCTGGATGGAGTGAAGAAAGGACAAGAGCAAGTCCTTGGGTAACAGACGAGGAGCTGGTTTATGAAAATAGTTGCTGATCATTGGTAGATGCACAAAATAATGTTTTGATTATTGTGCGTTCCAGGGACCTGTCTATGATCCTGTGTGACCCGTTTGCCTGCAACACCCTAGTCTTGAGTATCATGAGGAACCTGCAAGAGCTGCTGAGTCAGGATGCTTTACCACGAGTGAGTATACTGTGCATGAGAAACAGAAGAAGTGATACACAATTGTGCTGACAATTTGTGGTATTATACTGACTGACAACTTTGTGGTGATACAGCAAAAACACGCAATGTGGCAAAGAAAAGGAAGGGAGGCCCATTTAGAAGTTTAGACGATGAAACAGTGTCAAGTGCAAGTTTTAGTTGTGCAACACAGAAAGTTGAAATAAACCCAAAACACAATAATTCCTGCAGTTATTCTGCAGTCATATTATGTTTGAGGTTGTGAGGTTACTTCAGTAAAAGAAGAAAATACAACAGTGTAAAAATGGTGGATTTTAAGCAAGCAGTCAGAGCGGTGCATTTAATTCATGCAGCCACTGACAGAAACACACAACCATTCACACTCACATTTGGATTCACCAGTTATCCTTGGGGGGCAGGAAGCTGGAAGTATGGGCTCAAGTATGGGCTCAAAATGTGGTCATAAATATTTTGTACTTGTAAATCCGGATTTGTGTGTGTAAAAAAGATTTCTGTGTGGACTTAGCCAAAAAAAACCCTGCAAGTTACAAGTACGAATTTTGACCCTATTTTTCTTCCTTTCATCTGATTGGCCAATGTCATGTCAATCACAAATGTAACAATCCAATCAGAGAACAGATGGGTTTGGCTGTCGGAGGGGCGCTTTTTTGAACTGCAGGTCCTTGAAGGGTGATACAGTTTGAAGCTGGAGGATCTCTATATAAATATCCGATAGCAGCTAGGTCCCCTAACTTTCAGCAGCTGTTGAAAGGATAAAGTTGTGGTATATCAGTGGTTAGAAATACCATTATTACTTTAGGATTACTTTAGTTTGAGTCAGGGCTGACCCGGGACCATTGCTGTGAGTCACAGTGCGCAGCATAAAGGTCCTTTCACATCGGACGCAGGATGTGCTGCTAATGCTAACTGCTAACTAAAAGCAAAAGATCCAGAATTTGTTGCTGGCTGCTGAGCTCTGTGGGTTTTTGCAGCAGCTCTACCTGTACTAGATGCACCTGCTCCTTGTCATTTCTATCTCTGACTTTGTCCTCTACAAGAGTTTCTGTTGTTTTTGCTAGTTCAAATGTTCAATAAAAACATGTATGCTAATTCATAACGAAGAAAGCTTTGTAATGAAGACTGTCATTTCCAAAACACAGGACCTTCTTACTGTGAGGCAACTGTGCTAACCACGACAACACCATACTGCCCCAGTACATATATGTTTCAGTTAGTGAGCTAATGTTATGTTGAATGTGGGCTTGTTTTAAACTAGTCGAAATAAGAAAAAAATTCATGCACTAATTTAGTTTAAACATAATATTTCAATGCTGTTCAGCAGTGCATTTCTAATTTTAAATGTTGTCTTATGCTAATTACTAGTTGTCTGTACCCGCATACATGTACTGTGATGGGGCAGCATTTTTGATAACAGGCTCATGTCGTATGTTTTTTCTCACAGGATAGTCCTGACCTGATGCTGCTGCTGAGGATGCTCTCACTGGGTCAAGGAGCCTGGGACATGATCGACAGTCAGGTCTTCAAAGAGCCTCGTTTGGTGCGTAAATGCCGACAACACAGGTTTATCTGTATCTGTGCATCAAGTTTTTGCTTTCACTGATTAGAAAACAGAGGATCTGCTGTGTACGTAAATATTGTTACTCACAGTATTGTAGTGTCTCTGGAAAAATCTGCATTTTTATTTAAACCAGCTACAAATCAAACTAAAGCAAATTCCTTTAGTTTGATCTCTATTTGATTTGAATTTCTTTCGGTTAATAAAAAAAAAGAAGTAAAATGTATTCATACTATATAGGCCTTTGAAAGACAAGAAACCAGTGACAGTGGGCTTTACAGAGGTTTCAATAACCAGCTTGTCTAAGGACAAAATGAACATGGATGAACTTGTAAAACAACACAGAACATAAAATACGAGCCAAACACAGAGGCTGTGGTACGAAGAGAGGGCGGTAAGCTATTCAGTAGTTTGGGAGCTAAGGTTTGAAATGCACAGTCCTCCATAGATTTCAGACAGGTGTGCGGGACAAGAAGAAGAATGTTATTTGTCAACATGAGAATAGGAGTGGATCAGTAGGAGGGAGCCTCGCCTTCTAAGGGTATAAAAGTAAGAGCCAAGATGTGAAACAGAAATCTGAATGTTACAGGAAGCCAGTGCAGAACCTTTCTCAGAAAATCTATCTCAGCCCCGCCCGTCGGGCTATATGATAACCCAACGGGCGGGGCTGAGATAGATTTTGGTCGCCCGACCAGAGATATCGCTAGCTCCGGGACGTCGGGCTAGCGATTTTGCGAGCTCTGTCCATTGTAATAATTTCAAACATTACTTTGAAAGCTATCACTGCAAGTATCACGAAAGAAGTCCAGCAGAAGTCACCGTGACATTATTGGTATTTATGTCACCCTCAGGATCTGGAAGTGGTTACTCGCTTTTTGCCTGCGATGATGTCAGTGGTTGTGGACGATCACACCTTTACTGTGGAACAGAAGCTCCCAAGTGAAGAGAAGAGCTCGCTGTCATACCCCACCACCCTGCCCGAATCCTTCAACAGGTAAAAACACAGCAGCTAAAGAGGAGAGGCAGATGTTATATTGCATCAAACGTAGGTTGTCATCAGTACTTTCATCTCATAGCTTCCTTTCTCGGGAGGTAAGAAGCACTGTTACCACGTTAACCCTCACATCCTACTCTAATTTAGGTCACTTCTAAATTTAACTATAAAATGTAAATTCTTCACATGTTTGTACAAAAAAATATCTCCAAACACGAGTGAGAAATCATAAACCGTCTTTAGTACTGCTCCTTTATTTTTCTTCTCAGAGGTAGTAGTTTTAAATGATAAACTATAGAGATGTTGATGCAACATGATGTATGTAACCATGTATGAGGTATAAGAGATCAGTTGCATTGACTTCATTACTTGAAACCTTGGGCATGTTTGTCTTTATGACAATGACTTCTGTGTTTCTAGCAACTTCTTCTTGGGTCAGTTTATTATCCCAGCAGGCCAATCGTCAGTAGCATCCGATGATTGGCGGGGCATACGTGTTGATTCCACAGATCTCGTGCTTCCTCTGCAGCTGTTTGGTAGTTGCATCTTTCCCAGTGGCCTCTTTGTGGTTAAAATTTGTCTGTCGGATTTCAAAGTATTTATAACGATCCTCAGTGTCTGCAGTGTTGCCTTCTATCAGAGCAGTCCCTACAGCTCCGTCTATCTTCCAGCTACACCGATTTCATTGCATCCAAGTGTTGTGAATTGATGTCTTATTTCAGTTTTCAGTTTTCAGTTTTATTTGTCACATGCAAGTTAGCACAGGGTCAACATTGCAATGAAATGTGTTTGACGAGCAGCAGTCACTCAGCAGCATGATACAGTAGGAGAAAATATAATAAAATATAATAAAATAATTTTAAAAAAATAGAAAAATAGTAAGGAGCAAAATATTAGAGAGACGTGGTAAAAGAGAAAAGATGACTAAATATATATGTGATTAAATAAGAAAAACTTGAAAAGAAATATGACGGGAGGGCAGATGGGATATTGCACAGGAATGAGCAGCAGAAAATTACAGTATTGCACTTTTTAAATATAAATATAAATTTTCTGGCATAACGTTAGAGTCGACCATCTGTAGAGGAGGTGGCCTGTCTGTAGCCTGTCATATTTAAGGACCTGGGTGAGGAGCTATGCAGCACAGCAGTAGGGACAGAGCAAATCCCGCACTTGATGGTGGCTTTGGCTTGAAGTTGGCCTTTAGTGTCATTTTCCATATGCCCACTGAATTACTGTTGAAGGCTCTTAGGGTTTTGTTAATCTTTGCAGTTGTTGGCATTCCTGGATTGAATCATAGGCTTTCCTACACAAGTACACGGGTTGGTCATTCTGATCTGCTCTGTCTACCAGTAGCTGGCCTGTTCACTTTGCCCTAATGATGCACGGGCATCCAGACTATCGATGACACACATAAAATAATATACTACCGACACTTTATTCACTTTTAGTCACTTTAATTTTAAAACTGTATATTCTGTGTATTTATTACCTGTTCTTATTGTCCTTATCTTCAACGTTATGCTGCTCTGTTGTATGTTAGTTGCTTCTTGGGGATAAATAAAGTCTTTCTGTCCTGGGTGCAATTTGAAATGGGATGTAGTGAATTAGTGGGTGGATCCGTTTGTGGAGGCAATTCATTAGGTCGGTTCACTAAGCTGAACAAATGGTGACAGCGGTTGTCTCCAGGACCACACACAGAAGTGTAGCAGGTAATGTTTTCCCTACCCCCTCAGATACCTGCAGGAGAACAGAGTGGCCTGTGAAATGGGTCTCTACTACGTGCTCCACATTGCCAAACTGAGGAACAAGAATGCCTTACAACGGTTGCTGCCTGCACTTGGTGAGTGTCTGAATTATAACAACAACAATTTCATCTTGTAACTTGAGTCAAAATGCAGTATCACTGCTTTTTTTCACGTAACTGAGTCTTATCTGATCTCTCAGTTACATTGCTTGTTTTTGGGTTTTGTTTTGGGGGTTTTGTTAATAAATCACAATATTAACAAAGATGTGCGCGATTAATCGACTACTCTTCAATATTTTCGGCAGTCTGCAGACGCACCAGTCATGTAATATGATCGTTAATATTTTGATTGCTGTCCAGTGCCAGTACATAGTTGTTATGTAGCCCTCTGCCCCCAGATGGAGCTGCTCCTAACATGGTTTCAGAATTCATTTTAAAATCTTGGTACTGACTTTTAAAGCGTTGAATTGTGATGCCCCTGCTTACATTTCTGATCTTTTAGAACCCCACGCTCCCTCTCGCAGCCTGACATCATCTAATCGAAGGCTGTTGGTCCCTCGAACATATTTTAAAACCAGAGGTGATAGATCTTTAGAGCGGTGGCCCCCAGGTTGTGGGATGCTCTCCCTCCATCATTACGTTGCCTTGATTGTATTTATTCTTTTAAAAAGCAGCTTAAGACTCATTTATTTAGATTGGCTTTTAATTAGATTTGTGCTGTGTTTTATTATTAATGTATTTTATGTATTTCTGTTTTATATTACTGTGAAGCACTTTGTGGTTTTTATCCTGTGAAAGGTGCAAAAGTATAAATAAATTGATTTGATTTGAAAGTATTTTGCTCCAGAAAATGAAAACAGAGTTGTATCGAGGCTTTGTCAGAATAAACCGGCTGTCAACACTCAACATGAGTATTACACATATTCAGCACAGGCACGGGGACGTTCATTTTCATGTAAAGACAGCTTTTGCTAACGTTAGCCACACCAGTGTGACACTGTTTACCTGAAAATGCAGAAGATTTCACTCAGTGTTGTTGAATGCAAAAGTTCATTAAATATAATGAGCCTGAACACGGTGCCTGGCAGACTGTAGCACAACCAACAATGAGAGAGGAAATGAAGCTAAATATACAACAGCAGGCTGTTCAAATTCCATGACAAATGAGTCGTGTGTCAAAAATCTGTCCTTTAATTAATGAAGGAAATTAGCAATGCTTTTAATTTGTGGATTAGAGGAAAACTTGGCAGCTTATCTGCGAGGTGCTGTTAGCAGGTTGGGACTGGAAGACGAGGTCGTTACATATCCAGACAACAGAAGCAATAAGGTAGAGGCAAACAACATCATGTTGGAGCAGGAAGCAGTTTCTTGTTATGATGATGAAATTTGATGAAAACTGACGGTTCTGATCTAAACAGTGACAAAACTGATGGATGCACACGTGTGTCCCTACCTTAGAGCTGTCACATGACAGGGCGTAGTCCCTGTGCTCCCTCAAAAGTGCCACCACTGGTCTGTGTGGGGAAGCACGCGTATCTGTGTTGAACTTTTACCATGAGTTTGCTGAACGAACATAATTAACCCTCTGGCCTTGTTAAAAATCACTACCCTTTCAGCTTGTTCGTGGCCAAAAATGGCCACCCCTTGTTTACGTTTACAAAATGCTATAAAATTCATATATATTAAGAAAAATTCCCACTTTTTTTGACATGATTTTTTAGATTAGTACCAGTGCTGTTCATGAAAATCAAAATTTCATTCAAATTCATAATTTTAACCCTTTAAATACCAGTTAGATCACATAATCCTAGGAACTCATAAATGGAAAAAATCACAAAACCCCAATTTTTTTCCAAATAAAACATGCCATCTGATTTACTTTCTAACCATGATGGAGGTTAGATGCATAGCAATAATTAACAGTATCAATGACTTTTATACATCTTTGTTTTTTTGTGCAGTGACAGAAAAACATAAAAACTTCCTCTCAGCTTGTTCGTGGCCAAAAATGGCCACCCCTTGTTTACGTTTACAAAATGCTATAAAATTCATATATATTAAGAAAAATTCCCACTTTTTTTGACATGATTTTTTAGATTAGTACCAGTGCTGTTCATGAAAATCAAAATTTCATTCAAATTCATAATTTTAACCCTTTAAATACCAGTTAGATCACATAATCCTAGGAACTCATAAATGGAAAAAATCACAAAACCCCAATTTTTTTCCAAATAAAACATGCCATCTGATTTACTTTCTAACCATGATGGAGGTTAGATGCATAGCAATAATTAACAGTATCAATGACTTTTATACATCTTTGTTTTTTTGTGCAGTGACAGAAAAACATAAAAACTTCCTCTCAGCTTGTTCGTGGCCAAAAATGGCCACCCCCTGTTTACATTTACAAAATGCTATAAAATTCATATATATTAAGAAAAATTTCCACTTTTTTTGACATGATTTTTTAGATTAGTACCAGTGCTGTTCATCAAGACCAAAATTTCATTCAAATTCATAATTTTAACCCTTTAAATACCAGTTAAATCAAATAATCCTAGGAACTCATAAATGGAAAAAATCACAAAACCCCAATTTTTTTCCAAATAAAACATGCCATCTGATTTACTTTCTAACCATGATGGAGGTTAGATGCATAGCAATAATTAACAGTATCAATGACTTTTATACATCTTTGTTTTTTTGTGCAGTGACAGAAAAACATAAAAACTTCCTCTCAGCTTGTTCGTGGCCAAAAATGGCCACCCCCTGTTTACATTTACAAAATGCTATAAAATTCATATATATTAAGAAAAATTTCCACTTTTTTTGACATGATTTTTTAGATTAGTACCAGTGCTGTTCATCAAGACCAAAATTTCATTCAAATTCATAATTTTAACCCTTTAAATACCAGTTAAATCAAATAATCCTAGGAACTCATAAATGGAAAAAAATCACAAAACCCCAATTTTTTTCCAAATAAAACATGCCATCTGATTTACTTTCTAACCATGGTGGAGGTTAGATGTATAACAATAATTAAAAGTATCAATGAGTTTTATGCATCTTTGTTTTTTTGTGCAGTGACAGAAAAACATAAAAACTTCCAAAAATGGCCACCCCCTGTTTACATTTACAAAATGCTATAAAATTCATATATATTAAGAAAAAGTTCCCCTTTTTTTGACATGATTTTTTTAGATTAGTATCAGCGCTGTTCATCAAGACCAAAATTTAATTCAAATCCTGACTTTTAACCCTTTAAATCACAGTTAAATTACATAATTTTAATGATTTACAAAGGGATAAAAGCATAAAATCCCCATTTTTTTCCTAAATAATACATGCAAACTGATTTATTTTCTAACCATGATGGAGGTTAGATGCATAGCAATAATTAAAAGTATCAATGAGTTTTATGTATCTTTGGTTTTTTGTGCAGTGACAGAAAAAAAAAAAAAAAATCCCTCTAATTTTGTTCGTGGCCAAAAATGGCCACCCATGTTTACGTTTTCAAAATACTATAAAATTCATATATATTAAAACATTTTTCTACTTTCATTGACTTGATGTTTTAGATTAGTATCAGTGCTGTTCATCAAGACCAAAATTTAATTCAAATCCAGACTTTTAACCCTTTAAATACCAGTTAAATTACATAATTTTAATGATTTACAAAGGGATAAAGGGATAAAGGGATAAAAGCATAAAATCCCCATTTTTTTCCTAAATAATACATGCAAACTGATTTATTTTCTAACCATGATGGAGGTTAGATGCATAGCAATAATTAAAAGTATCAATGAGTTTTATGTATCTTTGGTTTTTTGTGCTGTGACAGAAAAACAAAAAAAAACTCTCATTTTGTTCGTGGCCAAAAATGGCCACCCATGTTTACGTTTTCAAAATACTATAAAATTCATATATATTAAAACATTTTTCTACTTTCATTGACTTGATGTTTTAGATTAGTATCAGTGCTGTTCATCAAGACCAAAATTTAATTCAAATCCAGACTTTTAACCCTTTAAATACCAGTTAAATTACATAATT
This sequence comes from Neolamprologus multifasciatus, assembly GCF_963576455.1. NCBI lineage: Eukaryota > Metazoa > Chordata > Actinopteri > Cichliformes > Cichlidae > Neolamprologus > Neolamprologus multifasciatus. The sequence continues at coordinate 34,657,877 of NC_140450.1, read as the reverse complement.
TTAATGATTTACAAAGGGATAAAGGGATAAAGGGATAAAAGCATAAAATCCCCATTTTTTTCCTAAATAATACATGCAAACTGATTTATTTTCTAACCATGATGGACGTTAGATGCATAGCAATAATTAAAAGTATCAATGAGTTTTATGTATCTTTGGTTTTTTGTGCTGTGACAGAAAAACAAAAAATCCCTCTCATTTTGTTCGTGGCCAAAAATGGCCACCCATGTTTACGTTTTCAAAATACTATAAAATTCATATATATTAAAACATTTTTCTACTTTCATTGACTTGATGTTTTAGATTAGTATCAGTGCTGTTCATCAAGACCAAAATTTAATTCAAATCCAGACTTTTAACCCTTTAAATACCAGTTAAATTACATAATTTTAATGATTTACAAAGGGATAAAGGGATAAAGGGATAAAAGCATAAAATCCCCATTTTTTTCCTAAATAATACATGCAAACTGATTTATTTTCTAACCATGATGGACGTTAGATGCATAGCAATAATTAAAAGTATCAATGAGTTTTATGTATCTTTGGTTTTTTGTGCTGTGACAGAAAAACAAAAAATCCCTCTCATTTTGTTCGTGGCCAAAAATGGCCACCCATGTTTACGTTTTCAAAATACTATAAAATTCATATATATTAAAACATTTTTCTACTTTCATTGACTTGATTTTTTAAATTAGCACCAGTCCTAGTCATGAAAACCAAAATATAATTCAAATTTAGATATTATACGCTTTGAACTGGGTGTGGTTCCCAATCAGCCAGAGTTCACACCCAGTTTCACACCTTGGCTCAGGCGATTAGAGGATCATCAGGGGGTCCCTTTGTCCCTCTTGGGGTGGGGGGGACACTCCCACCTTCTTGCCATATTGCCAGAATAAATGGTCTGGAAGCTGTTAGGTTGACTTACAGCAGTAGCAACGTCTGCACCTGCATAAACTCCAGGACACGTTTACAAACAGTGTTTGTTGTTGTTTGCGCTGCAGCTGCAGGTTTGAACTGTGCAAAATGTCCTGTGATTGGGGTTTTTTTTGTTTTTGTTTTTGTTTCTAGAGTTAATATTTTGGGTATGGTCTCTTTTTATGAAAAATACAAGAGTAAAAGTGCTTTTCACATGTGCTTCAAAGCTAAGTTTGACTGGGAACCTCAAAGCTCAATATCCTGCATCCACAGGAATTCACTGCAGCCTATGTAATGTTTGATGCGTCATTATTTATTCCAGTCTATCTTGCAAATACATGTTTGTGCTGCAATGTCATGCACAAACACAAACTATCAGATCCTTAAGACCAAACCTATGTCAAAATTGTTTCATTATATTGGTCCATTGGAGTGTGGTAACCCATCAACCCCACCTAGTGGAAACCAAGAATATTACATGAAATTGCTTGCTTGGCAGAAAATGGGCCAAGGATGTCATGTGGTAGAAAAAATGAAAAACTACAATTTTCATGTGTTGAGTTTAGAATGAAAGCAATTTTACCTAAATTGCATGCTATAGTACTGCCAGTAACAAGGAATCAAAAAAGGTGGTTATAATGGGTTTCAATTGGCCAAAAATGGCCACGATCAGTAAAACAGGAACAAATTGGTGTATAGTGAATATTATTGACATTATTAAGTTGAAATGTTGAAAATTAAAAATTTTTAAAAAAATGCACACCTTTGGAAAGTTTCATTCCATTTGCATTAACAGAACAAAAATGGTTGAAAACCGAATAAAGAAAGTGGCCAAAAATGGCCAGATAGAGACCAGAGGGTTAAAACACATGAGGGAAGAAATGAATAATTTTCAATTATAAAATTGTTCCCAACCCCAAAGTCAGCCATGTATTAGTCGTTTCCCACTACATCAACTTGCAAGTCGCTGTCTATGTTCCCACTACATCTGCTGTTGTCAAAGAGTTTTTCTGCTGCTGGACTTTTTGCCAATGAACTAAAATCACATGTTTCACTCCTGTGTTAATTTCACTGAATAGAAATGTTTCTTCAGTAGAGTCAGGACACTTTCGATGTTTAGGCTTTTCTAGTTTAGTCAACTAAGAAATTAGTCACCAGGAACATGTATTCAGAAACTTCACATTCAGTGTGTTAATGACAGACCATTCCACTTTATAGGAACAGTTTGAGTCTTACAAGTGTTTCTTTCTTGTCCCCCATAGTGGAGACCTACAATGACATGGCTTTTGGTGATATCTTCCTCCACCTGCTGACTGGACACCTCACACTTCTCTCTGATGAGTTTGGATCTGAAGAGTTTTGTTCAGTTGTCTTTGATGGATTCCTCCTTACATCTTTCTCCAGGTAGGTTGATTCAGTGTTACAGTATAAGACTACATCACCAAAGTTGACTGAAAAATACACAAAGCTCTTATTACCATCCAGCTTCTGACAATAGCGGAAAGCTTAGTGGTTCAGTAGATTCAGATCCCCAGCTGCTGACCGGAACCTTCCTAACTGCTCAGGAAGGTGCTCCCTAACATTTTAAAGAGGAATTACACAGTGATCTTTTACTGATGCCATTGATGATGCCATTTTCCCAAACTTGCCAAGACAGAGCACACAGTTGCACAAAGAACAGCGGGGCATGTTTAGCATTACATCTTCAGTTCTTGTTTTCGAATGCTGCCATTAGTCTCTGCAGAGTAAATGTATCAAGAGAAATGAGGAAGGATACAGTATGCTGAACTGTGTCTGCAGTTCATGCTTTTAAACTTGGGTGATAATAATAACAATAACTATTTAATTTCTGTAGCATCTTATAAACACGTTTTACAGAAGTTTAAAAGTGATTTTAAAGACGTAAGCAGGTACCGAAAGGGGCCGTCCCAAAACTGCCAGTCCATGTCCTTAATCATGAAAACATGGAAAGATGGTTTATTCTGTGTGTATCAGGACATAATTTGACTGTGGAACATAATACTGCATGTAAACGTGAGTTCCTGTTAGCATGATACAGGAAGCTAACAAGGCAATCACACAAGTCACCTTCAAGTGTGGAATAAACTGCTGCATAGGTCTCACCCCCTAGACTTTTACAGAGGTCACAGCTCAGTGAACAGCTCTCCAGTTGGTCCTTCAGTGTTAGAGAATAGAGGATTATCATTGGCTAAAGACTCATGATTGACACGTCTTTGCCCAAAGAGCAAACGCCCTTCTCTCATCACATGATTTGTTGTTGTTTTAACCAAGACGTCAAAGCATTGATCTATTTACTTCTTTGTGTATCTTTTGCATTTTTCATTAACTGTGAGATATAAAAGCTTCTTTCTAAACGATGAGGATAAAAACACCTTCGGTGTGATCGCGTACAGTAAACATGTCTGTCGTTTGTCTCGACTGTTTCTTCTGTCTGATTCGTTACAGTAAAGAAAATGTCCACAGACACACCCTGAGGATGTTACTGCATCTCCACCACAAAGTGTTCCCATCATATATGGAAACTTTAATGAAAACTCTGGACCCTCCAAAACAGGTAGGCTTTATCTCTACGATGAGTTTGATTTCAGGTGGAGAGCTCCATTTAGACCCTCGTGTTGAACCACGAGGGAGCAAAACGATCGCATGAGTGCTGCTGTTTGGAAGAATAAAGTAGTCGTGGCAAAACAATCGCATGACCACTTCACGATGACAAAGCAACAAGGTGATATATGCCCGTTAAATTGTGCTGATAGTCCACGTAAAACCAGAATCACGATAAACAATATACGCAGAATAGTTTTGTCACGTTTACTGTCTAAGGACAGCAGCGTGACCTCTCTGCTTATGACCTTATGTCAGACCTGCAGGTATCAGGCTGTGATGTTCTCCTTAAAGTCGACAGAAATGATTTTTTGGAGTGGCACAAATAATTTGTGTGGCATCTTATTTAATGCAGAACAGCTGATTGTTCTGTAAATAGGTTGAAATGTTTATTTAAAAAAGGGTAAAAGGTTGCAAATAACTTTGTTGTTTGCAAAACTTGTGCGTAAGATTTTAAAATTTGCGATTTATATTTGCATTTAAAGTTCTGAAATATGATTCATTAAACATGTTTGTGGTTGTTACAGTAAAAAATCCAACTTTTTTCTACTCAGTTTGTTTTTTGTCTGATTTCAGATCAGTTGTGTTAATACAGTATATCAAAATGAAAACATGACTGTAAATTCAGACACGTGAGGTTGTGTGAGGATGACACCAAACAAGACAAATAAACAGTTTTTAAAGGTGAAATAGAGGAAACATCAAAAGTGGTCAAAAACAGCCAATTATGCTCTGGACCCCAGAGGGTTAAACATTTTTCTAAAGTAATGCAATAATTACTTTTCCTAGTAATTAATTTTTAACTCCGTCACTAACTCAGGTACTTTTTTGAATAAGTAATTAGTAACTGTAATTAATTACCCTTTCAAAGTAACTTGCACAACACTGGTCATTATCACCAGAGGTTTCGGGAAGAACTATTGTGAGACGTTACCCCACCCTATCATGCGAACACTTAAAGTCACCTGACAAAAGGTGTGAGTGGGGGTTGAAGGGCCTGGGATGGACTCTCAAGAGTACATTGCTGCATTGCAGGTGGCAGGCAGCTGGTGTTGGAGCCACTGCCTCTGTTCAATGATGGTTGATCACATCATTCATTTTTTACTCCTCCTTCAAAATATGCATCTTAACCGGCCCCAATACCTGTGTGTATAAGGATGAACTTGAATATTTAGATGACAGTTATATCTAATTCATAAATGTGACTTAAAAATAATTGCTGGTAGCTGACCATGCTGGTGATTAGGGCTGCCACGATTAGTCGACTAGTCACAATTACGTTGACTATTAAAATCGTCGACGACTGATTTAATAGTCGACGCATCGTTTGAAGCTTTGTAAGATCCCAAAAGACGCAGGAATAAGTAGTAGGATTTAAGAGTGTAATAACGGACTGAAACAGAAGATGGCAGCACTGCATGTAAAAGGATGCCAGCTGCCGTTAAACCCAGAAGAAGAAGAAGCTGTGTCCCAGAATTCATAGCGCAGCCCAGCTCAGTTTCCAACAATGGCGGCAGCTAGTTAGTTTTAATATTACTCTTATTATTCTTTCTGGGTCACAAAATAAATGTTTAACATATTTTCAGGCGAGAATGTAGCTGTGTAAACCTCAAATATCTGCTCAGTTTATCAAGACGCCACATATTTTCAAAAGCGCTCCGACGTTTTCGGAGACGTCTGTTAGCCACTAGCTCGATAGCTAGCCGGGGGCTAGGCTAACTAGAGCCGTGAGAACACCGGACTCCCGGCTAATCGTTTTCAAACCCACCGCTGTCTTTCGCTACTCAGGTTAAACATGATATATAAGTCACTTAGATAACTTAAAATGTTATTGTTTGGCTTTTTTCAGTATTTTATTTGTTCCTGAGTAAATCAGTTTGGCTGAGATTAAAGTTATAGTTTTTACACAGCTGAATAAACGTCAAGCAGACAGCTGATTATCAGAAGTGTGAGATGCTCGAGAATTTACTCCGGTGTCCTGTTATATTTTAGATAGCAAGGAGTTTATTAAACTTCACCAAAACAATCTGCAGATTTCATTAAAATTTAATAAACTATCATCTTGTCTTTATTTTTAGTTAGCACATACCTTAAACACTTAAAGCTGTAAGCTAATGATAGTTATATAAGAGCAAACGCTGCTGGTGCAATAAGCTGTACGTTTTACGTCCAATGGATGATGATCTGATTAGTCGACTAATCGCAAAAATAATCGGTGACTAGTCGACTATCAAAATAATCGTTTGTGGCAGCCCTACTGGTGACAGTGATTAAGCATTTAGAACATTGTAGAACTTGCAGTTCCTCGACCACAGTGGCGTGTACTTCCTCCCCCTCGCTGTCATTTCTCATAATAGTCTTTCTGTTTTTGACATTTGCACTTCACACTGCACCGCTGCACACAGACACACAGCTCCTCTACTCACTAAGAACAGAATTAATTAACATTCATAACCCTAAACAACACTTGGAGGAATTTCCGAGGTCAAAAAAAGTTTTATTTTCAACAGCACTGTAGTGTTGAACAGTTATTAGGTTAACAGGTTATAAATGTTAACCTGGTCGGCACACAAACTGACATTAGATGTTTAACTCTTAGTTATCCACCACATTGGCATCTGTTGTTTTAATGTAGCATCTTGCAGCCTGTGGTTGGATAAAAGATAAATATCATTCCTGAAAGGATCATGGATGGGATATTGAGCCCTGACTGAGCAGATTACAGGCAGAGGTGACCTGAGTGAGTCTGCAAGAAGAAGGTTCAGAGTTTGGAGAACTAATCTGAAGAAATAAAGCTTGACGTCTGGAGCAGAGCAGTCTAATCAGGCCTGAGGAGAAGAGCTGCAGACTGAGACGCAGCAGCACGAGCAGAGAGAGGCTGACAGATGAGATTCAAGATTCTTTACTGTCATATTCAGAATGAAATTAAGGGCATACAGTGTGGACAGGATGATACACTGTACAGTGGTCATTGTAGTCTTACACACACACGTGTGAACTCGAGTTGAATGTCAGTATATTGTATGTGCTGACATGTGTGCTGTGTGTTCACAGTGCAGTGAGCCACTGAAGGAGCTCTACACCCAGCTCACAGAGAAAATGGAGGCGCAGAAAAAGAGCCCGCCTCCAACAGATGAAACTCCATCCCTGGACTTGGGGCTGCACCCAGTGACCGTTCCCACTACGGCCTCCACACCAACCACACCTCACACCTCTAATCACTGATAGACTTTACATGCAGGCTGCAGCTGATTCATGAAAGGCTGGAAATTTTACAGTTGTGTAGGATTTTTTTTTTTTTCAAGGTTTAATTCCTGTAGACGTGCGTCTTCCAGCTCTGACAGTGTGCTCCTGTTTTTTTTTTTTTGGTTTTTTTGCATTATTGTTCAGATATACAATATTTTCATATGTATCTGGGCTGTGTGTGTTTATGAAGTGTGTCAGTAGTGCAAGAACCCTGTAAATAAAGAACTGTTTGCAAATATAGTTTGATTTACTATGAGCCAGGCAAAATGCACCACCTCGATACGAACACAATCAGTTGATGAGACACACTCGACTGTAACAGGAAATAAGAGACCGATGTGTGTAAACCCCATTGGTTAACTCACCAACAGCCAAACATAGAGTTCGACATGCTGAAGGCTTGTTTGACTCTGGTAACATCTCACACAAGCATGAACATGTCAGTTAGATGTCTCTGCGCATTTATTACACTTTGAGAAAACAGGGATTACAGTGAGAATTCCCAAGTACGGATCGGCTCCGAGACCACTGGAAACTGCATGAGTGAGTGGGACACACACACACAGTGAAACAAAAATGATGAGTGATGCCTCTGACATTATTGCACGAGTCTTGTTTGGGTCTTTTTTACTCAAATATGATCAATTATCCTCACCACACACACACATGCATGCACAGTGATGTTCTCGCCGTGTATCCTCTCGCTCTCAGGTCTTCCTCTGCACACACACCAGCTGAAAAAAATGAATTTTTTTAATCCAAATGGCAGTTTTGATGAAGTATTTCTTTTCAGTTGTACACACAACAAGAACAACATCTGAAGTTTGGGAGTTGTTGCCTTGGCTTCAGTAAATCTCATTAACATTAAACGTAAATGAGATGACTTTTCACGCAAAAGATGTAAAAGTAACTTAATGTTAGACAAAAGACTCGTTGCGCTCTGATTGTCACGTTTTGACATGGATATGTTGACTCAGCAAAGGTCATATTAATGGCAAATGTTTTGCCTCATTACTTGCAAGTTTAATGAAGCCTGACTAAGCCTTTGTGCTTTTTTGTGTTGTACCAGAGGTTTCAACACAGCTGTTACATAAACTGGTTGAGGTCCTAATTAGTGCTGTGAGCAAAATGGTGCCAAACTATATTTTAAAAAGTAACTTTATTCTAAAGAAAATAAGAATACAATCTGAACTTATTTTGTAAAACAATTTTTGCTGTTTCTTTAGAAGTAATGTTATTTCTGACTCAATCCTATTTTAAGAATACTTTAGTAGGCATTGTAATCCTACTGCAGCGTATTTAAAAAATAAATACTTCACTGACTTTTGTAGGGTATTTGTTTTGTGCTTTCACTGTAATGCAGATGATCTCTCCCAGTGTCCCTGCACTGCAGTACTGTAATCTCACAGTGCCACTGACAGCATGGGTAGCAATGTAACTTCGTACATGTACTTTGATATTTGAAAGTACTCTGAACTTGCAGTATACTTTATTTGGCTATTTCATGCTGTTTGCAAATGTTGCATTTTGTACTTGCAGATAAAAGTACCAAATAATTAAAATAACCTCCATCAATAATCAGTACTTTCACTCTAAGTTCCTAAAGTGTATTTTGATGCTTTAATGTTTTCTTTGCAAAATGGTTATTCAATACTAAACAATGTTTAAACTCTTGTGCAGCTTATTTTAATGACACATCGATATGAGAGCACAGGGCCGAACCTTCTTCATGCCTCAAAACTGTCCTCGGTGTATTTAAACCAATATTCTTATTTCCTGTGCCCTCGTGTCTCCTGTTTGTGATGTACAAGCCCTTAAAAACAATCCTGGAAACACTTGTAGTATAATGTGTATTTACAGATCCTGTGACTCTGATCTTTCAGCTCCTATGCGATACCCAGATAAGCAATAAGTGTGACCCATGTGGACAGTAAACAGTCTGCCTTCGATTTTTCTTAGTTTTCTGTATATATCATCATCATCATCATCATCATTGAGAACATTTTAATATCAGATAAAGACAACACAAGTAAAATGCAGAAGAAATGCAGGTTTTAAATTATGATTTTATTTATTAGGGATAAAAGCTGTCCAAACCTACCTGCTGTGAAAAAGTCATTGCCTTCTTTGTTAACTGTGTGTAAAGCTGAGTTTCACCAGCCAAGAAATCACATAACATAATCTGTCCGACAAAGTGAAGTAGGCTAAAAGATTTAAATTGCAATCACATCATGATCTAAAGAAACAAATCTGAAACAAAAGAACTGACTTCTATCATTCTGGAAAGGGTCGCGTTGAAGGTGTTCATGAATCAACAATAAGAAGGAGACTTGACAAAAATGGCATCCATAGAGCCGCAGAGAGCTCCAAGGGAAAACCACTGCTCACCAAAAAGAACAACAAGGCTCATCTTACATTTGCCAAAAATATCTTGCTGATCTGCAAGATTTGGGGAAAATATCATGTAGACTGATGAGGCAAAAGTTGAACTTTTTGGAGGATTTTGGCCCTGTTATAAAAAGAACAGGCAGCAGTTCATGGTGGCCCTGTCATAGTCTGGAGCTGCTTCACTGTTTCAGGATGACTCGCCATCATTTAGGGAACCATGAAATTTGCTCTCAATCCGAAAATCTTGAAGGAAAATGTCCAGCTATCAGTTCACATCCTTAAACTCAGGGCGCACTCGAGTTATTAAGCAGGGCAGTGATTCAAAACACACCAGCAAGTGCACTCCTGAATCACTCAAAAAGGAAGCAGAAGGGTTTAGAGTAGCCTAGTCCTAAAAGGCCAGACTAAATTTCTATTGACATCATTCAAACTGTTTGTTCGTGCTCCAGTGTGACCAAAATAAAATAATTCTGCAAAAGGAGCCACCTCAAACTCCTCCACAGGGATGTGAAAGAGTCATAATCAAGTATCACAAACACTTGATTGCAGTTTGTGCTGCTAAAGGTGGAAAAAACAGGTATTAACTTTAGAGGGAAAAAATAAATCATCATTTCAAAACTGCATTTTCATTTATGTGGGTTAGCTTTCTGTAATATTACTTTTTTTTTCATTATCTACAATATTCAAGTGTGAAACGTATACAAAAAACTGAAAATTTGCAAGGGGACAAATAGTTTTGTCACTGTAACGTATAACATGGTAAATTGTAAATGGCTTGTATTTGTACAGCGCTTTACATATTCTTATATTATAACATTATAACACAAATAACAGAATAATATGAAGCAGTCCAAACAAATCTCAGACGTCTGAAAGCTGCAAATAAATGCATCAGTTTAAGAAAAGACTGCAGAACACGTCTGTCTGCCCTCAGACGGAGCACACAGTGTTATTCTGTCTGGACTATCCAGGATTCTACATTTCACCACGATGTTGACAATATTTCCCCAGCTGGAAATATGCACCGTTTTTGTTCCCCTCATTGTTTTTCCATTAGGTCACCTGGCAATTCCCTACTGACTCTCACATCCTCTACACACTATCATGTGTCCCTGACGTGTGTTACTAATAAAAGCAGGTCCGTTGTCAACAGAAGATGCAAAGCAACAGGTTTCTCCACGTGTTTACAGCTGACGCAGTTCAGTAGTAGACTACTTCTCTCCAACATTATTTTAATATAAATGAATCCATCGGACAGATGGAAGATGATTTTGGCCCCTCACAGCATTTTAAAATGTTACTATGCTGGATTATGTCTTGAGTACTGGACCAAATAGTGGCATAACAGGACAAAACAGGAACTCTTTGAATTCACAAGTAATATCTGCTAATACACACACACTGCATCTCCTTTGTGTAGTTTGTCATCTCCAAAGGACATGTCTCTTCTTTCATAGTGAAAGAGCAAATGTTTTTCGGGACACACGGGTTTCATTAAGTCACCATTGAAGCACCTGCTCACTAAACATAGCATGTATATAAAACAAATCTATCTTTCAGGTCTGAAACGTGACGCCAAACATGGTGGCTTCTTTGGTTACAGTGTTGCCTGAGACCTTAGTGCACTTTCCTGATAAATTTAAGGTCGTTTCATGTCACGTAAAACACCATGAAATTAATTTAGTACATTTTGGTCCTTTTAGAATCAGAAAGAGGGCTACGATGCCTGTCGGGTGGCCCTGTGTTATGGCTGACAATTTAGCACCATATGTGTCTGCAGTATTTCTTGGTTTCATTCTCTGCTTATCAGTGTGGTGGCAGTAAAAATGTTCAGCTTCATGCTCAATGCAACTTTCCAGCATTCATCCATTACACAGGTCAGCAGGTAATAATCATCACAGGTACTTCTCTGTTAGTTATTTTCACAATGATTTCAAACCTGTACTTAGTTCTTCTCTAGGACATCTAGTTCTTCTGATGAACTTTTTGATACATTTTGTGTTTGTCCACTATTTTTGGACCAGAAGTCAAAGCGTACGGCACAAAAGGAAATGAAGACTTATTGGTAAAAGCGGTCTGCTGTTTGCATGGTTATTTAAGAACGATGGTTTTCGACTATGTCTGTAAGCAACCGCATTCAAGTGGCTCTGTGAAAACTTAATCAGCTGCATACCAGGAAGTAAACAGAAAATGGGCTGCTGCATGTCACTGAAAACCTATTTCCTACATCCATATTTGAAAAGTCTGTGCATGGTGAGTAACAAAGGAGAAGGTTTCCAACATGATATTCAGCTAACAGAGGGTTGCTACCAGGGTTTCTGGGATGAAACTATTGCTGAATGCTTTACTGTGACAATCCAGATCTAATATTGTACAAAATAAAATCATACTCCACGCCTTTCTCGACATGACTGGAAAATAATAAAGTCACATGTAAAATCTGCACCAAAAAAATGTAGGAAAGTGTGTTTAGGTCACTCGCTTTGTGTTATGTGCTGTGCTTTGAAAAGCACCAACAAGGCTCTGCATTCTGTTGCTTTTCAGAGCTTATGAGACATATGCCTGTGTTTTATTTAGCAGTCTTCAGTCACTTGGCAACAGCATCAAATGTACATGGAACAAGCAAGTAGTAAGGGCGATCGTGGCTCAAGAGTTGGGAGTTCACCTTGTAATCGGAAGGTTGCCGGTTCGAGCCCCGGCTTGGACAGTCTCGCTCGTTGTGTCCTTGGGCAAGACACTTCACCCGTTGCCTACTGGTGGTGGTCAGAGGGCCCGGTGGCGCCAGTGTCTGGGGCGACCTGTCAGTGCGCCCCAGTGTGGCTGTGGCTACAATGTAGCTGCCATCACCAGTGTGTGAATGGGTGGATGACTGGATTTGCAAAGTGCTTTGGGGTCCTTAGGGACTAGTAAAAGCACTATATAAATACAGGCCATTTACCATAAGGCTAAAAAATGAAGCCATCAGGAGTTGCTACAAATTGCAGTTCCTCTAACGAACACTTGAAGCTAATTCCAAAAGAATGTTAATGTCAATAGAATGTTACATAGTAACTTTACAGCATTAAATGGTGTGTGTACAGCTTGGTGCAGAAAATAGATTCAAACCCTGGGGATAGTTTTCCGCTTCCTTGCTACTATATGGTGGATGAAAGTATATTTCAACATTCATCCATGTCCACATCTGGCTGCTTGACTGACAGCATCCCAACAGGCAGTCGTAGCAAATCAATGTGTACTAGGCCTCGCCTTCTCTACCAGAAGAGAAAAAAAAGTCTAAATTTTGATATTAACCCTCTCAGGCTCAAATTAAGTTTTTGTTGCTAATGCACAAAAGAATACCTGCAGTGGTACTTCTGAGTAAAAAAAACTCATAAAATATGTATGTGGGGAATCAGGTTGTTAGTTTTTAACTGTTGCAAATCTGCAACGCCTGCCTGGAAAGGGTTAAAGTTGAAAATCTATTTTGAGAAAAATAGAAAAGTCTGTAAAAAATGAAAAATGTGTAAAAATGTGGAGATTACAGTTGTTGTTTCAAGACAAACTGCTACGGTTGCTACACTTTCTGAGCTGTTGAAATCATTCTTCAGAATCAGTTTCAGCAACAAGAAAGCATGTAAACATATTGTGGTGATGAGTATAGGAGTGCAGTAAAGTGGATTTATGTTGTATCACAAGACAGATCCAAGACGACAATCGACACATTTTTAAGAGTCACAAAACAGACAGAAACACAAGACAATAAATATACTTTGTATATGAAGCACCCCTCATAAAATCAGCAATAAGAAATTCATTCTCTGTGGGTGGAAACGGAGGTCTCGGGCTCATGTGGTCTGATGAAACTGCAGATTGCAAAAAAGTAAAAGAGTTCACATTAGTTTCTGTTGCAACTGCTTTTTCACTGCATGTGAAAAGCTGCATGCTGCAGAGGCACAAACGTTAGCGTGCACTCCTGACACTTTTTCTTTGGTCGAGTTTTTAAATGTGTTTTAATAAAGAACTCTATTAGAACGTAAACAGAAGGAAGATTTGATTAATTATTTATCAGTTATATGGCAGCAGTCTTATCTTTGTATAGATCCATTCACTGAAAAATCTAACGAGAACTGAAACAGAAAAAAAGACTGCTTTGACCTACGGGCATCCCAACAGGCAGCTGTAGCCAATCAGTCTTTCACAGAAGGAGACTCTTAACAGCGCTGGTGCAATGTTAAAAAGAATGTTTACCTTTAACCATAGTGAAGTATGACGGCCATATTGAGAGAAACAAAGTTATTATTGTTCATTTTGACAACAAACTGAAACTGTGTAACAAAAAAAGTGTGAAAAACAAAAAAAAATGTGGCGATTAGAGTTGTTGTTTCATGACACTTCACGGCTGCTACACCCTCTGAGTATTTCATAATTACTTTGACTAACAAGGAAGGAAATGATGTGTCTTTTAGCACTTAAACATATTGTGATGATCAGTATAAGGATGGTGAGAAGATGGTGCAAAAAGCTACATCTGGTCAGACGGAAAAACATGAAATCATGAAAAGATGCGAGGATATTGATGGTTATGCCCTCGAGCAGTAACCAGAATCTGTGTTGTAATACTTTGTTTCACGTTTCACGTCATCTACACGAGGAACATTTAAGGAAATTGTTACTTTGAGTCCTGACATAGCTGGCAGAAAAAAAAGCTGCTGTCAGTAGTTGTCACTGTAGAGCTCCGCCCCTAACAGCTCTACATGCTGACACTCCTCAAGAGAAGCAGTCATTGTGTTACTGGATACAAATTACTGAGGATAACTTCAGCTCTGGTAAGATCTTTAAAAAACAATTGCAATTACAAGAAAGTAGAAGACTTACATATTTTACTTTGCTTTTGCGTCACATATGTATGATTGTAGCCAAGGAAATCTTTCACATTTTCATGGAAGCTTAGAAATAATAAGAAACTGTGAGAAATTACACAAGTACAGTTCTAATTGTAAAAATAAAAGAACATTAATATTTCAGACTGTGGACTAATGAGCAAGAAAACCGATGTACTTTAGTGCCCCTCCGAACCAAAGGTCAAATTTCCTTGAGTTAAGGAGATGAAACTGATTTTATCAACTCATTGTTCCAAAAAACACTCTTAAATGTAAACAGTTATAGTGGACAGTATGGCATCTACAAGTGTCAGAAGAGCTGTTAATTTGATCTTAGACACACGGTTGGTAAGAGTTAAGTATGTGAAGCTGTAAAACTCTTTGTGGAAACTGAATCAGTTGCATCAAATGCAGGAACAGGCAGACCAAAGGACAGCTCACTATTGGAAGATCAGTTCAGTGAGAGACAGAAAAGAAACAGACACAGGATGTGATTCCACAAAAAAGCACAGGTCCTATCAACAGGTAGCTGTTGGTGTTCTTAGAGGACGAGGAAAATCTTCAAAACACCGTTCAGAAAGATAAAGCAGGACAAATGGCTCATGCAGACAAAGACATCCAAACATTTTACAAGAAGAAGCAGCAGCTCAAGATTCAAAACTGCGTATAGATCCATAGAAGTATATCTGAATCTAAAATAGGTTAATAGAATTCTTCCAAAAATTCTTGGATCCAGATCTCTAAAATCTCTGAAATCACAGGCATCTTGAATTCTACTAACAGACATCGTTTTTACATTTTTACATTACCTCTACCAGGGAGGTTAAAGTCTGAAGACAGAAGAAGACCAACAGGCAAACATAACTGCATGTCACCTGACCTTAGCTCCACTGAACACTGACGCTGTTAGGAAAGCTGCCACATCGCGCTGGGATGATGTCACCAGAATCTGGAATCCATGCAGCTCTTCACGCATTACTACAGCACATAGGATAGTACAATTCAAAATGTTCAGACAGGATCATAGAAAGGCTGACAGTAAGAAAGTACAAAGCAGTTAATACGCCTGTTTAAGCCTGATGCATATATTTATTTGTGAATAACAAATAAGAAAAAACGCAGACTGTTGTACTCAGACAGGCAGTTTCAAAGCTGAGCCTGAAGTCATATCAGCGTGGGCAACAAGGGAACTGCTTCAATCTCAAACTGTGCTGATTGAAGTAGATTGTAGAGACTGAGATTGTCGGATTTCTTAAAAGTTGTTCATTATTCATTCAGCATTATAAATAAATAATGAAAAATAGTGCAAGGGCAATAATATAGAAAAGATTCAGTAAGAATTTTAGCCAAATTACATTGTCTCCCTGTTAAATATCGTATAGATTTTAAAATTCTTTTGTTCACTTTTAATATTCTGAATAATTTAGCACCCAGCTATCTCTCTGAACTACTCCACTTATACAATCCCAACAGAGCACTTAGATCGTCCAATCAGAGGCTCCTAGCACAACCTAGGACTCGAATGAAGTCGAGAGGTGACCGGGCCTTTGCATCCGTGGCACCCAGACTCTGGAATAACCTCCCTGCTCATGTTCGTACTGCCGAGTCGATCCAGTCTTTTAAATCACGTCTTAAAACTTATTTTTTTACTTTGGCTTTTGATTCTGTCTAGTTGGCTGGTCTAGCTTGTTGTGTTGTTACCTATTGTTTGTTGTCCTCTTTTATTGTTTGTTTTAACTGACTCATGCTTTTACTGACTGTGAAGCACTATGGTCAACACTGTTGTTTTAATATGTGCTCTATAAATACATTTTGATTTGATAAGAATAAACAGATCAAAGGAAAAAAGAATGAATAAAGTGAGATTAACATGAGGCACTGAAACTGAATCTGTTGAGCACTTTACTCTTACTTTACTGAAGTGAATGGTTTGAATGGTTTCAAGGTGAACAATGCTGCTGTGCAGTTTTACCACAGTCAAATGTCAGGAAGCCTTGTTTTGGGGAAGCAGTATGATGGACACGGATGTGTAGGTGTGTTTATAAAGGAAAAACAAACACACACTTGAACAGCATCAACCAAATGAAAGGATTTTTCTCCATGAATGGGAGGAATTGGCTAAACTGCCAATTCAGAGTTCAAACAAAGGCTTTGGGAGCCTGAAGTGACTGTCACTGATAGTCCTCAATAAACAGGAGCAGATGGCATTAAATGGTTAAAATAATAATAAAAAGAAGCAGGACAATAATACTAATACTTTTGCATGCTGATTGGTCAGTTAAGGATTCCTAACAGCACACAACACCCAGTTTATCTCAACCCATCCTATTAAGCCCCATAAACCCCAAGCAAACACAAGGTTACAAAAACTGAGATGTGCACAACTGGCCAAAACCATACCAAAATGTGACTTGCACTAATATGTGTGTAATTTTTAGGCAAGAACAGCGAGTACAAAGGGCCCATTTATATTCACTGCTGCAACCTTGTGTCACAGTCACTTGTATTTAAAACCGCCATTGAGGTACAGGAGCCGCTGCAGTATTATCCTGAACAACAGGTGGCGACACTCAGACAATATTGTCACACAAACGCTGATATAAATGGCCTGCATTTGTATAGCGCTTTACTCAGTCCCTAAGGACCCCAAAGCGCTTTACTACATTAAGTCATTCACACACACATTCACCCATTGGTGATGGCAGCTACATTGTAGCCAGGGCACTGCCCTGGGGCGCCCTGCCGGACACTGGCGCCACCGGGCCCTCTGACCACCACCAGTAGGCAACATGGGGTTAGTATCTTGCCCAAAGATATTTGACATGCAGCCAGGAGGCAGCCTGGGATCGAACCACCGACCTTCTGATTAATGGCTGACCTGCTCTGCCACCTGAGCTACAACCACCCATATAAAAGAGGAAGAAGTCAAAAACAGAAGCCAAGAATTTGTCATATGTTTGTTTCACTGTTCCAACATCTCCCTCTGTATGTCTGTATGTCTCTGCGCCTGTGCGGGAACATTAAACCGACACAACCATACACTTGCGTCTTGCCTTGGTCGCCACAGCTGAACAGGTTACAAAAAGATACACAAGGTGTGACACCCACGACACAGGCAACGCAGTGAGCATAACTACCCATTACTCTCTTTGGAGCCAGCCTCAAGCGGTGTTGTGATGATTGTTTTGTTTTCTCACAGGTGTGAGGAACTCAAAGATGCCTGGTGAAGTTCTCTCTCAGCTTGGGAACAACAGCAATGCTTCTGGCCTTTGCCTGGCGGAGAGTCAGCACGTGTCTCTCACCATCCTGCTCTGCCTGGTCTTCTTTATCGGCTTCCTCCTGAACACCTTCAGCCTGTGGGTGTTCTGCTGCCGGTTGCCCTGCTGGACGTCTGGAACCACGCTGCAGTTCCACCTGGCCCTCAGCGATGCCATCGCCACACCAGTCACTCCCATGATGGCAGTTTACTTTGCTATGGGGAACAACTGGCCGTTCGGTCAGTTCCTGTGTCAACTCAAGATTGCCCTGCTGAGCTCACATTTCTACGGCAGTACCATTTTCCTCACTCTCATCAGCATTCATCGGTATGTGGCTGTGGTTCACTTCAACAGGAGCTCTTGTATAAAGCGGAAGGAGTTTGTCAGGAAGCTCTGTGCTGGAGTTTGGTCTCTGCTACTGATCCAGGCTCTGATCTTTGCTTTTACTCTTCCTACCTCCACAGAAGGGAAAAACAAACAGTGTCTCTCCATCCATCAGACCAAACTGACAGAATCCTACTTCGTCATTAACTTTATCCTGTTTATCTTTGGGTTTTTACTGCCTTTCTTTGTGTCCGCTGCATGCTATAGCCGTCTCGCAAACACCTTAACTCGCTTAAACATTAGCACAGCTAAAGGTCTGAAAGTGAAGGTGAAATCTCAGAGAATGATAGGTGTGTGTCTGGTTATATTCGCTTTGTGCTTCCTGCCTCTGAATGTGGTACGGACCGTAGGAGTCATATTAAAAAAATACTACCCGCAACAATGCCGTCTTCTCCTTCAGTTTGAGACGGCGTATTACGCAACCTGGATTTTTGCTGGAGTAAACAGCTGCCTGGATCCACTGTTGTACTACTTCGGTTCGCAAAACTTTCGAGATACCTTCCAGTCTTTCAGGAGGGGGCAGGTAGACATTCAGAACAGAAGTGATTCAGAAATGACTGGAAATTTCTAACATGTGGATATGACATGGATATGACTGAGTCTCAAGATCCAGTGTTGGCGGAAGACTATGCTTGAAATTCCCATTTAGAAACAATACAGATGTTATATTGTTAGCTGGTTTACTCTCTACGTACCCAAAATATTAACAGATATCACACAGTACCCATCTTTTATCTATTATTTCACAACTTCTTATACACAAAACTATTCTCTGTATTTTTTCCTTTTCTATATCTATTACTAAATGGTGGTGATGGTAATCACCATATTTATGAACTGCACTGGGGACCAGCAAGTGGGTGGGATTGTTAATAAACTTACAAACCCTACAGCAGACATTCATGATTGCATCCCACCAAACCATGACAGTCTGTATTATCATTGATCTCATGTATTCTAACATTTTCAGTATCACCTGTGCGTTTCCTGTTGTCACATGCCAAACTGCCAGCAAGAAAACCAAGTCATGTGTTTCCACACCACACTCCAAGTTTCACATCCAGACTCCAGCCTGTGGTTAGACAATAAAAGCAGCTAGGTGAAGGTAAAGGAAAGACCATGGTGTGAAACTAAATGTTGGCTCTGAAGTTCTCTGTGTATTAAAGTAACTGTCTTATAATAAAAAACAACTCATATCTTGGTTGTGCAAGTTTTATATTATAGAAGACACAAATAATGTCTTCAAAATGGGGTTTTCTTTATTTTAACCCTCAGAAAAGTTCAAAAAGACAGAATTCAAAAATATAATTAGTGGGGCCCATAAAGAGGTCAACTAAATATAATCAAAACACAAACTTCCAGAAACTGAAAACAAACAAACACAATTTAACTCACAAAGACACAGGTGGTATAATATATATAGTGGTAGGCATTCAAAGTCCTCAGCCCTTGGCCACGCCTTTTGCCCAGACAGGAAACAGCCACCCGCCCCAAACCAGGTAACTCAAAGAAAGAAAAATAATATAATTGGATCGCATTTATATAGCACTTTTTGGGTCCCTCAAAGCGCTTTACAATGCCACTAGTCATTCACTCTCACATTCACACACTGGTGGAGGCAGCTACAGTTGTAGCCACAGCTGCCCTGGAGCAGACTGACAGAAGCGAGGCTGCCATATCGCGCCATCGGCCCCTCTGGCCAACACCAGTAGGCGGCAGGTGAAGTGTCTTGCTAAGGACACAACGACCAGGACTGTCCGAGCCGGGCTCGAACACGGCAACCTTCCGATTACAAGACGAACACACAACTCTTGAGCCACGATCGCCCCAAAAACATAATTAATATAACAAAAAACATCTTTAGAAAAAACCACACAGTGCTATTACGTGCACGCTTCATTAAATTAGTGTCAGGTTTAAGTAAAAACATTAATGAATTATATTAGTGAAGCAACTGCAAATCAAACTAATGAAGTGAATGAATGGACTTGTTTTATCTATGTGTGACTGACGCCATCACACAATCACTCACATCCTCATTTTGACTAAAAATTAGTAACAGTCACAGGGGCGATTTTAGCCAGCATGAATCAAAGCACCCCCAAAGATTTCTTACTTTTTGTGACAATATTTGCTGTTTGTGGACACACTACTATTATTTTTTAATAATATTTTGTACATTTCAAGGACTCTTTTTATGTATCTGTATTGTATTATACGTACACTTTACAAGTGAATCTCTGTCCAAAAAACGCACTCAGTTTACTTTTTGCTCACTGTGAGCATCATTCATTATTCTCCCGCAGTAATGAAGGTTAGGAAACTGTGATCGTGGCTCAAAGAGTTGGCAGTTTGTCTTGTAACCGGAAGGTTGCCGTTGTGTCCTTGGGCAAGACACTTCACACCGCCTACTGGTGATGGCCAGAGGGGCCGATGGCGCGATATGGCAGCCATCGCTTCTGTCAGTCTGCCCCAGAGCAGCTGTGGCTACAACTGTAGCTGCCTCCACCAGTGTGTGAATGTGAGAGTGACTGAATAGTGGAATTGTAAAGCGCTTTGAGGGTCTCAAAAAGCGCTATATAAATGCAATCCATTCTTCTTTAGTAAAGTTTACCTTGCCTGACTGGGCAGCTCTCTGGGTGCTCAGCACCTCCGAAGCTCTGATCCTAGAATCGCCCCTGAATAGTCGTATTCATGCCAACCAACACTGTAATCCATACAGCAATGCTTTATTGTGCAAAGAATTTGATATAATAATTCCCAGTGCACGACGTATTTCCCATGCCCATTGATTCTTTGACTAAAATGCTCCAAAAACTAACAGACTTTGCAGATCTTAAGATCTTTGCAAATTTAAATTTGTCCTTCCCCAATTTAGAAAAAGGTCAGTTTCCTCTCCTTCCACAGATGTGATACACAGAAGCAGTTTCAATATTAGTAACACAGTAACTGTGGGTTTTGTGAAATATTGCCTCAGCTCAAGAGTCCAAGACTCTGTAACACTGTTCAAGTGACATTAACAAGCACTGCTGCACAGACCACTGTTGTGTCAGGTGGCCTCAACAAAAAAAGATATTGAGTGTGCCAGCAGAAGTCAAATAACCACAAACGAAATGCTGGTGTGCTTCGAACTGACAAAAATATGGAGAATTGGAAAATGGCCATTTAATGGACCCAGCACTCCGCACCACAAACTCCACATTATAGTCTAACTTGGGTGCATTCATCGGAGTGTGGATGTTGATTAGTTTGCACTTGTGTTTAGAAGTGCTCGTGAGATTGGGGGTGAATAAGGCATGTTGTATAGAGCGCTTTGAGTACTCTCAAAGCGCTCTATACAGAAAAGAATCTATACTATATAAGAATCAGTCCATTTACCATAACTGACTTCGATTATCCTCTTAATACATTCTTGTAGTGACACAATAATCAGTGCCCAACACAATAATGTTACAACTTCAAGAAAACTATTTTTTAATGTGACAAACACAGAAAGCATTACAGAGGAACAGACTTACATACTGCGCACATAATAATTTGCCAAAAATAAAAACATCTGTAAGGCAGAATGAGCCTATTGTGCTGTGAAAGTTAGTGACTCATTTAGCTTCTTAGTGGTCGAAAGTGAGAGGCTGGCAGAACCTCTTCCTCTTCAGTGTTACTTTACACAGCTAATCAACACTTGCACTTTAATAACAAATTACATGGATGCATCAATGGTAATAAGTAATTTAAAGGCTGCAGCTAGCATTTACAGAAAGGTATTCCTAAAATAATCATTGCGTTCCATTAAAAATGACTTCTATCACCTAAAGCCTGTTTACGAGCTGAGCCCAGGAACCTGTAACTTAGAGGAGCCACAAATATAACGGGTCATTAGTGCAAACGACTTTTTGCAATCTGATTGGATCCTGTGGTGTCTATGTTACACACACTAGCTTTGTCTTCAAGTGGTACCATGTTCAAAAAAACAAGACTTTTACTTTTTACAAATTATTTGTCAAGCACATCAAAGTAACAGAGACCAATATTATTTCTGCATAGCTGATCTAGTTGCAAGTCCATTCACACATGGGCTGTGTGACATTGCTGGCTTTAGGAAGGCTATGCTAGCTGCTATATGGTCAAAGGCAGCTTCCAAACTAAGTTAGGCTTCAAATTTCCAGTGAGAATGACCCCAAACTCCAAGTTAACGATCAAAGATGGCAGAAGTGCAGATGTATCCTTGGGATCAGGACAAGTCTTCATGCTGGAGACTGTTTCCTGGATATCTGTGATGGTTACTCTGCTCCACTAGCCCCTAAGCACTGTGGTTATGTCTTGAATCTTTCTCCCATATTCAGCACACACACAAATATACTGTTACTGTTCTTATTGTGTTGAAGTGTATACACACTTGTGCTGCAGGGACATTTATTTTCAAAGAACAGAAGTATGAAGGTGCGCAGGAAAATCTGACGTACGTGGTAAACTACACCGGCGATAATTAGGGAGGAACAAACACATCAGCCTTCTGCCATTTTGGATGAACGCTCACGCCCCCGAGAGAACGCCAACTTTATTAACAGCCACACATGTAAATCACACCTCAAACATAAATAAACCCTCTGGCTGTTTCCATAGTTGGGAGCATTTTCTTTGCTCTCCTATTATGACTCTCTTAAGTAACAAAAACAGGGTTTCTCAGCCAGTGCTGTTTATATGTCTGTATACCTGGTTAATGTCCAAACATAAACTTTTCAAACTTGAACAACTTAACTTTTGTTGCAGGTTAATCCAGAGTTACTTTTCCTTCACTTGCAGCTGACCTTACAAAGTGATACTTTATGTCAACATGTTTACATCTCTGTCTCGTTACAGGATTCTTAGCCAATCTTCATAAACCTTTGGCGGTGCATATTTTTGTCCATCGATACCTCGTAACAGTTACATTAGGTACAAACACTCCTGTAGGGTTGCAGCTACAGCCATGCACTCAGCCTCACAGGTACATAATACAACAGTAGGTTGACTTTTGGTTTTCCATGAAATCAAAGGACCATTTAGAGCCAAACTTATACAATAACCAGTACTACATCCGTCTGTTACATCAGCTGCCCAATCATCACTGTGTGCCCACAACCTCAGTTCTTCATCGTCACATTTTCTGTAACACAGTTCTTTCTCTGATGTTCCCTTCAGATATCTCAGTACATGTTTTACTGTGGTTCATTGGTCTTCAGTTGGCTCAGTGAAACACTGTGACAGTTTACTGACTATAAAACTCAAGTCTGGTCTTGTGCATGTAGCCAAATAAATCAGACTACCAACTGCCTCTCTGTACCTTTAGATTAGATTAGATTAGATTAGATTAGATTAGATGAAACTTTATTAATCCCCTGGGTGGGTTCCTCCGGGAAATTCCTCACTCATCTTTTCTGCACCATCAGTGTAGTTCAGTGTTTTCTCACAAGGTGTCAGTCTTTCTATACAATCCTGCATGTTGAACCTTTCAAGTATTTATTCCACATATTGTTTCTGTAACATTTTTACACAGTTATCACTCTGGTCAAAATCTATTCCAATGAAATGTCTCAGTTTACCCAAATCCTTTGTTTTGAATTTTGCTGCACAACAGTTAGTTCACTTTCATCACTAGTAGTGATGATCAGGTCATCTACCCATATTATCAAAATCACCTTATTTCCTGTCATCTTTGTGTAAACACAATGGTCAGTGGGATTTTGCACAAAGTTGTTCTCACTCCGATATTCATGCAACACCTTGTTTTAGCCTGTAACAGGGCGGCGCTTAGCGGCTGGAAACACAGTGAGATGGACCAAGGCAAGTGTAGTGGAACAAAAAGTATTTCTTTTCTATACAGCTCTCCTTACAATAATTAACTTGTCGAGCTTCTTCACAGCACAAAATCCACAATCTAATGACAACTGGCAGCCTTAAATATGTTCAGCTGTCACAGACTTAACCATTATTCCACTCTCAGGTAAGTTATTAAATCCCAACCTTCCACCACAGTATACAATATATCAATAAGAATAAATAAATACATTTC
The DNA here is from genome assembly GCF_963576455.1 of Neolamprologus multifasciatus. Classification (NCBI taxonomy): domain Eukaryota; kingdom Metazoa; phylum Chordata; class Actinopteri; order Cichliformes; family Cichlidae; genus Neolamprologus; species Neolamprologus multifasciatus. The sequence goes on along the minus strand of NC_140450.1, from coordinate 34,634,152 downwards.
ACATTTACATATTAATAAATATTTCACACTTTAATGTTACACCAAACCCAATATTATAAAAACCCAGAAACCCAAGCACAAAAAGTTTCACCACACTCTCTTTACCAATGGTCTCTCCCGGAACCTTTAAATGGTGTCTGGACCCCCAGGGAAACATTTGCCCAAACACCTTGAAGAGGACACAGGCAAGAAAGGTGAGTAATCATTATCTTACACTTATTTGCACCACTTTTATCCCTAGATTTCACACACACACTTGCATTAGTTTTCCTTACTGGTAAACCTTAATCACAATTTCAATCACCATTCTTCTCTCCTCACAGACAACCACCACATTCCTTGATGAGGAGCAGCTGTGCAGGATCTGAAATAAGGCTACCGACTGATTTTAAAATTCCCAATAAATAGTCAATAAATATTTAAACTTCTTGTGTGCAAATCCATGCTTAAAGTGCAATGCTAAATAAAGTGCTTGATAAAGTGCAACCCTCAGGTTGTTCCATGAATACCTCACAATTTATCGGTGCGTGTAGATAGGCAGCTTTAACATCCACCTGATGTAAAAGCATGTTTTCTTGTGCATCAACACTGATAGTAGTCAGGTTAGTAGAAGGGGAACATCTTTCTTCATCTTCTGACTGTATGCTTTAGCAACATAACGTGCCTTGTACTTCTCAGAACCATCAACATTGTTTTTGACTGTGTACACCCATCTACCCCCCACTGTCTTCTTACCCTCAGGCAAAGGTGTCATTTTCTCTTAGTGATTGCGTCTCCTCATTCGTTGCACTGACCCATTTCTCTGAGTTAGATGAAGTCATTGCTTCCTTGAATGCTTGGGGGATGTTACACATTGCTCTGGAACAATAATCCATGTTTGTGAGTACTTGATCACAATCCTATTTGTCAGTAACATATTCACTTAAATACCCAGGCTTTATTCTCACTCTGGAAGGGTACCTTGCAGCCTCGCAGTCAATTTCACTCTCCTGTGACTGGCTGCTCATCTCAGACATGGTTACTGGGATCTGTTCCTGAGTATCTGTGTGTTCTGTACTCACATCAGTCTTTTCTCTGGTCTCACTGGACCTATTTTGTGTCTCAAAGTCACTGTTATCATCGGGCATCATGTCAGTTTGTATGTCTCTACTCTTGTTTTGGTCTCAAACTTCACCAGGCTATGCTTCTGTACTTTTCCATTGTCTAGGTAGTAGCCCATATAAGCTGGACTGTTCCTGTCATTTGTGGCACTGCCCCCTGCTGTCCATTAAGCAAAACTCTGCCTCCCCTCTTTGTTCTGCAACTCCGGTGCACTTAGTGCCGTCAGCCAACTCTACGTAGTGTGTCTTGGTCTGGAAACTGTCGTCAAATTTTCCGAACTTCGTTATATCTGTAATAATATGCGAAGTTGCCCCTGTGTCCACCATCAGACCCTTTTTGTTGATGCCACGTTCTGACTGGAACTCTGTATCCTTGCTGCTTATCCAGAATGCGTAATCTTTGCTGCCCAACTCCTCCGAAACTTTTCGTGCATTGTTCTGTCGCTGACTCCGTCTGCAGGTTGAGTCCCAGTAAGTGGTTTTACACCATCTACACCACTGCTTGCACTGACACATCCTGGCTTTGTGTCCCTTTAGTTTGCATCTGAAACACACCAAGTCTCTGTTGCCGGTGTTGTGCCAAAAAGTGATTGTCTGCCAAAAAGTGATTTCCGGTATTTGCCAAAAACCAAAATCCGGCTTCCCCTTCGGCACCAGCTGTGGGCTCAAGGCTGGAGCCGAACAAAAACTCCCTGATAACGACTTTGTTGAGTCCGTTCCTTCCCATTCCCTACAAGCCCACCTGGGTTGGCTGGACGACTGTTTACTTAGCCTGGCAGGGCGAAGGGCACTGTCTCAGCTGAACTATGGACACGCACACACATACATATACTGATAAGCACTCACCGACGCATCACCCTCCCTACCCCGGATCCAACGCCACCTCCAACGCTTACCTCCCCTCTGATGTGGACATCGGGTCAGTTGGAGGCGCAGTCGAAAGATTGCAGCGGTCCCAGATCAGATGGTCACACTGGAACTCTTTCCCATGTTGCTGTCTGTGTTTATTGTGCTATGGTGTGTTGATATCTGTGCATTCCTGTATTATCCTTTTGTGTTACACATTTCGATGTTTTTTTCCTCGCTACCAGCCTGACCTGTCTCCCCAATGTGATGTTTGTATTGTATGTACGGTCGGCAAGGTCTGTCATCTCGGTTGTGGGCAAAAGACCTGCAACTGACAAATGAAGGCTATCTCATCATCTCAAAAACCGATTGCTCGTATTTAAACTGTTATAAGTAACTTGTTGGGCTGTAATATGTGAAACGTGTCAAATGCATCCTTCATGGATGACATAAAGTTATCTTGAGCCACAAACAACATTTGTGTAACAAGGTAGAAGCTGCGATCAGTTTTTGGCAGCGACTTTTATATAACCTTTATTTATGCAATGAAAAAAATCTCATTAACATTAAAAATGTCTTTTGTAAGAGTAAGATGGCCAAGAGGAAATATTACAATAGTTCAGTAAAAATGTTTTAAGTGGGGATAAAGGAGCGGATTGGTTATAATGCAAGCACAATAACACAGAGTTGGAAAGATAACAGATAATATTTTAATTCTATATATAACCCCTTTGTAAACGCTGTTCACCGAAGTCTATTTACCAACATACGTAAAGATATTACACATAAAAAAAATACACAGAAACATTGCCTGCCAAAAAGTGATTTCCAATCAATCAACACCGGCTCCCCGGTCATTCGAATGGTCAAACATGGGTTTGTCACTCGGTCGTGCACGTGTTTTCATGACGTTGTCATCTGATGCTGCAGCGCACATTTTCTGTGTCTTCGTAGCTTCGCAGTTTAGTTTTGAATTCAGCAAAAGGTTTGAATGATTCTGGCAGGCCCTTCAAAACCATTGTTACCAATCACTCAATGTTTCTCCAGCATTTCTCAGGGCTGTGATAGCTGTCTCTGATCGTATCACATACTCAGTCACAATCTCACTGCTGGACTTTTGGAGCGAAGTCCCTTTACTTGCATAATAGTTTTTTTAGAATGCCCAGCGCCTTCCATCATCTGTCCATCATCTGCAGCTTCTCGCATAACAAAAGACAAACTTTTATCACCCAGAAACTGGATCAGCTCCGCGTAGGCCTCTGCTCCTTGCTCTGTCTTCTCCCTCCGCGTCAGGTAGGGCTGCTTCAAAATAATGTCTTTTAGTCCTTGCAAATGAAGGTGGCCCAAAAGCTTTGTCTGCCATAGTTACTCCATCAAAAACTAGCCCAGACCAACGGCTATTTGACTCAGCGGCTCGTCGGCTCATGGCGCTATGGTATGCTGATCCTCACCAAGCGCGCTGTACATTGCGACATTTCTCTCTATGTGGCAAAAACACATGAACTCTTTTAGAAAGGTTCTTAGCTTTCTGGGTCCAAAACCTGTTAGCAGAAGTATGAGGATGTGCAGGAAAATCTGATGTACATGGTAAACTGCACCAACGATACTTGGGGAGAAATAAACACATCAGCCTTCTGCCATTTTGGATGAACGCTCACGCCCCTGAGAGAGCGCCAACTTTATTAACAGCCACACACGTAAATCACACCTCAAACATAAATAAACCCTCTGGCTGTTTCCGTAATTGAGAACATTTTCTTTCTTCATGTCAAAAATACCTATGAAACGTCTGCAGTGCTCACCACAGCAGTACAAGGCTTGATAACTTTTACTTCCCGATTCCTTTTGCAATAAATCAATAAGATGCAGTTTCATTTTTAGTTTACTGAGGTTTTGGATCAATTGCCTCCTCTTCGACATGATACTTCTGATAGTGTACACAGTCACAGTCAAACAGCACAGGGAGACAAGAGAGGAGAGACAGACAGAAAACTAAAACCTGGAGAGGTTATGTGGAATAAGCTATTTTGAACATGTGAGTTTTGAGTCTGGACTTAAAGAGAGAGAAGGAAGTGATATTTCTTAAATCAGGAAGTAGGGAATTCCAGAGTCGAGGAGCAGAGCAGCTGAATTCCCAGCTCCCCATGGTGGCAAGACGGGGAGAGGGGACAGAGAGAGAAAGAGAAGAAGAAGCTCTGAGACACCGAGATGGGATGGTGATCTGAACCAGACCAGAGAGATATGGAGGGGGGAGATGATGAATAGTCTTAAATATGTAGAAGAGTATTTTGAAATCGATGCGATATTTGACCATGAGCCAATGAAGCTGCTGCAGGACAGGAGTGATGTGGTGGATAGAAGTGGTCCTGGTGATGATACGGGCAGCAGAGTTCTGGACGTGTTGGAGCTTGTGGATCGATTTTTGAGTAAGACTAAAAAGACGTGAATTACAGTAATCGGTCCAGGAAGTAACAAGGCTGTGGACACGAATGGCAGTGGCATGTGGAGTGAGAAAAGGACGGAGACGATTAATGTTGCACAATTGAAAATATGCAGACTGAGTGACATTATTAATGTGTGAATTGAAAGATAGAGGACTGTTGAGGATGAGACCCAAACTGGCATAATGGAAAGGATTAACAGAATAAAAAGAAGATTCGACTCTCAACAGAAACATCATTTAACATTTTTAATATAAAATATCTTCGAATTCAGAAATTTAAAAGAGATTTTCAAAAATGAAATACAAAATAAAGTGAAGAACGTTTCCTTGAAATTCATATTAAAATAAAATGTATTCACAGCCTTTACTAAAGGTGAAGGGACACTGCAGTGGAGACCTACTCAGAGCTGATTAAGCTGCTGTTCAAAAAAGTGGAATTTATCTGATTATTGCAAATCAGTTCAGAGATGCAGGACTCCCAAATTCTATTTCATTAATCAAGCAATGAAGGGCTGCCATGGATTTTGAATTTTTGGGAGGCTTTGGGTTTTTCTAACTTTGATTATCTTTGTATCATTGTTCTACTCTGACATTTTCAGAGATGTCTGTTACCCACCAGCTCAATAGCTGACCGGGAGGTCGAGGCTCACTAGACCCGGCGAGAACACCTGACTCCTGGCACATCGTTTTCTACACCCCCCTGCCCCCTTGCCCACCCATTTAAAGTTCAGCTTCACAATTGGATTTTATTTAATATTTAAGTGTTACTTGGAGAGCTTTTTTTTTTAGTCTGTTTTGGGTCCAAACCGCTGTCGAGCCTCCACCTCATGAAAGAATGTCTGGAGATTGTCTTTTGCCAAACACACTGCACCTCCTCTTCAGCAGAGCCACACCTTTGCCACAGGAATGTGAAGCAATTGAAGAAATATTTGCAGCTAAAATTTGATTCATAATAAAACAGTATCCTACATAAATAAAGTTGGGCTTTAAAATAAAATTTAAAAAAAAACCCTCCAAGCCATTCAATTTTTTTTTCTTTTTTTTAAAAGGTGCCCAATGAGGGATTCTCATTGCATAGTTCAACTTAAACTAAAACTCCAACGCATTTCAGCATACAGGCCTGCATCAAAGATTTAACCAACACACTAGATACTAGATTTTTTCTAGTGGTGTTCCACCAACAAGTGTCATGGTCTCCCAGTCCTCCTGTTCCAGTTCACCCATTTCTCTCTTTTGCTCTCTCTCTCTCTTCTATCAGTATGTGTATTTTTCAAACTTGTCTGGCACCTTATGCAATGAGAATGATGACCTGATGCGATGTTGTGCCAAAGACATTTTTGCTTTTTATGAGCTCTATGGGCTCCTTGAGTTTGAATGTTACTTTTATCTGTTTATTCATTCATTTCTACACAAAATGTGTAGTATGACGATGTCTAAGCTGACAGGGAAGACAATAAAAAAATTGAAGATAAGAGAAAATAGTAGAAAATATTAAAAAAAGGAAAGAGCACTAATACAAAAGCATGATGTATCGCCAACTGCTGTACCTGTAAGAACAAAACAGAGAAAGAAAGAAAGGAAGGAAGAAAAAGCAAACAGCACCTTCAACAGAAAAATATGAGCACAGGAACACAGATCAACAATCAATTGATAATAAAGGTGGGAAGCCAACGAAGTATACAGGAGATTCAAAGCATCCACAGTCCCCAAGGGTACCTGAAGACCTGAGCCCACACATCTCAGAGGCAAGAGAAGGAGGGAGGCTCCACATGGCCCACGGCCAAAAGGGCAAGCGTCCCAGTGAGCCAGACGCAATAGGCAATCACACCAGAGGCTAGCCAACCTGACGAGGGCCAAGGGCAGGGGCCCAAGGCCCAAACTGGGAGCTGATTCAACAGAAGAGGGCCTGAAAGCTGAAGGCTCTGCCTCCCACACTACTTTTAAATACAATGAGAACCACAAGCAAGCCAGCAGCCTGAGAGTGAAGTGCTCTCATGACAGACGCTAGGACAATGCTTCGTGGGCTGCCTCTGTTGACCGACATGCCGAGCCTCCGACAGCGTGCAGTGATGCCTTGGTGTTCGGGTCCCCCACCCGAGCCGGAGATTGATGGTGAGCCAGAGGTGGACTACTACAGGAGGCTGAGGGAGCAGCTGCAGGTGGTTCATAACTACACCTGCCAGGCCTAGGCCGGCGCCGGAGTACGACAGAAGAGGGCCTATGATACCAGGTGCCAGTGGGGGAGCTTTTGTGCTTGGTGACAAGGTTTGGGTGTACTGCCCTGTCCTTACGAGATGAGTGTCCTCCAAGCTGTGCAGTCACTGGCAGGGGGCATTTGCTGGACTTTGTGTTGGGTAATGGGGTTGTCGGGATGACTGACCCCTTAGGTGGGGGCTATGTAGCGGGTCAGGGCTGTTTGGGTTTTATTTGGCAGCTGTATTCTGTTGTTTCAGGCGTCAGCGTTATGTTGCCACGGTTACCACGTGACGCGCTCTCTCTGCGGCTATGTTTTTCTGTGTGGGGTGAGAGAGCGCTGTTGCGTCGTTGTTGTTGAATGCTAATAAACGGCTGTGCTCCCTGGATAGCTCGGGGGAAGCAAGACCAAACGACACCTCTCTCTCCTCCTTGTCTGAGCAATATGGTTTGGTTAAAGATGTTTTGGTTAAACCTCTTCACCAGGTAAGTCTACCTGTCTTGTAAGCAGCCCAAAAACAAATATCAGAGGTGAAAAAGACAAGTCTATTAATATCTTTCCCCCCAGTAGGACATGCCCAGAATACCTCACCCAGGACGAACCTTGGAGGCATCCTAGTCAGATGCTCAAACTGCCTCGACTGGCTCTTTTTGATGTGGAGGGCTAGTGGCTCTCTTCTGTGCCCATTTGAATGACTGTCCTCTTCATCCTATCACTAAAGGAGAGGTCAGCCAACTGTTGGAGAAAGGTCTCACTAGTTTGTAAATGTTCCCTTTCACTCTTTTTGCAATCCCTCTGTCACAATTTTCCCCAACACTTGTCTCATACACTCTCTTCTCTATCAGGCTGAGCCTGAGCCATCTGCCACGACTGATTGGGGATGAGGGTTGGGTAATCTGAATACATAATTTCCTTAGGGATTATTAAAGTATTCTGATTCTGATCTGTCTTACTACCTACTAGATTTCCCTTCTCTGCAGTGCATACTTTTTCCATTTCCAAATTACAAATGTTGTATGCAAGCATCGAAGTCTAACCTCATCTGTCACCCTATTTTTCACCACTGAAAACAAGAACAGGTTTAGAAACAGTTCCTAATGCAACCCAGCAGCTGTTACTTTGTTCCATTAAGTCATAAGAATGTAACCTGCAAGAGCACTCCCTAATGACATCAGCACATTATACTACATTGCATACATATATATGTCACTATCTAAAGACAGTGTTGGTGTCATTGATAATTAATTGTCTTTGACATACTTAACTAACTGTTTTAACATAAGAACAAGGTAAGTATGCAGTAATACAACCTCATGGTTTTATTAATAAGCTTCATCCAAATGCAGCTAAGCTCATTTGATATTAACCTGTTATAGAAAGCCACCAAACCTTCTGGGGATGCAGCTGAGTGACGTTAATTAATAAGAAAAAAACAGTCTGGAGAAAATATTGTTGGTTTGATGGTTTAATTTTGCTTCTGCTAACCTTAATATCACCGAGAATACTTAAATATCTTAAATGTGACAGTTGCCCCTCAGCTGGCTCGTGCTTCATTCAGCTGTGTTAATGTAAAAAGTGTCATTTTAATGACACCACTGAATTTCCCGGAGGAACCGCACCCGAGGGATTAATAAAGTAATCCCTAATTTAACAGTGTTTAAGTGCTCACCAGTTGGTCTGATGGTGTATGTGGTGTGTAGATACTCTTCGTCAATTCTGCTTCCCAGTTTCTGGGGAAAACACTCTGGAATTGCTAATGGTTGTGAGGCGGTCGATCTCCTTCAGCCATTAAGTTCTGGGAGTTGATCTACGATGAGGATACAGAGGCTGTGAGTGCTGCAGGTAAGTGTAATGGGGTTTTTATGCATGTAGATATTTTAAGGCAAAGAAAATGAAACATTTGGAAAACTTTACTTGTTTTATGCTAAGAAACAACTTCGTTAATAATACGCCTGAAAAAGCAGTCTTTTATGTAATGTTTGTCCGGTGAACATGACGTCACTAAAAGGGGTGGGGACGAGGAGGTAAAAGTGAGCGCTGTCGTCTTTACGCACAGGTGATTTTCAGTCTTGTTTCGCATTGCGTCGGGAGAGAAAATGGGAAAGCTTCAGGAGTTTACGATTGCCTTTGAGAAAAACAAAGACGTGTACAGTCCGGGAGAGTCCATCTCTGGAACCGTGACAGTAAAACTGGACCAACCGCTGCAGTGTAAAGGTAAGAGCCATCTGCGCTCAGCAGGTGGGAAAACGTCGACCTCGAGAAACGAGGAAGTGAGGTGATTTGGTAACGAGTCGCAATTCCTACACTGTTCCTACACCTGGTTTTAGAAACAACTTCTCCTATTTGAAGATCGCTCCGAGGTTGAAAAGCCATCCTGTGGTTTTCTGTGTTTGTGGTTCTAAAACTTACATATGATTTTTCACTGGCCGTTTACCGCGGTGCAGCTCCACTGATTCAATGCGAAATGTTTAATGAGGCCTAATGGGAAATGTGCTTCTGTGTTTTGTAACACTTGGGTCAATGTTTTATCCAAATTTCCCAAACTATCCAAAACAAAAAAAATTGACGGTCTTTCATTAAATTACAACAAAATACCTGTAATTTGGTCTATGTAAATATTCTGTTTTGATAGTTTATAATTTAACATGATTCCTAGTTCAACTCCTCAGTCCTGCTCAGCTTTATAAGCATAGATTTCTTACTGTTTTTATGTTACGTAGAGTTTAAATTTAGTTAAAAGTTGAAAGATTAGCTCAGAAAATAAGTTTAATTATACATTATTGCAGCACTGTACTCTATACACCTCACTTTACCTACCCGACATTCATATTCAATGTAAAATGACTAATTAACCTAACATGCTTGGCTTTGGTGAAAAGTAACTTGAGGAAACCCACACAGGCACCAGTTCCCAAAGAAAAGCACCAGCCAGGATTTTAACCAGGAACATTTTTGTGAGGCGACTGTACTAAATACTCTCACTTTGCTGCCTTATTCCAGTTTTGACTCTGTGTCAAGGCCCCCCCTCTCTGAAGGGACCCTCTACAGTAATGCACTGGGGTTGAGCAGTGTCTAATTGGTTCTGTTGTTTTGTTTATTTTGTAGTGTTGTATAGTCAGACTGTACATTTTAATCCACTGGAAAACATACTTAAGACTGTCATCAAGACCAAAATGAAACTTGAAACAGGAAAAGTGAGTGTCATTGTCCAGATTGCTCTAAAAGCAACATCTCATCCATCTGAATGCACTTTATTCTTTCTTCTTATTTGGGATATTTAACATCTCAAACTGTGTCAACAAGGACAATAAAAGGTAACACATTTGAATGCAGATTGCAAGGGAAAGGTTTCTTCTACTCTTTGTCGCTCTCAACCTGCTGAGTGGCTTCTTTGTGTTTTGTTACTTTGAATGCTTGCGAGGCCGCTGGTCTGTTTACATTCCTCTTCAGGTAAAGCTGGTCGGACTGTCAGCTCAAGATCTCTTATGCTACATGCTACAGTTTGACCGTTTAAAATACTAATGGTATATTGAACTATTTTAAGTACTGTGATGAGACGCGCCACTGAAAAATATTAACACTGCAATAAAAATCTTAGTTTCACTCACCACTATTCACTTAAACAGCCAGTTTATTGAAGAACCCACAAACAACTTTTCATATGTTTTGTTCTGTTTTGGGATTTCTTGAGACTGTTAAAGGTTAAAGGTTTTGTTGTTTGTGCTCTTCATTCTGTTCATGTGATGCCATCGTTGTAGCAGTGTGTCCCTGGACAACAAAGCAAAGCTTTCTTCTGTTGCTGTTAACTCAAATGTGTTACATTTTGAGAACATTTTGAACATTTTATGTGACTTAGATGATGGACTAAGATGGACATTCTTACCTTGATGTCAACCATTTAGTTTCTGGACAAACATGACCACATTGTAGGTCCTGGACATTATTAGCAGGTATTATTGTTGCTGGTATCTTCTTTCAGAGGTAGATGTCTTTATTTTGAGCAAATGCTGAAACACGTGAAATTTAATTGGCATTCAGTAATAGACACCATAACTCAATTCTACAATTTTAATCACAAAAGCTGAAGCACAAACTTCTTGGTAAGTCATTATTTTAACAAACCATATTACTTGTTAGATCATTTTTCAATCGCGATGGTTCTCCAAAGGCACCAACTGCACAAAACTGCTTAAATAAGTAATGATGTATGAACAAAATGGAAACAAATGTGGCTAACATTGAAGCTGTAAAGCTGGGGTATTTTTTATGTTCATAGAATGTAGGACCTGGATTTTATGTAATGGTTACTTTTGTTTCTGTTAATGAAGGATTACATTAAAACAGTAATAAAGCATTCAGACTAGTTAAATAACCTTCAGACTTCGGCCAACAGACTGTAGGAACAATACAATGTTGTGGAATATTTGGCTGCCTTTAACACTTTCCTAATCTGGTGAAAATCTGGTGCAAGCATTTTATGGTTTTCAGTATAAAGTCAAGTATCTTTATACTTTTGACCAGTAATTTGTTTTTGGTCTGTTTTTGTTACAAAACATTAGTTGGCTTAAGCGATTTTTCAAATCAAAAAATGCATCCTAAACTCTCCTGAAGGGTGTTTATTACAGGTCTTTTGCACATATTGATGTTGTATAAATCTGGAGCAATATGCCATTAAACAGATCAATAACACACTGATTACGAAAAGTGTTTCCTGCTGTGGCTACTACGAATCGTCTGTAGTTAAACTTGTGTGTTTTCTTATCTGCAGCTATCAAAGTGAACTGCAATGGTTTCTGCGGCATCACCAATAAGGTCTATGACACAGCATGGACGACGGAGGAGCAGTACTTCAACAGCACGACCTCAGTGGCAGACAAAGGTGTGCTTCCAAATGCTAATTAAAACCGTGTGCAAATGTCCAGTGTCCACAAAATACTTCCTTGTGAGATGGTTTGTTGTGATAATTGAGACAAATTTGCAAACGTAACTGGTTCATGTGACAATATGTGAAGATTACAGCGTCTCATTCTCCACTGCAGCCTTGAGGCATATCTGACTGTTGGGAAACAACAGGGCAACTGTTACTGTTTCCATCGAAGGATTTTATTTGTGCTTTGTGTCCCAAATAGGTACCCTGAAAGAGGGAACGCACACATTTCCCTTCAAGTTTCTCATACCAGGTAGGTGAAGTTGATGGGATATTTCTGCATGTGTTTATTTTCCCCTTGCATTTCCCAGTCTGTCTGACATGTTCTGGCATGTTGTGAGGATGGGACTGGTTTTCTTTTCCTCCCAAAATGTAACAAATATGTGTGTGCGCGCGTATACACACACACACAATATGCATGCTTTTGTTGTCTCGTCAGTTCGCCTCAACATACGCTCGTCATATTCTGTGATATGATTTACTCTGACATGTTTGATGAGGATTAGTAATGTTGCCACAGCACCTCACTTTCTTGCCACATGTATCACAAACCACGTCTTGGCAGTTTGTGGAGGTAAAATACGTCCACACATGACTTTGTTTACGCTCAGCCATTGTTGTGAGTGCGCACGCCAGGGGCTGCGACACATTTATTCAGCCGTATTTCGCACATGACTGTGAAATGCGTAAGAGGAAGTAGTTCCTTCCAATTTCGACGATCCCAATGATCTAGTTTCTTTCCACTGTGTTCCTGTTAAGATAAGATAAGATAACCTTTATTAGTCCCACACGTGGGAAATTTGTTTTGTCACAGCAGGAAGTGGACAGTGCAAAAGTTATGAAGCAAAAATTAGAATACAATAAGAATAAATGCAGTACACAACTGTACAGAATAGAATACAATAAAATACTACATACAGTAAAATAAAATAGAATAAAATATACAATAAGAAAAAAATAGAATACAAATGCTGTATACAACTGAGTAAAAATACAACGATGCCAGAAAAGATTATTGTTAATGAAAAACTACAAATTTACCCCCAAGTACTAAAATGGTGATATTTTAATATGAGAATGGATTTTGGAGCATAAATTTCTGGTATTGGAAGAATCGATATTTCAATATCAATCCGCACACCACTAGTGAAGGGTTATTTCTCATGATGGTTGGGGTGGTTTTAGTTTAACCTCCAGATAAAGTGGTTAAGAGATCAAATTGATTCTTTGTTCACAACCTGCTCAGAAATTTGTTCCTTTTATTAGCTTTTCTTCTTCTGTTTTTACATTTTTGCCTGACTATTTGATCTTCAGCAAGGCTTTGGGTTGTTCATTTGAAAAACAACAGTGTAGTCATGAGTCTTGTTTGCGTCACTGACATAGGTATGCTGGGCAGCACTGACGCTGTGAGATAAGGTCACTCTAAATCTTTGGCACTATCAGAATTTTGTCCATCAGTAGTGATAAGGCAGTTGCAACAGTTCTCGTTTTGGGGCCAGCACAACAGATAATTTGGCCCTTATAGCCGTCAGTCATCTTTTCTCTGGAACGGGCCAAAATTGCAGAGCGTATACATGCTGCCATGATGGTGTCTAACTCAGAAGAGACTGGTGTATGCTTTCCACCACCATCCCTGTAATGGTTCCTGCGACGTCAGCAGTATACAGTTTGTTCCACTGACTCATAACAATGTAATCTTTGAGAGAACTCCCTGATTACACCATTAATTGTTCTGGACTCTTAAGATAACTGTGCATAAAGATGACAAGACAGTTGAATAATGAGGAAATATTTTAGTATCACCATTTGAAGACTTGTTAACTTTTCATTCAGTGCCAAAACTGTTGCCTGAAATAAAATACTAGACTTCCTTTCTATACATTGTCTTGATTTGTTTTGGCTGTCGCACAATAGAACAACAACAATAGAACACAGGCAACAGTGTTTAGTCATTGTGTAGGTGCATGTCTGCAAGATGACATGCAGACAAGACAGAAGCCTTTTCTGTCGTGTAGCTAGGATCACAGAAACTCAGAACCAGTCAAGCCAGTTTTTGTGAATCTGATATGAATCATTCAGCTTGTTTGCTTTCACTCCTAGAGTTGGCAGGTGCCTATGAAGTTTCTTTTTGTTTATTTGTTTGTTTGTTTCTGTATTTGTCAAGATTTGGAAGGTTAATAAAGAGAAGAGCTCTATACTTTATAAAATAATACCATAGTTCTTTTGGGAAAAGGTGTCAAAACTCAGCAGCTATTTTGGAATTAATCTGAATGGATTATAGCTTTAAATTCAGTTCAGCGGCTGGGACATAAAAACTCCCTGGATTGTGTCAGTCAAATCCAGTGAAAGCTATTTCAAATGTTTGGTGCTAGTTGGTAGTTAGTTTTTTCCCTGCAAGTTATGCTACTACCAATATTACTGTTATTACGGTTCATGCACACAGTATCAGAACTATACAGATTCATTAAAGGACTGGAGTTAGTGTTGACAGAAACCATGTCTGTACTACTTTGTTATAGACAAAAACACAAACAGAAAGCAGAGTTGGTTACATTTTTACAATGTTTTAAACCACAGCTATACATGTCGGTTAATTAAACACAGCAATACAATTACTTTGTTCTGAGGTATCTGTATTTATTCTCACAATGTTTTCTTTTGGTCCCTACATCCTTCAACAAAAGTCTTTATAGTCTTCATGTTCAATAAGTGTGTTAGTTGAGGGTTAACACATTTTAGAGGAGTTACTCAAACATCCCTTCCAGACATTAAAAGGATTTAAATCTAAAATGACAGATCGCTAATACTGTGGCCGCTCTTGGGTACTCTTCACTCTTTCTGCAAAAACTGTAACTCTTTTAAAAACAACAACTGTAGTTCACACTACTGTATAACTACAAACTAACACAGTTTACTTCTTCCCCACAGCCACTGCTCCAACGTCTTTTGAAGGCAACTATGGAAGGATCATTTACAGAGTGAGGGCTTTTATTGACACACCACGATTTTCCAAGGACTACACCACAGAGAAAGCTTTCTTCCTGCTAAGCCTTCTGAACCTGAATGAAGTGCCAGATATATGGGTGAGACATTACAGCTGTATGTCTGTATTCAGTCCCTGAATGGTTGGTCCTAAACATTGAGTTAGTTAGTCTTCAGAGTTCAAAACAACAGCCAAGTGTTTTTGATTTGGAGCTTGGACCAACCCTAACACGTTGCTGTTTATCAGAAATAGTTCCAATTAATCCACAAACTTTAGATTTTTGGATAACTGGACAAAGAACACAAGAGAACACGCACATCTTCCTCATCCAATGGGACAAGGAGGAGGTAGAGTCTGATGAAGAGCAGGTGTGCAGTTGAAATGTCAACTAAAGGCAATAAATGGGGGGTCTAGAGTTCTGCGTTTGTGTGAACTTTAATTCTAATCCTTTGAATAACTAGACAAGAAACTGTTTGAGTGTTATTTGCTTCGTTTTGTACTTATTGGCATTTAGATTCACCAAATTAATTTAAAGTCAATTATACTATTCAAAGTGTCTTTTGCCATGACCCATATAGGGAACCTGCTCATCCGCAGTGACTCAGCAGTTCAACTACATGTTGATGAAAACTGGCACAATAGTGTTGAGGGCTCAGACGCACATGAAGGGTTACACACCAGGAGAGGTCATTCAGGTGACCGCCAACATCCACAACCAATCTGGGAAGAGCACCGGCAACATGGCAGCCAGTCTGATCCAGGTTAGAACATATCTCCTTAACTCTGGTTATCTTCTGGTATTAGTTTCTCACTTTTAGTGTTATGTTTTTACATTTACAATCCATGTTTTAAACTTATTTTCTATATCTTCTAAATATGATGGCTGCTTTGATAAACCCAACAGAAGACCAAACTTGAGTCTGACACTATAGGAATAAGTTTCTAAATTTACTATTGCTAGCTGCTAGCAGTCCTGCTCGCATTTAGCAGGACTAGCCCTTCTGCCATTTTCTTCTATAAGTTAATTGAATGTCAAAAGTATTTGTTCATCTGTCTTTGCATGCATATGAACTTAACTGGCATACCATTCTTAATGAATAGGGTTCTAATATGATGTTGGCCTAGGCTTTGTAGCTATTACAGCTTCAATTCTTCTGGGAAGGTTTTCTACAATATTTAAAAGTGTGCTTATGAGAATTTTGACCATTCTTCCAGAAGCCTATTAGTGAGATCACACGCTGACTTTGGGCTGTATTTTGCAGTCACTACACACTGATCACAGTTGCTGACTATCCATAGTCGTATGTTTTCAGAGAATAACCTATGAGACGAAGAAGCCGACCCATGATGTGAGAATAATAGCGGCGGTGGAGGGAGGCGTGGTGAAAGCTGGCAAAGAGGTGGAGTGGAAGGAGCAGATCATTGTTCCTCCCCTGCCTCAGTCCTCCCTCGCTGGCTGTGAGCTTATAAAGATCGAATATTTTGTCAAAGTAGGTTCATATTTCTTCTCTGATACATACTTGGTATTGCTTTGCTTCCTGTCTGAAAAATTATTAGTATGTGCAATACTGTAAGCATGAGGATAGCTGCAAGAACCTATAGTGTGTGTGTGTGTGTGTGTGTGTGTGTGTGTGTGTGTGTGTGTGTGTGTGTGTGTGTGTGTGTGTGTGTGTGTGTGTGTGTGTGTGTGTGTGTGTGTGTGTGTGTGTGTGTGTGTACAGTTTAAATGATGATCCCAATGTTTAGCCAAGGTTTTGAATAATCAGGTCAGTGACAATTCCCAGTAATCCCTAAGAGCCAAGAGCTCCCATAGTCTAAAAAAATGTGACTTTGTGCTGATTTAAGCTTTTGACCAATGACAAAGCAGATTTACATCCACTAATATTGACAAAGAATGAAAATCAGAGTCTATTCCACCAACCGACATTCTTCTTTTGTTCTGCTGATGAACCAGGTGTGTCTGAAGTCTCCTGATGTCTTGCTGACTCTACCCATCCACATTGGGAACGTCTCGTTAGACAAAAAACAACGGCCTTCCAAAAAAGCATCTGCTCCTTCCACTGAGGATACGCCAGCCTCTGACTCAACACTAGACACATCCATGTCTGCCTCCTCGCCCACCTTGCCCCCTCGTCCAGCCCCAAAACCTGCTCCTCGTCTTGCCCCTCCCTCTAGGGGATCCTCCCGCAATTCCCCCAGCGCTCCTCCAGCTGATTACCACCCAGGAGCCGAGGGAGGTGCCTTGATGAATGAGGACTTCCAAAACAAGCGGCAGTCTCAACTGGTGTCACCCAATGCATTTAGTTATGCACCAGGCCTCTTTTTTCCTCAAAACCAGCAGCCAGTCGGACCAGCTGCAGCACCCAACGGGCCTGAATTTAGTGGGACCACAAGTCTTTACCCCTCTTTGAATGGGACCACTTCAGTGGCAACACCACAGATCCTGCCTCCAGACTACAGCACTTCAGATTATCCAAAAGGTCAGTTGCCACACAATCTACCACTGTTGCTCCAGAAATCAGTAGACTCTACTTTTTAATTAGTTACCAAAAACTTCAGCGATGGTTCAAGCCTCATCGCTGAGTAATTACTCACAGTATTGACTGCAACAACTTTAATGAACCCTTAGTTACTCCTAGAAGTCCCTTAAGTAATGGTTCCTGTAGCTGCTTATTAGACTTTGGACTCGATGCAACACTAATGGTTAAGGCAGGACTCTGACATCCAGTTTTGATTTCTTCTCCTATATCAGCATTGATGTGGACGTTTCAATAGCAACGCTTATCTTTTGGGAATACTACAGTGGCTACCTGTGCCGTCATGGCAAGCATAAATAGATGGCTGTATGATGATTTTACCAGCAACCGGTCTGGATATTCTGGGGCCTTCAAAACCTCTTGCTGCAATTTTGAATTTATTGTTCCCTTAATGATTGAAAGACTGGGTAGCAAAGCAGCCCAAACCATGATGATCCCTCCACCATGCCTCATATTATGTCATAGTCTGTAGGAATGTTTTGTACCTTTGTGCAGTATGGCATCACATCACTCCGATTTTGGCCTCTTTACACTGGCTTCCAATTGAATTCAGGATCTGTTTTAAAGTCGTTTTATTGGGTTTTAAATCTCTAAATGGTCTGGCACCTGTTTATTTGTCTGACTTGTTGAAGCCCCACGTCCCCACTCGTTCCCCTCGGTCAGCCGAGCAGTTGCTGCTTTCGGTGCCAAAGTCACGGCTGAAGCTTAGAGGAGACCGAGCGTTCTCTGTTGCTGCGCCGATGCTTTGGAATAACCTTCCTCTCCATATTAGACAGGCTACATCAGTGCCAGTTTTAAGTCTTTATTAAAAACCTATTTGTATTCCCTGTCTTTTAACTCTGTGGGTAACTGATATTTTTATTTATTTATTTATTTTTATTGCTATGTCTGGTTTTATTACTATGTGCATATTAGTATTGTACAGCACTATGGTCTACCAGGTGTGTTTTTAAAGTGCTATATAAATAAATAAATGATGATGATGATGGCAGCTAGTTTAAAATATCAATCTGCATGGAATTCTTTGGAACAGGAATTCATGTTGGTGGGATGCAATGGCTTACTGATTGTAAAGTATCATCAGCTCATCCCTGTTCACCAGAAACAACAGGGTCTCATGAACCCCAACTTAGTTCAGTAAAAGTTTCTGGTGTGATACAGTCAGTGTTGGGGAGTAACGGAATACATGTACCGCCGTTACGTATTTAAAATACAAAATATGAGTAACTGTATTCCGTTACACTTACCGTTTTAAAAAGGTGGTATTTAGAATACAGTTACTTTGTTGAAATAAACGGATTACACGGCGGTACTTCCCTGTTTCATATTGTGGCGGTCAAACAGTCAGGACTGTTTGGGTTTTGTTTGACAGCTACGTTCTGTTGTTCCAGGCGGTGTTACGGTTGCCATGGTTACATTGTAAGTTGTAAGTAAGCTATTAAGACTCGACTGTACACAGTGTTCGTGTTTTCCTCCAAAAACAATAAGTTCTGTTGGAGCAGCCTTTCAACGCCTCTCTCTGTCTCTGCTAGCGAAGTTGACCCAGACAACAAAGTAAAGCTAGTTTTCAGCTACGAGCCGACACAGAACCCACCGTATTAGCCAGAGGTCCCTTTACTACGGTTCGGAGCCGCGGACCTTCAGTAACAGTAATAAATCACAGCAATAGTACATTCATGTAGTTGTAAACAGCATGATAATATATTAAGTAATCCAAAGTATTCAGAATACGTTACTCTCATTGAGTAACGTAACGGAATACGTTACAGAATACATTTTGGGGCATGTAATCTGTAATCTGTAATGGAATACATTTTAAAAGTAACCTTCCCAACACTGGATACAGTCACTGCAAGGTGTTAGTGGTGTTGCTCAGCAATCCCAGGGTTGTGGCTCTTTGCAGAATCAATGCAGCTCTTCCCCACAGCAGTACTCTTAAGGAAATTAATAGGAGATTGATTGGCTCTACAAATTCATATATAGGAAAGTCCAGTTGCAGGATAAAGTCTAGTTACCCAACTAGCTTCATGCTCTGAAAATAGGTGCAGTAATTTGATCCATCAGGAGAACCACAGCTACTAATGTGGTCCAAACAAGAGTGTATCTGATTGAACAAAGTCAACTGGAATACAAGGACCTAGCTCGTACTCCTTGTTTTGTGGCAGTATATAAAGTGTGGTATTTAACAGTGTTTATATATTAACCAGTTGGTTTGATGGTGTGTGTTTCAGAGGCTCCTCCTTCTTACAACGCGAGCTGCAACACATGAGATGGACGAAGAAGAAGAAACCAGGAACGACTAACAATTAACTGATATGTTGAGGTGAAGTTCATGTGTAATGTTGCCGCCTTTCTAATATAAGAGTCCTGCCATTTTTTTAAAAAGTTTAAAAAAAGAAAGAAAGACATTCACAATGCACATGAAACCTGGTGTGTCCTGGTGTAATGAGGGGATTTTTACTTTACGCTTTTAGAAATCATTTTTTTGATAAAGTGATCCAAAGTGGCTGCCCGGTGAACACGTGTCTTCAGTTATCAAAGGAGGAATCCTTTCTGCAGCAAGTCACCACCAAAAACCAGATTTGATATGCTTTTAGCACGTTGAAGGAAAGGAGAGAAGCTACATTTTACTTGGTTGTACACTATTTAGTTTTAAATTGTGGGTTATTAAAAATGCCTTAAATAGCATCTGTGATGTCATGTTAGTTTTTTATCATATAATATAATATAATATAATAATTGAAAACTAGTCCAGAATTTAATTAGCTTGATGTCATTCCAAATTTAAACTGTAGGATTTGAAATGAAACGATGTCGCCTTATCTTCTTGAAATGCTTTGTTCGGAAAGTGTTTTGTTTTGTTTTAATATGCTTTTTAATCAGTTTGCAGATTTGTGATGGTGTTAAACGAGCACTGTTCCTTTTGTAAGCTGTCTACATGTAGCTCTGTGAGGACATGATAGGGTGGAGTTCAGCCAGATCTCCATCTGTTATTTACTTTCATGTCTTGTGCTGTAGGACGTAAAAGTAAATGACCAGTGGGGTTGTGTATTCCTTCTTTTTCACTACTGCATGTATGTCACTACATTATATGTTGGTTCTGTATGTGCCTTTTAGTTGTTCCACGATAAGGCAGGTGTGACCTGATGCTGTATTTGGGCTTCATAATGAATAACACTTTTGATTTGTCTTCATATTTCTTTGTTGAATCACGTGAGCATGCTGAAAGCCCATTTATTTATTGTTCAAACCTCCAACTACTGTTTGGATTCTAATAAACCTGTGAAACCCATAAACTGTGTCGTACGTAAGACTCAAGCATGTTTAAGACCCATTTTAAAGGAATACAGTTACACCAACTGGTCATTTGTGGGGCAAAAAAGTATTTAGTCAGCCACCGATTGTGCAAGTTCCCCCACTTAAAATGATGACAGAGGTCAGTAATTTGCACCAGAGGTACACTTCAACTGTGAGAGACAGAATGTGAAAAAAAAATCCATGAATTCACATGGTAGGATTTGTAAAGAATTTATTCGTAAATCAGGGTGGAAAATAAGTATTTGGTCAATAACAAAAATACAACTCAATACTTTGTAACATAACCTTTGTTGGCAATAACAGAGGTCAAACGTTTACTATAGGTCTTTACCAGGTTTGCACACACAGTAGCTGGTATTTTGGCCCATTCCTCCATGCAGATCTTCTCAAGAGCAGTGATGTTTTGGGGCTGTCGCCGAGCAACACGGACTTTCAACTCCCGCCACAGATTTTCTATGGGGTTGAGGTCTGGAGACTGGCTAGGCCACTCCAGGACTTTCAAATGCTTCTTACGGAGCCACTCCTTTGTTGCCCGGGCGGTGTGTTTTGGATCATTGTCATGTTGGAAGACCCAGCCTCGTTTCATCTTCAAAGTTCTCACTGATGGAAGGAGGTTTTGGCTCAAAATCTCACGATACTTGGCCCCATTCATTCTGTCCTTAACACGGATCAGTCGTCCTGTCCCCTTGGCAGAAAAACAGCCCATAGCATGATGTTTCCACCCCCATGCTTCACAGTAGGTATGGTGTTCTTGGGATGCAACTCAGTATTCTTCTTCCTCCAAACACGACGAGTTGAGTTTATACCAAAAAGTTCTACTTTGGTTTCATCTGACCACATGACATTCTCCCAATCCTCTGCTGTATCATCCATGTGCTCTCTGGCAAACTTCAGACGGGCCTGGACATGCACTGGCTTCAGCAGCGGAACACGTCTGGCACTGCGGGATTTGATTCCCTGCCGTTGTAGTGTGTTACTGATGGTGACCTTTGTTACTTTGGTCCCAGCTCTCTGCAGGTCATTCACCAGGTCCCCCCGTGTGGTTCTGGGATCTTTGCTCACCGTTCTCATGATCATTTTGACCCCACGGGATGAGATCTTGCGTGGAGCCCCAGATCGAGGGAGATTATCAGTGGTCTTGTATGTCTTCCATTTTCTGATGATTGCTCCCACAGTTGATTTTTTCACACCAAGCTGCTTGCCTATTGTAGATTCACTCTTCCCAGTCTGGTGCAGGTCTACAATTCTTTTCCTGGTGTCCTTCGAAAGCTCTTTGGTCTTGGCCATGGCGGAGTTTGGAGTCTGACTGGTTGAGGCTGTGGACAGGTGTCTTTTATACAGATGATGAGGTCAAACAGGTGCCATTCATACAGGTAACGAGTGGGGGACAGAAAAGCTTCTTACAGAAGACGTTACAGGTCTGTGAGAGCCAGGGATTTTCCTTGTTTGAGGTGACCAAATACTTATTTTCCACCCTGATTTACGAATAAATTCTTTACAAATCCTACCATGTGAATTCATGGATTTTTTTTCACATTCTGTCTCTCACAGTTGAAGTGTACCTCTGGTGCAAATTACTGACCTCTGTCATCATTTTAAGTGGGGGAACTTGCACAATCGGTGGCTGACTAAATACTTTTTTGCCCCACTGTATATTCCTGCTAAAAGCCTGACAGAGTCCATCTGTGTGTTTTTTGCCTAAGTGCAGTGTAGAGTTTGATGCAGAATGAGCATGTCCCAATGCTTTTTGTTTTTGTTAT
This sequence comes from Neolamprologus multifasciatus, assembly GCF_963576455.1. Lineage (NCBI taxonomy): Eukaryota > Metazoa > Chordata > Actinopteri > Cichliformes > Cichlidae > Neolamprologus > Neolamprologus multifasciatus. The sequence goes on along the minus strand of NC_140450.1, from coordinate 34,612,044 downwards.
CACTGGCTGCCAAAAACCTGGAGTTTCATGTGCCACTGAAGGTTTTTGGAAACACTTTGCAAAGTTTGTTTTTGTTTCATGATTCTTAATATACAGTGATGTGAAAAAGTGTTTGTCCCCTTACTGATATTTTTATGTATGTTTGTCACATTTACATATTTCAGATCATTAAACACATTTAGTTTAGTTTCAGTTTAGCTCAGTGGGTGAGCAGGTCTGACCCATGCCCCCAAAATAAATACATAAATTGAAATAACACAAGTGAACCCAAAATGCAGTTTTCAAATGAATGTAATTAACATTAAGGGGGAAAACTCAAAACCAACATGACCCTGTGTGCCCCCTAAACTGCAATAACTGGCAATGAGTCTTTTCCAGTTCTGTGGAGGGATTTTGGCCACTCCAGCCTTCATTTGGTTTTTGAGCCATTCAGAGGTGGACTCGCTGGTGTGTTTTGGATCATTGTTCTGCTGTAAAAAAAGACAACTGTGGTTCAGCTTGAGATTATGAACCAGTTGTTTTTCTTTGTTATCTTTGTCTAATATTTACATTCGTTTAATGATCTTAAATGTGGCAAACAAGAAAATCAGGAAGGGCTCAACCACTAACTGCTCAACAGATGTCTTGAAACCTCTTTTTAAACTATAAAATAATATTCAAGTTAGAATCTTCTTCTGGCTGCTCTCTTTAAGAATTACTACAGGAAAGGCTTAAGATGGTAGTGAGACCGGCTAATTCTCACCCCATCTCTAGACTCTTCTATCACACCAACCCTATCCTTTAAGATTGTTTGGACATGTACAACCTTTCTTCTTTAGCTTTGTCTTTAACCCACTCAACCCGAGCTGTTCCTTCGATACTCATTTCTAATCTTGTAACTCCATCATCTCTAAACTGTATATCATAGCAGGTCTCACTACCACCTTGTAAGCCTTTCCTTTCTCTCTAGCTGATAGTCTTCTGTCACAAATAACCCCTGACATTCAGCTCAACACGATCCCCACCCTAACTGCACATGTTTACTTCAACTCTTGTGACCTGTTCATTGGATGGTTACTTTATTGAAGTATACTGGAGATGAATCTTTTTACAGGGTGGAATGGTTGTAAAGCATCTATTTTTAATAACTTCAAAAAAAAAGAATTGGTTACCCAAATGTAATTCATTTTGCACATACATGCTCAAATAATGTTTCACATTTAACCAAATGTTAACCACTAATATTTGGTTAAATGTCCATCTCGACCGAACCCTTCTTGTTGCCATTAACAAGCTTCTGGTAAAATTTCAAAAACAGATATTTGACCACTCTTTTTGAGGCACAGATTTGGCTTTGAAGAGCAGTCCACGACTTTTCAATGCAGCTGAGGTTGGAGCTTTGAAGCCATTGCAGAAGCTTAATGTTAAATGATTTGTGTTTGGGATCATTATTCTGTTGGAACCTCCAGTCGTGTCCAAGTTCTAACTATAGTTACTGATTTAAAGTGAAGTTGAGGAAGAACAAGGTAGTCATCCTCCTATCCCGTCCACTTTGTGCAATCAGAATCAGAGAAACCTTATTAATCCCAGAGGGTAATTGAGTTGTTATAGCAGCAAATATACAACAAGCATCAAGCACTCACACAAAATGAGTGTGGAAACAGAGTTATGATACATAAATATTAGGATAAATATAGAGATATAACTACAACTATACATATAAAAGGACAAGTATGTCTGCAAATATATGTCATGGTGTACATGGTGCATTGTGGTGTGATTAATTCTGTTCCACATTTGTGGATCTGACCCAAGTGGATGAATTAAAGAGTGTGATAGCAGCAGACTTGTAGTCAAGACGCCTAAACCGAGACCAGAGGGTATCGAGACCGAGACAAAAAAGTCTTTAAACTGCAGCCAGATGCTGCTTCGTTTACGGGTGTCAGCCATATTTATGTATTTTTGCGACGCACTCGCACAGCCCTCCTCTCTCTCACCCTCTCTGTTTTTCACATAATGATATTATCCTATATCCTCGCATGTGATTGGCCACAATATGGAGAGATTGGAGCATAGCTGAGCCACTGTGTGAGCTGAGCAGCCAAAGGAAATTAAGTGAGGAGCGGCTCTCGCTCAATGGGAGGCTATTCTTCTGATTCACTACCAAGCACGGCTCTGAGAGCTGATGCTTTTGCACACGACACATTATCAAACGTTACGTTGTGTGTCCCAGAGTTGAGTATACCAGAGCCAGACATTTTATACACCTGGAGCTTAGCCCTAAAGGGTAGTATGCATGTGGGTTAGAAATGACTGAAAGATTTATTAGGCTGTGTTTTGAGTTTTGTTTAAAAAAGAATGACTTCATATAGGAAAAAATATATCACATGTGCAGGACACCTTAAACTAGTTTTTTAATTAAGCAGCAAGGCAGAACAAATTCAGAGCTGTATCAAGACACGAGGACTAAACCCCAATTCAACCAGACCCAGAACTGATCCGGAATTAAAACAGGACTACAACAGTTCAAAATCAGGACTACTGAGGACTTAACCAAGACAGAACCAGAATCAGAACTAGATGATAATAGCACTCCCCCTCTCTCTCCCTCTCTCTGTGCTGACAATCAAGCCAAACACCAACATCATCAAATATACAGTTGAAACCAGATATTTACAAACTCTTCAAATAAAAACACTTTTTTTAATTGTGACATCAAATCAGACTAAATGTTTATTTTTGTTTAGATTGATCAATATAAAAAACATTTGTTAACTTTAAGAGTAAAGAGAGAAAATCTGTATTTCTTAATTGTAAATGGCACCAAATTGTATTCAAACTTGAGCCACACTTATGGAGCTCCACATTTCTTTTCCTGGTGTTTTGGTTGACATCTCTTGATGTTCCCATGTCACAGAAACAGGCTCTGTGTTTTGCCTTATATGCATCCACAGCTGTGCCACCAATTTACTCACATGGACTCTACTAACCTATCAGAAGCTTCTTCAGCTCAGAATGGAATCGTCTGCAGTTTTCTTATTAATTAACACGTAACTTAGTGTATATGTACTCCTAAATTTGATGAAAGTGATAAATAATAGACAGCTCTCTCTCTCTTTATTCTGACATTTAACTCATTCAAAAGATATTTCAATATTTATTTATCTAAAACAAAAAAAATTACTCTAAATTGATGTTTTACAGTAAAAAAATGTTCTTGTGTTTTCCATAAAGTGTAAATATCTGGTTTAAACTGTGAATATACAATATAGATTTTAACCCATTTTGGGGGTGCTTCAGCACTGTTTGCATTGACCACTGGTCAGTTCTGCATTTCGGGGCAATGAGTCTTTTGCTGCGTGTGCTCTGATGGTCCATCATGGAGGCGTGCATGTGGTGGGAGGGATTGTCCATGATACAAAGAAGCTTTTTTAGCATTCTCCTCTCAGACAACTCCTCCAGGTCCAGTCTGACACCCAGGACAGAACCAGCCTTTTTAATCAGTTTGTTCAGCCTGTTGGCATCGGCTGTCTTCACCCACTGCCCCAGCACACAGCTACAAAGAACACAACTCTCCACCACAGAGTGATAAACATGGTCAGCATTTTCCTACAAACATTAAAGGACCTGAGTCGCCTCAGTAGGAAAAGCCGACTCTGCCCTTTTTTAAAGACAGCATTGGTGTTCTTGGTCCAGTCCAGTTTACAGTCCAAGTGTACCCCCAGGTACCGGTAGTCCTCCAGGATCTCTACATCAGCCCCTCTGATGGTGACAGGCGTAGGAGGAGGAGCCTGATTCCTAAAGTCCATGATCAGTTCCTTTGTCTTTGTGATGTTAAGTTGTAGATGGTTTAGCTCACCACTCAACAAAGCTGTCCACCACACTCCTGCACTCCTCCTGCCCGTCCCTGATACAGCCCACAATGGCAGAGTCATCAGAGAGTTTCTGCAGATGGCATGACTGAAACTTGGACCTGAAGTCACACGTGTAGAGGGTGAAGAGGAAAGGTGATAGGACCGTCCCCTGTGGCGCCCCGTGCTGCTCAGGATGTTGTCCGAGCGGCAGCCCTTCAGCCGAACATGCTGTGGTCGACTTGTTAAGTAGTCTGTGATCCAAGCTACCAGTGGGGCGTCCACCTGCATTTCTGTGAGCTTATTCCCAGCAGTGATGGTCTGATCGTGTTAAAAGCACCAGAGAAGTCAAAGAACATGACCCTCACAGTGCTCCCAACAATGTCCAGGTGAGAATAAGCCTGGTCCAGCAGGTAGATGATGGCATCCTCCACACCGATACGGGGTTGATAAGCAAACTGTAGCGTCCAGCCAAGGCTCCACCAGCAGACGCAGATGTCTCAGGATGAGTCTCTCCAGCGTCTTCATGACACGTGAAGTCAGAGCCACTGGCCTGTAGTCACTGGGGGTCGACGGGTTAATCTTTTTAGGGACAGGAACCAGGCAGGATGTCTCCCAGAGTGATGGGATCCTCTGCAGTTTCAGACTCATGTTGAAGATCTGGTGCAGAACTCCAGACAGCTGGGAAGCACAGCATCTGAGGGCCCTGGGACTGACACCATCAGGGCCAGCAGCTTTACTGGAGTGGAGTCTGCCCAATTCTTGATGTCATCTGCTGAGAGGGACAGGGTGAGACAGGCTAAAAATGTTTCTCCCACTGAAAACGCTACGTCCAGGTGAACAGAATCAACCTTTTGGGCTTTGATTAGTGTAACTTTACCAGTAACTCTTTAAAGTCAACAGTATACACTCTAACACATAAGGATTATTATAGATTTATACTATTATAATTTATAAGAATCCTTGCCATCCCTCACAAGTGAGCCCCAAATACATCTCTGGGTAACATTACTACATTTACTGTAAAAACCACACAGGTTTACAGTTGGTTTTGAGCTCAGTCGGCTTCATTTTTTGCTCAAAGTGCTCAAAATTTGGATGTTTGGTTGACTTCTACATGGTTTTTTACATTTTCTGGGAGTTCCTGTCATCAGGTTTGCTTTACTTTTTCTACACACAGTAGAACAAAGCTAGAAGCTGAAATAGAATTTGGCTTTATTTTTAGTCAATTTAACACTAAATGTGTTTTCCTTCTTTATAAAAAGTTGACATGTATTAATTTTGATGGACTAATTCTGATCAGTTGTAACAGTCCACTTCATGCATGTTGACTCGAATCCTCCTCTGCTGAGCGACTTCTGAAACATGAAGAAACCTTTTTTAAACTTATGCTGCTGTGAATGTTGTATATCTCATAACAGTGACATGATGTTTACTGTGAGTGCTGAGCTTTGGTGATAGTAAACCTGCCCAGTGTTGTTTATCAGATATTCACACCAGAAGCATCAGCAAGAATTTTCTTTAAAAAAAAAGAAAAGAAAAAACGAATCTGTTATGAAAACTGTTACGAAATCGATCACCTGAAATTCTTTTGTCATGCACATGCTCAGTGCAGCAAGAGAGACAGAGGAGCAGAGTAATAAGGTATACAATATGTACAATAGAATACAAGTATACAGTAATATACAGTAGGATAGTGCAAAGTATAAGATCAAATAACTGTAACAAGTAACAATATAACTGTATCCTGAAAAATAAATAGCTTAGCTTAGCTATCAGTGCAGGTGATTCTAAAAGTGACAGTATTGTGCAAATGGATAAAAGAGTAGCAGCGTATGATGGAGAGATGAAACAAACATTCAATGAAAAACTGTTGGTGATACTGCACCGTCTGAATGGGAACAGAATAGCTTTGTTATTAATCCTCAGGAAAATCACCTACAGAGTGAGGAGGAGTTGTGTATGAACCTTTCCATGTATTCCTGATGGAATACATGGAAAGGTTCTCAGAGCATGTGCTGACGAACTGACCGGAGTCTTCACTAAAATCTTCAACCTTTCCTTGTCATTAAACACCGTCCCACCCTGCCTCAAAACCTCAATCATCATCCCCATCGCTAAGAAGACTGCTGTGGACAGCCCAAACGACTACAGGCCTGTTGCACTTACACCTGTAGTGATGAAGTGCTTTGAGAGACTGGTCTGTCAGCACATCAGGGCCGGTCTGCCTTCCACTCTGGACCCCCACCAATTTGCCTACAGGACAAATCGATCCACCGAGGACGCCATCACCATAGCGCTCCACACTGCGCTGAGTCACCTGGAGCACCGAGGAAACTGTGAGAATGCTCTTCCTGGACTTCAGCTCAGCATTCAATCACATCATCCCGGAGATCCTGGTCCAGAAACTGTCTCACCTGGGACTCTCCACCTCCATCTGCCTCTGGATCAAGGACTTCCTGACAAATAGACCACAGTCTGTCAGACTCGGCCCCCACCTGTCCAGCACCATCACACTCAGTACCGGGTCTCCACAAGGATGTGTTCTGAGTCCCCTCTTGTTTACGCTCTACACATCCGACTGCTCCCCTACCCATCTCTCAAACACCATCATAAAGTTCGCGGATGACACCACAGTGGTTGGACTCATCTCAAGGGGGGATGAGTCGGACTACAGAGATGAGGTTAACAGACTGACTGAGTGGTGTTCAGTTAACAACCTCCAACTGAACACCACGAAAACTAAAGAACTTATTTTGGACTTCAGGAAGGGCAGAGCAGACCCGGCCCCACTCTACATTCACGGGAACTGTGTGGAGAGGGTACACTCCATGAGGTTTCTGGGCGTGCAGATCTCTGATGATCTCTCCTGGACTGCAAATACCACGGCGGTGGTAAAAAAGGCCCAGCAGCGTCTCCATTTTTTAAGAGTGCTCAGGAGGAACAACCTGGAGGAGAGGCTGCTGGTGACATTCTATAGAGCCACCATAGAGAGCATCCTAACGTACGGCATAACAACATGGTATGCAGGGTGCTCAGTTGCAGACAGGAAAGGACTGCAGAGGGTCATCAACACAGCCCAGAAGATCACTGGCTGCTCTCTGCCCAGTCTGGAGGCCATTGCAAACTCCCGATACCTCAGCAGAGCTGGCAGTATCATTAAGGACTACTCTCACCCCAGTAACCAACTGTTTGAACTATTACCGTCAGGCCGACGGTACAGGTCACATAAAACCAGGACAAACAGATTCAGGGATAGCTTCTTTCCCAGAGCTATCACCGTAGTAAATAAGCACAAAACTATTGAACCTGCTTAACCATACTTGCCATTGTCACTATATTATGCTGCTATCCTGTATATATCGTACTTATTATTGTCTGAGTACTACGGTTGTTTTATTGTACTTTTTATATTTTACATTTATATTTATTTTGCATTTTGCACCAAGGGAGTGGCACTCCAATTTCGTTGTACTTTGTACAATGACAATAAAGGCTATTCTATTCTATTCTATTCTAAAGGCTATTCTATTCTACAGTTTTATTGCCACCGGCACAAAGGATTTCCTGTGCCGGTCAGTTCTGCATTTCAGGGCAATGATTCTTTTGCTGCGTGTGCTCTGATGGTCCATCATGGAGGCGTGCATGTGGTGGGAGGGTTTGTCCATGATACAAAGAAGCCTTTTTAGCCTTCTCCTCTCAGACACCTCGTCTAGGTCCAGTCTGACACCCAGGACAGAACCAGCCTTTTTAATCAGTTTGTTCAGCCTGTTGGCATCGGCTGTCTTCACCCACTGCCCCAGCACAAAGCTGCAAAGAACACAACACTCTCTCTAGTTATGAAATCAATCACCTGAAATTAATGGATGTGTTTTTCTAGCTTTTCTTATCTACAGTACAAATATAGTGTACACAGTCAGGATGACATTTTTTTATTGAGGTATTTTTATGAGTTTGCAGCTCGGTGTGTCTCTGTCTCTGCTTATATGAGTGAATGGAGCTCACCCAGCAGTATCTTGCGTTCTCCAACCTGTAAGACAGGATTATCAGAGTAGGATATTTATCTATATAATATTTATTTGATTACGCTTCAAATTCAGGTCAGAGAGAGGGTATTGTTTTCTTTTACACATGTGTGTTTAATAAATTAAAGCAGTAATGATGAAATTATTACAAATCACTCCGGTTGATAAAAATGTGAATTTTGGCGCCTGGCAGAACCTTGAAGCTGCAGGTGCGCCACCTGTTGGAACTAGAGGGAAGAGCACCAAAACTTCAGATTTTGTCAGAATTACGTGACCTGTGTGTTTTGAAAGCAATTGTTTTCTATAAGCTTCTGTCTGTTCTGCAGAACATAAAGTTTCTGACTCGTGATTTCCAAAAGGCAGCTTGGATGTAATCCAACAATGAAAACAAGGCAGACATTAAACACTGAAGAAAGGAATTTATTGTACACAAAACTGGCAAAATAAAACATTTTCAGCTCAAGTCCAGGTTATCTATTCCTGTCAGTAAAACACATTAAACAGCTATAAAAAGAAAAGTGTTGCTTCACAAACTGTTTGTCTGATTAACTTTAACCCTGAGCACATCAGCAGAATTACCCACACTTTATAACAGCAAAACAATAACAGGATGAACTGTGCAAAAATAACTAATATTGAAAAGCATTTAAAAGTTTATAATATTCAGATAAAAAACTGACCTTTCTATTTGGCTCGAACAGTCTGTGAGATCTAGCTCTGTTAATGCTAACATGCCTGTGACAGTAACTGCTGTTGTAGGACTCCAAACTTTTTTGGTTTTGTTTGTTTGTTTAAGCTACAAATCAATTGATAGATAACTTAGGGCTGCCCTAAAGTGGTCCCTACTTTCTCTCACTTCTGGACAATCCAGTGGGCTAAAATTTACAAAGGAAACATGAATTTGATGAGACTTGAAAATATGAATTGTTCACTGGTGGAGTGGAACATGAAGTCTGTAGCTCTGTTTCCAACAATCTTTTATATAACCAAAGATTTCTGCAGTCAGTCTCTTCCTGCTGGCCTGATGCAGGTTGAAGAAACATCGACACAGGCTTCACCTGAAAGCTGTGTCCTTGTTTTTTTATATTCTATGATAAAAGAATATAAAAGATCATATTGACTGTATAAAATTAAGGCCGATTTACAGTTCTGTCTTTGCACTATTTTGGATTAAATTTGGGATTTAAATAATATTTTTCAACACTCAGACAGTCGAAGCTGAAACAATCGCACAAGTGTTGCTGATTTGCTGAGGAAAAATAGCCATGATAAACCAATCACATGACCAATTTAAGATGACATAGCAACAACCCGAGACAACCCTGAGTCTTCACTTTTGTGTTAAAAGTGTGTTGAAAGGCCACGTAAAACTAGAGTCATGATAAAAAATATATGTAATGTTTTTTCCTGAATCGTTGTTTGTGTTTACTGAGGGAAGAAACAGTAAAAACTGCATTTTCTAAGGAAAACACTCAAAAGCACAAAAATTATAAAAAACAAAACCATCCTTTCCTATTGGTGTTCTGTAAATAGTTTGAAAAAGTTATCAGGTCTTAAAGTCTAACGTCATTAACCGTTTCTGGGTCCCAAAGTCAAACGATCACTGCGGCGTCACTGAGAGTTACAAACTGTCTAAATTCTTTCATCTTTAATAAAAGGATCAGCGTTGCTGCTTTACCAGGTGTAACATTTAAGTTTAACATCCAGGCATCCATGAAAACAGAATTTATGAAATTTTACAGAGTTAGAAGTTAGCAGGAAGTTAGCTCGCTAGCTTCCACTTAAACATAATATATCATGTCCAGCTCTGCTATCATAACCTTAAAGCCATACTCTATAACTAACATCACTGACTCTTGGTCTCAGTAACCAGCTGCTTCACCATTTTTCCTTTTATCAGACCATGCAGAGATACAGCTGCCCGCCTTTTCCGCAGCGTTGACTGTGTTGTAGAATTTTGCTACTTTATGTCCCAGAGCTTCAAGACCATCAACTACATCCTGCAAAGAGGAGAGAGACTCAGATGGAACAAAACCTGTAGAGATTATTAAGTTATCATTTAAATACACTGAATAAATTACCTTTTCAAGCTTGGATTCAAGTTTTACTTCACTTTGAGAGTCTACAAGAACAACCAGAGTATCAATCGCCTCCTTAAGGCTCTTTCCAAACCAAAGGTGGTTCATGAGCGCCTTGGAGAGAAAAAATAATCTATGAGGTGAGAATGTGATGATTACAGGATCAATTAGGGTGAAGAATCCTCTTACTGTGATGCAAGCTTTAACAGCAAAGACAGCATCAGTCCACATAAATTTATTTTATTTAATATGTAATGGCACCTTTGTGTGTACCGTGCATACATACCGAGGCCACTGCCGGTGGAATCATTTCAGCACCAGACCCTCCAATCACCAGCGTCTTCGATGGAGACTTCAGCACAGATGGGGCTGTATTGGAGGGAGGCCGCTCCCCTGAGAAATACAGCAAAGACCTTGAATGACAAAACTAGAAAGCAGAAATCAGTCTGTACACACATATTTGAGCATAAATCATTCATACAAATGTTTCATACACAAATCAGTGACTAGGGATGGGTATCGTTTAGGTTTTATCCGATACCGGTGCCAAACCGGTACTTTTGAAACGGTGCCGGTGCTTAAACGGTGCTCAAACTGGTGCTTAAAGAATGGAGAACACAAAATTGGTCCAAAAACCTCTCATGTTTAGCTGTTTTTTTTGTAAAAAGATAACAATGTTAGCCTTTTCTGCAGCTATGGGGCATATATGGTATCACTCTTGGCTGGAAGCAGCTTAAACAATGGAAAAAACATAAACTTTGTCCAAAAAGCTCTCATGTTTAGCTGTTTTCCACTTTTTCTTTGGTCATTTTAGCCTTTTTGTCCAGGGTGAAGGGAGTATCTGCCATCAAACAAGAAGACAGCCGCATGTAACTATGACGGTGTTTGCTAGTTCACCTTACATGCATTAATGTAATAACGTGGTTAGCCTACTCAACGTAAATTACACATGAACAACATGAAGCTACTCACGCAGAGAAGAACGGCTGCTGCTGCATCATCATTTCTGCTACACTAGCAGGCCTCCGGGTCCGATAACAGGCACCACACCCGCAGTAGATGTGCACGGTGTGAGGTCTCGCAGCAAGCTATCAAATACGGCGCATTTCTCGGCTTTAAAAAAAAAGCGCTATGCGTCGCCAGGTGTTTCATCGGATTCGAGGTGTTACCTTTGACAGTGTCACAGTATCAGCTTAAAGCACTTGTTGCAGGCTGCTGAGTTTGCATATTTTGCTGTGAAGTACAGCCAGACTTTTGACTGCTTCGCCTTGGGCATTTTTAATCTGTAGCTCTGCTCTAAAAGAACTTACGTACCTGGCCCCGCCTACTATCCTCGGAAACGTAAAATGATTGGCTAGAATCTAAAGTGTATCACTTCTCAGGAAAAAAAAGCACCGAAATAAAGCACCGAAATGTGCGCTGCTTTTCGGTCTGGTTACTACCGTTTATGTCAGAACCGGTGCCATCATGGCACCGGACACCGGTACCCATCCCTATCAGTGACTGTACTTTCTTGCAGTATTTTCATACCTGGATTGCGGGGGCAGTGGAGCCTATCCTAGCTATTATAGGGTGAGAGGCAGGTCGCTAGCCTGATGCAGAGCTAACACAGAGAGACACTCAACCATTCACATTCACACCTATGGGCAATTTAGATTCACCAATTAGCCTAACCCTACTAACTGCATGTCTTTGGACTGTGGGAGGAAGCCAGAGTACTCAGAGAGAACTCACACAAACATGGGGAGAACATGCAAGCTCCCCACAGGAGGTGGGAGCGAACTCAGGGCCTTCTTGCTATAAGGCAACACCGTGCTGCCCTATGTATATACTAGAGATGGCACGATACCACTTTTTTATGTCCGATACCGATATCATAAATTTGGATATCTGCTGATACCGATATGAATCCGATATAGTGTTTTTTAATCAATAAAACTGTTTTCTTAATATCTTGCTGCATTTTGTATAAGTTCATACTCAAGTTTAAATACACAACAACACTAAAGCTATTCTGTTACACCTGTATGTAAAAAATACACTGCACCCAAAATATTTCAAAGTTCATGAATACTGATCAATCTAATAAAGTTAAACCTGCTCCATCCTCCCTATTCTGGTATTTTAAAGAGTACTTAGCAGAAATATTAAGCAACCTAACTAATAGGGTTGCAAACTCCCAGCATAAAAAAAATAAAAAATAGGGAACCACCCTCCACCTCATGATGCTTAATCGATGTAATCAAATTTAATTTGATGCAGGGGGGGAAATGCACAGAAATAAATTATTTTTCAAGAATAATTAAATAGATTCAACATATTTCTTCAACAGAACTGCAGACTGCACAGATGGTATCTTCCCAAAGGAAAAAGTACTATAGCTTACTAGGGTATATTAGACTTAACAGTTACTATATACAGTAATGGACTTCTATTCATTTTACATCAGATTAAAACTTTGGGTGTAAGATTCAGATAATTATTTATTAAAAGCTCGACATTTTAAATGAGAATAAGAAAGAAAAGTATTTCTTTGTGCCCCCTTTTCCCTGTTAATGCCCTATCGGCCCCCCTGGCTAAACTTTACTAGATCCGCCCCTGCACAGTTACGTCAGCTGCGTAGAAAAAGATCCTGGTGTAGAAATAATATTAAATAAATTCTAACAACAGATTATCAAGCTTAAACGTGCTGCTGTTGTTCAGCCGCTGGTTTCCTCTTTCTGGTGCAAAGTGGGCCAAAAACAAACAAGAGAGACGATCAGCTGATCATTGATCAGTTTCATGATTGAAGTAGCAGCAGGAGAGAGAGAGAGAGAGAGAGAGAGAGAGAGGCAGTCGCTCCATATATCAGTTGTCAAGCTTAACGCGGGAATGCTTTACAAACATTCAGAGATGAACTTACACACTTGCTTTACTTCTCTCTGGGAAAACTTCCTCGGAGATGAAATGCTTGTTTGGTAGCAAGGCTACAAATACACACAGCCGCTCTATCATTCTCTATGAGCCGAGTTACGCCGTGTCGCAAGTTTTGTGAGGTGCTTTTTTGATATTTAATGGATCGGATTACATTTTTTATTTCTCTCCGATATCCGATCCAGTAATTTACGTCAGTATCGGACCGATACCGATACGTAATATCGGATCGGTCCATCTCTAGTATATACAGTATAAATGAATATAAATATCCATATACTGTTAAATCACAACAGCACATTTATATTATAAGGTTAACCCACTTCAGTAGAGACAAAACTGAACAATAAGACGAGCCCCTTATGAGCAGGTACTTGATGACAGTGTGAAGGAAAAACTCACTTTTAACAGCAAGAAACCTCCAACAGCACCAGGCTCACAGAGGAGCAGTCGTCTGCTGTGACCAGCTGAAGAGTGAGGTGAGGAAGACAGGACAGATTTAGAGAGCTTGTGTAATTTGTGTTTGTAGAAGGTCACTCAGAGCTCAACTGTGCCTGTTTGAACATTGAAAACATTTCAGTGGGCTATAGCATTAAATGGAAAATGGCATTTTAATCCAAATTTACATGATGTGCTTCAGTTTGGCAGTTTTGTTGATTGTTTTCATCAATTGTCAGATGACAAGGCGTCATAATGAATTATGAAATGCAAATTCTCCGCTCATTTCCTCAATTGTGCTTTTGTTTGGTACTCTTAGACTAATAATTCATGGTGTGCAGTTTCCTGAGGTGTTGTTGTTTTTCTTTCAAATCTCTTATATTTGCCCCCCAATGTGCTAACATGTACAAACATGCATATTTATCAAGTATATGTTATATTAACCACGCTTAACACGTTAGTTTAGAAGATGAATTAAAATTGCGAATTAGCACTATACAAATCTGAACTGAGGTCCAGAATATTTGTTAATAAATATTAAATTCAGAAGGAATCCTGCTGATCCCTCACCATGAACGATGTTATCAGCTCTAAAACAGAAGTCATTTAGGTGGTTGTTGAGGATGATTCCAGTGCTTGAAGAGAGGACATTGGACCCAAATCTGTAAAGAGTAAACATTAAATGAACGAGGTCTAAACCCTGTGACACTGTTGTGGAAAAGTCAGCTGGTTTCAACAGTGAAACAGAATGATGCAGGTACGGACTCGTCGTTGATGCTGCTGGTGACAGACACAGCAGATCCATCTTCAGCCAGCACAGATACATGTGTGGTGCCGATGCTGTCCAGATACGAGTTTTTGCCGTAATACTGGGGATCGTGAGTCTTGTCGCTGCTGATCAAGCTCCGTATGTGGTTGGCAAAGCGATCCTCTGTCAAATTCTTTGCCATCTGTGTGAAATACAGAGAATTAATCAAACGAAATATATAAGCACATTACAGAAAATACATTGATATCAAGAAAATTAACAATTTACAGCCAAATATTAACAGAATTTTGATCATTGAGGCATCACTGACGCTGCTGGTGACAGACACAGCAGAAGCATCTTCAACTAGCGACCTGCAAAGTCGCAATCTCACCCCAGCAAATTAACCGAAAGTCTGACTGTGCAATGCTCAGAGATATTACAAAAAACTTCAGACCTCAACTCATTATCAGTGTGCATAAACCGACTGTGGTGGGAGGTGGTTTGTGGATGAGCTGCAGGCCGGGGTGGAGCAGTGGGTTCAGGCAGAGCAGAGGCTGATGTGGTATTGCTGCATTTACTCATTTAGTCACTTAAATATAATCATACTATATGCAACAAAGCAAGTGCAAATTTTGAGATACTTACTTTATCTGAGCTGAAGTTTGGATCTCTGATATGTTTCTTTAATCCATTGGCAAATTTTAAAGCTTCAATATAACGATGATAAAACAAAATCTTTTCATCAGTCGTCTTAGGTTCTGATTTCATTTCGTATCCTAAAAAAAAAAAAAATTGTTATTTCTTTTATTTAAAACATCATTTCTTAGTGTATCACATTTGTAAAGATTGATAAGGATCATTTTCTTATATGAAACAAACTCTACATGCTAGAAGCAACAAAACCTTTCATGATGTTGAGGATGAAGCTGAGGATGGCTCCTCCTGCAGGGGGCGGAGGGAAGTACATCCGGTAGTCTCGCAGAGAAATATTCCACGCATCAGTCACATTAACTTGATACGATGCCAAGTCCTCCAGTGTGAGTGTTCCTCCTGAGCAAAAACATTAAAACAAATGATTTTGAATGGATCCAGACAGATCACAGTGTAGCACACAGTGATCGTGGTAGATTTTTACAGAATGAATCGATTTGTTAATTTGTAATTAGATCATTGTGCCTGGCAAACATAGAAAATGGTCAAAAAAATGAATCCCGTCTGATAATACCTGCTTTCTGTATGTCACTGATTAAATTCTTTGCTATTGTTCCGTTATAAAACACATCTGGTCCCTCGTTTGCGATCATCTCCAAAGTGTCAGCCAGTTTCTCAAATTTCACAGTATCACCGGTCTTAAGCAGGTTCCCATTTTTATCTAAATATAACTCCCTAAAAGACAAAGACAGTGAAATAATAATAATGGATTGCATTTATATAGCACTTTTTCGGGGCCCTCAAAGCGCTTTACAATTCCACTATCCATTCACACACTGGTGAAGGCTACAGTTGTATCGTGCTATCGGCCCCTCTGGCCACCACCAGTAGGCGACAGGTGAAGTGTCTTGCCCAAGGACACAACGACCGAGACTGTCCGAGCCGGGGCTCGAACCGGCGACCTTCCGGTTATGAGACGAACTGCCAACTCTTTGAGCCACGATTGCCTAAAACATTCATTTGTATTTATGAAATCACATTGTGGGTGTATTTCATACCGTAGTGACGTGTTACCAATGCGTGGGATGTGTTGACCTTGGTAGGGAGGAATAGGGAATCCTTCTCTGGCTAATTTGATGGTCGGCTTAAAGAGGTCGGCCCACGGCAACTTCCCATAAAGCCGGTGTGCCACTTCATAACCTCGAATTTCCCCAGGAATCCCAATCCATCTGCTATCTGGTTAGATAGATAATGGGTAGTCAGGGCTGGAAAGTCACTCATAGATTTACTTGTGATTTGAGTAAACTGTAAGGTCCTGACTAGTGATGCACCGATACCAATACTGGTATCGGGTATCGGGGCCGATACTGTAAAATGTGTGTGTACTCATACTCGTAAAAGTTAACCGATACCATGAACCGATACCAACTTATTTCATTAATCAGAGGGTGGCTGGTCATTTCTGTTGTAGTTTTTTAGATTGGCCACTAGGGGGCAATTATTATTTTATTTATTATTTATTTTATAATTTTTTTATATTTTATTATTATTTAATAATAATTATTTTGTGTGTTTGTGTACAATATGGGCACTCTGCAATAATTTAAAAGTTTATTTTATTCTCAAACCTAATTTGTATTTATTTTATTCCAAACAGAAGTGTTTATTTATTATTCTGAAAGCTTGAGACAGTGCCAATAGTTCAGTGATATTTTGTAAAATTACAGTGTGGAGACTCTGCAATAATTTAACAGAAGTGCTTATTTTTCACTTGAAATTTTTTTGTGGTCATTTTTATTAAGATTTTATTTTTTATCGGCAGGGAATATAATAAAACCTGTCTTCCAATTCATTGCATTTGTGTGTGTGTGTGTGGTAGAAGTATCGTTTTTTGTACTCTGTATCGGCAAGTACTCAGATCCAAGTATCGGTATCGTATCGGTTTGAAAAAATTGGTATCTTTGCATCCCTAGTCCTGACCTTTAATGATCTGAGATGACATTTGATATAATTTGGTGCTTTGTAAATAATCTATTCTATTCTGCTCCATTTCAGAGGGAAACACAGTAATTTTTAAATGCGTGTCTGTTTGTAACTGATTATGTTAGAGATAACATTTTGCATCCAACACTTACTTTTAGTTTATCATATCTGTTATTAATCTCTGTCACTCTTCCACAGCATGTCTTTTATCCTGTCTTCCTTCTCTCACCCCAACCGGTCGCAGCAGATGGCCCCGCCCCTCCCTGAGCCTGGTTCTGCCGGAGGTTTCTTCCTGTTAAAAGGGAGTTTGTCCTTCCCACTGTCGCCAAAGTGCTGCTCATAGGGGGTCATATGATTGTTGGGCTTTTCTCTGTATCTATGAAGCGCCTTGAGGCGACATTTGTTGTGATTTGGCGCTATATAAATAAAATTGAATTGAATTGAATTGAATAGTTTATTTCACTATATTTACATATTTACACTATTTCTGGCTTAAAGAAGCATTTAGCATCTTATACTTACTTTTCTTACTGTTTATGCAGCCTGTGTGCAGGACTGTAGCACAGAACTCTGGACCCTTTAAATAAATGGAGCCCCCTTTCTTTTCTCAATCCATCTATCTCACACATATTTTAATTTCTATTTTCTTTATTTATTTATTTTATGTCTGCCACAAGTGAACTGCTATAATAAATACTCCCAGTTCGTATTGCTGTCCATCCCATAGGTCAAAGTCAACACACTATAGACAAACAGGAAGTAATGCAGGAAGGTCTTTTATACTCTGCTGACAGCAACATAATTCAATTCAATTCAGTTTTATTTATATAGCGCCAAATCACAACAAATGTCGCCTCAAGGCGCTTCATAGATACAGAGAAAAGCCCAACAATCATATGACCCCCTATGAGCAAGCACTTTGGCGACAGTGGGAAGGAAAAACTCCCTTTTAACAGGAAGAAACCTCCGGCAGAACCAGGCTCAGGGAGGGGCGGGGCCATCTGCTGTGATTGGTTGGGGTGAGAGAAGGAAGACAGGATAAAAGACATGCTGTGGAAGAGAGACAGAGATTAATAACAGATATGATTCAATACAGAGAGGTCTGTTAATACATAGTGAGTGAGAAAGGTGACTGGAAAGGAAAAACTCAATGCATCATGGGAATCCCCGGCAGCCTACATCTATTGCAGTATAACTAAGGGAGGATTCAGGGTCACCTGGTCCAGCCCTAACTATATGCTTTAGCAAAAAGGAAAGTTTTAAGCCTAATCTTAAAAGTAGAGATAGTGTCTGTCTCCCGAATCCAAACTGGAAGCTGGTTCCACAGAAGAGGGGCCTGAAAACTGAAGGCTCTCCCTCCCATTCTACTTTTAAATACTCTAGGAACAACAAGTAGGCCTGCAGAGCGAGAGCGAAGTGCTCTAATACGGTGATATGGTACTACAAGGTCATTAAGATAAGATGGGGCCTGATTATTTAAGACATTGTATGTGAGGAGCAGGATTTTGAATTCAATTCTGGATTTAACAGGAAGCCAATGAAGGGAAGCCAAAACAGGAGAAATATGCTCTCTCTTTCTAGTCCCTGTCAGGACTCTTGCTGCAGCATTTTGGATTAACTGAAGGCTTTTCAGTGAGTTTTTTGGACATCCTGATAATAATGAATTACAGTCGTCCAGCCTGGAAGTAATAAATGCATGAACTAGTTTTTCAGCGTCACTCTGAGACAGGATATTTCTAATTTTAGAGATGTTGCGCAAATGGAAGAACGCAGTCTTACATATTTGTTTAATATGTGCGTTGAAGGACATATCCTGGTCAAAAATGACTCCAAGGTTCCTCACAGTGTTACTGGAGGCCAAGGTAATGCCATCCAGAGTAAGAATCTGCTTAGATACCATATTTCTAAGCTTTTCAGCGCCGAGTACAATGACCTCAGTTTTATCTGAGTTAAGAAGCAGAAAGTTAGTGGCCATCCAAGTCTTTATGTCTTTAAGACATTCCTGCAGTTTAACTAATTGGTGTGTGTTATCTGGCTTCATGGACAGATAGAGCTGGGTGTCATCTGCATAGCAGTGAAAATGTATGCTATGTCTTCTAATGATGCTGCCTAGGGGAAGCATGTATAATGTAAACAGAATTGGTCCTAGCACCGAACCCTGTGGAACTCCATAATTAACCTCAGTGTGTGAAGAGGACTCTCCATTTACATGCACAAATTGGAGTCTATTAGATAGATATGATACAAACCACTGCAGTGCAATACCTGTAATACCTACAGCATGTTCTAATCGCTCTAATAGGATATTATGGTAAACAGTATCGAATGCTGCACTAAGGTCAAGAAGGACAAGCACAGAGATGAGTCCACTGTCAGAGGCCATAAGAAGATCATTTGTAACCTTCACTAAAGCTGTTTCTGTGCTGTGATGAACTCTGAAACCTGACTGAAACTCTTTTCACAGACAAAAAATGAAGAGAGGTGGGAGGGGGGATCTCAGGATCAAGGGCAGATTAAACTAATTTGCTCTCTCATAAATTTAAAACATAAGGGACAGGGACATGTGCATCCACAGCAGCCTGTGTCTCTGGCCTCACAAGATCTCACAAGATTTCCAGCTTCACCTCCACAGACAGATAATCTGCCACAGAACGAGTGAAGATTAGCCAAAGCAGAAACAATGACTGATAAAGATGGACTTGTGAGGAAAGTTAAGATTGGTCCTGGGGACCAGAAAATGGGAAAGATGGACAGCATTCTGGCAAGCTGTCTACACAAATCAGAAAGTTCCCAAACCTGAAGCCCTGGATCGACGGTCAGGTACGACACATGCTGCGTACTCGCTCTCTTGCATTCAGATCAGGCAATGAGATGGAGTACAAAGCTGTGAAGTACAGACTGAGTAAAGCCATCACAGCGGCTAAGAGGCAGTACAGAGAGAAGCTGGATGGCTTCTATTCTTCTGCTGACCCCAGGCGGATGTGGCAAAGCCTGCAGCACATCACAGAATATAGGGCCACCACCAACACCATCAGCTCCGCAGGCGGTCTGCTGGAGGATCTCAATCCGCTTTACACCTGCTTTGAGACCCCCCAGACCTCTCAGATCCTCCACACCTCCCAGATCTCCCAGAACCTCTAGACCTCCAAGACCTTCCAGAACCCCCAGATTACCTGACCCTCTCCCCCACCAGCGGTCTCAATAGACCAAGACGCTTTACACAACCAGTCGTCCACACATTCACACACTGGTGATGGCAGCTACATTGTAACCACAGCCACCCTGGGGCGCACTGACAGAGGCGAGGCTGCCGGACACTGGCGCCACCGGGCCCTCTGACCACCACCAGTAGGGTGAAGTGTCTTGCCCAAGGACACATCCAGAGCAACATCACAGACACTCTGGACCCCCTGCAGTATGCCTACTGTCCAACAGGTCCACGTCAGACGCCATCGCTGCTGCCCTTCACTATTCACTCTCCCACCTGGAAAATAATGACTCCTACATCAGGGTACTCTTTGCTGACTTTAGCTCCGCCTTCAACACAGTCGTCCCTCACAAACTCATCAACAAACTGTCTACACCCGGCCTGCACCCCACCCTCTGTGACTGGCTACAGAACTTTTTCACTGGCAGGCCTCTGTCAGGATCGGCAACAGGACTTCAGTCAGCGTTACCACAAACACTGGAGTTCCACAGGGTTGTGTCCTCACCCCCACCCTCTACACCCTGTACACCCACAACTGTGTCGCCTCCAACAAAGACAACATCATTTTGAAGTTCACAGACAACACTGATGTGATCAGTCGCATCACTGGAGGGGACGAAGCGGCTTATAGGAGAGAGGTGGCCGGTCTGGTGTCATGGTGTGAGGACAACAACCTCACCCTCAACACTGACAAAACAAAGGAGATGATAGTGGACATGAGGAAGAAGAAGAGACCTCACCAGCCGCTGTTTATCCAAGAGAGTGAAGTGGAGAGGGTGAGCAGCTTTAGGTACCTGGGCATTCACATCAGTGAAGACCTCACCTGGACACTGAACACCACACAGCTGCTCAAGAAGGCTCAGCGGCGGCTGTATTTCCTGAGGAGGCTGGGGAAGCTCCTACAGCTGCATTGTGGAGACCCTGACCAGCTGCATCACTGCATGGTACGGCAGCACTACTGCTATGGACCGCAAACGCCTGCAGAGAGTGATAACAACTGCGGAGAAGATCACCAGGACCCCGCTGCCCTCTCTGCAGAGCATCTACCATCGCAGAGTCCAGAGGAGAGCTGCCTCCATCCTCAAAGACCCCACACACCCCCAACACGGACTGTTCACACTTCTGCCCTCGAGACGAAGGTTTAGAAGTGTGAAATCCAGCACATCTCGACTCAACAACTCCTTCTTCCACTGCTGTCGGACACCTGAACAGCTGACCTACCTCAACTGCAATTTGCACACTAAGTTCATTTTGCACATAGAAATAATATTCCTTCTGTACACATGAAAATAAACACTTTCTTGAATCTTTGAATCCAAAAATTTGTAGTATTGCACAGACTAACTTCTAAAGTATGTAAAGAGCTGTGTGGTTACAGGTTATTTTGAGTTTAGAAATCATTGATTTTATATTTCTCTTTGCTGTTAAAACACACACATAATTTGGTGGAAATGTAATATAATAGGACACTTTAGGACACTATTGAGGCCACAGTCAACTTTCATTGTGCTCTGGGCTGCAATTGCTTATTAACCCTTTTTTTGTCTTTTAACAAATGTATTTAATAAAGGCATTTTAATACTGGAACCAATTTGCCTCAGCAGTGTCTCTTCAAGCCTATGTAATTCTTTTGTTTAGTCTGAAAACACACTCTCTTTATATTTCCTAGAGTTGAAATTCCCCTAGGTGGCGCTGTTGCATTTTAATCATAACACCCCCTGACCACCTCGCCACAACAGTAAGCATGTGCTTAGTTTTTCATGGTTCAGTGTGCCATCCACAAATTTAAATTCTCTATCATGCAAAAAAGAAAGTCATACATGAACATGATCCAGAAGTGCAGCTGTCTTCTGTGGACTAAAGCTCATTTAAAAAGGACTGAGGCAAAGTGGAGAACTGTTCTAATGTCAGACAAATCTTTTTGTTTGTTTGTTTGTTAGAAAATGTGGATCCTGCATCGTCTGGGATAAACAGTAAAGGGCTTTAACAAGTGCTGCTGTTTTTGCAGCTTGTTATCAACACTCAATTCAAAACATTTGAAGGCGATTACATTACTGCCTATGGAATTGGCTGCTTGCACATCTGGCAAAGCACCATCAGTGCATGGTGCATGGTGCATGGTGCAGAGTTGACATCAGCAAGACCACGCATACTGTATCTATTACAATAGCATGGTTTCACAGTAGAAGTACCTGGGTGTTCAAATGACCTGCCTGCAGTTCAAACCAAAAAACACATCGGATGCATCATGAAACGAAAGATATGACAAAAAGGACCCAGGACTGTGGAGCAGCAAGAATCCTTTGGCAAATAAAAACATTTTGACTCAGTATTTGAATATCTCTGGACTTTTTTTATACATTTCTTTGAAGAGGTATAAGATAATTTATGTTTTGTTCCTGAGTAAATTATTTTCTTGTGCTTTTGAGCTTGATGATGTTTTCTTTGTGTCCAGTCCGTCTCTGTCTCATCTGAGGATCCTGTCTTTAGTGTTTTTTCCCAGTTTATCCCACCAGTTTGTCCCACTTTCACAAACAGGAAACTCAAGCCTGCTTTAATGTTAGCTTATAACCAGCTGTTGTTGTTTAGCTGGTTTTTCGTTGACTGCCTGGAGTTGGAAGCGCTCTAATCTGCTTACAGTAATTAAATAATGGTTAAGCATTCCTTAGTGTGTTAGAGCCCTGACTTTATTTCAGGAGATGAGGTTAGAGGTGAGGAGGAGGATACCTGTCATGCTGTCTCTTTCCTTCGCTTCTTTGGTGACAAGAGCCCTATCCCAGATGATAAAAAGTAGGTATGATCCTTCACATCTTGAGTTTGTCTTACAGACTAAGGTACACCTTTAGAACTTTTGTGTTACATCTTGTGCATAATTTGGAGAAAGACTTGTTAAGACCAGTCTGGAAAAAGACCTGTTAAGACCTGTTTGGAGAAAGACCTGACTACTTCAATCTCTCTGGTTGCTTCTGAAACTAAGGAGCATGTGTTTCATGGTTTTAATTTATGCTAGATTATTCTGATAGTGTCATATATGACACCGACTCACTGTCTTGAATAACTGCCGACAGCCAAACCTCTTTTTCTGGTTTGCTTGATCTCTTTTTTTCTTTTCTCCAGTTCAATGAGGCTGTGTCATAAAGGTGAGTCCAAGAGCAGATTTGACTAAACAATCGTAAATATTAGCATTATGGCAGAAAAACAACCCACCTTGAGGCCACTCCACGGTCCACTCTGTGGTTTTACGACACAACTTAAGCAGGTCAGAGTTCACATTTCTGGGGACAGTCTCTCTGGAGTTGATGATTTTCACTTTACCTTTGAAAACATTACATATTATTACGTTAAACCCCAGCGGGGTTGAGCTAAGAGGAGCAAGGGTGCCTTGTTACCGGAGCTGTCCATCACAGTGAATATGACCCCGCCTCCGATCCCCGCGCACTGTGGGTTGATGATGGAGGTGCACAGCAGCGCAGCGATGGCAGCATCTACTGCAGAGCCGCCTTTCTGAAGAATGTTCCTGAAACAGTTCAGAGAAATAGATCAGGCTGAAGTTCATGTCCCTGTCCCGGCTATTCGCGGGGATAAACCATTATTGCAGTCACTTTTAAAACAAAGTATCCAACTTCATAAAAGTACCACTGAGCATCTGGCTCCGGGAACTTAGAAAGAAAATGTTTGAAAGCGATGCAAGAATACTACGCTTGCGAGCAAATGACACAGAAATCAGCCCTGTTAAAATTGATAGTAGGTTTAAATATTGGTGCAACTTTGGCATTTCCGCATATTGGAAAGCATGACTGTAATACAGATATTGTGTCCAAGGACAGAGAATAAATCTATCTGAAGAACTTCATTCATTCATTCATTCATTCATACATACATACATCCTTCCTTCCTTCCTTCCTTCCTTCCTTCCAGTTAGTAGGTGACCCGCTCTACTACCTCAGCTATAGCCACCCCCATCTCTTTAAACATTTCTTTTCATGTTTGCTTGAAATAAAATATCACTGTTGGTACTGCAGCTTACTGCAACCTAAGTATGCGTTTAAATTTAATGCTTAGAAGAGGCAAAGGGTGATATCCACATGTTGGACCATCTACTATGTGCTTTACCGTGAAACTGGAATTATTCCCCTATATGCCTCTATGTTGTCATTACAGACGATGTCAGTAACAATAGTAATTTGTCACTTAGGAACAAAGCAGTTCTTAGGTCCGGATCTTTGAAGTGAATGATGGGATCCGAGGCATGATATTTTAATCTCTATACCGTACTGTCTGTTGACAATACACACCACATCTGTAAGAATCATAGTTTCTACGTAATACGTCTTTTTCTCAGTTTTGACCAATAAATCATTTAATAGGGAAATGGCATGAAGATTTTATACAGATCACACCGAATTTTGACTTTTATAAAATGAGGGGGGGACATAACCGCACACTTCCATGATGAGACGCTCAGACACCGATGTTTTTTCTCAAATCTATACACGAAAAGTGAGCGCGAGAGCCCTCAGTGTGCCTGCTCGCTGCTGAAGTCAAAGTAAACTTTATTGTCATCTCCGCTACATACAGTCCAGTTTATAGAGAGACGAGACGACGAGGCTCCGGTTACAGCAGTGCAAGTAAACAAACAATAAAAATAAGAAGAGTAAGAAAATAAATATACACTTTAGGACTCGGGGTAAAGGGATCAATAACACTTTAAAATGTAAAACTTACAGTTTGATGATTTAAAATCTCACACACAACCTGTTGAAAGGGGAGGGGGGCCGGCTGCTTCCAAATAGAGCGCATTTCATTCATAATGTTGTAAATTCAAGCCCATTATCTACTCATGATTTGAATCCTGGGTTGTGTGAAATCCCAGAAATAAACCTTAGACAAAGCGAATCTGTGAACTAAGGTGTAGGTCTGTTAGGTTATG
Source organism: Neolamprologus multifasciatus (assembly GCF_963576455.1). Lineage (NCBI taxonomy): Eukaryota > Metazoa > Chordata > Actinopteri > Cichliformes > Cichlidae > Neolamprologus > Neolamprologus multifasciatus. The sequence continues at coordinate 34,587,237 of NC_140450.1, read as the reverse complement.
TTGTGGTGATCCTCAGGTTGGGGGATGGGTGTTCATACTGGAGTGCTAAATTAAAACCAATGGAAGATGGACAAGAAAAGTTCAAAGTCATCGGGTGCAAAGATACAGGTAAGCAGATGTGTGATTGGATAATGGCAGGTCATCCTGAAACAATCAGAATCAGAATACTTTATTAATCCCTAAGGAAATTATGTGCGTTACAGTTGCTCCAAGAAAAAATTGTAAAAATAGCAACAGTAACAGACTAAATGCCAAACAATACATTATGTTACAGATTTTACACATTTAAGAAATAGCACTATTATATACAGATCACGCAATTATAAATATCAAGAATTAACAGAGGTGATTTTAAATAAGTATCAAGAACATTGGCAAGAATATTCCAGAGTAGAAAAGAGCACGTGTAAAAAGGGTGTGACTGTTGCAGTGTTTACAGTGTATCAGATGGAGGAGGTGTACAGGGAGATGGCCACAGGCAGGAATGATTTCCTGTGTCCGTCAGTGGTGCTTTTTGGTCATCTCAGTCTCTCACTGAACGCTCTCCTGTGACTAGCCAGCAGGTCATGGAGTGGGTGGGAGTTATTATCCATGATTGTCCTTATCTTGGACAACATCTGCCTCTCAGACACCACCCTAACGGAGTCCAGCTCCATCCCCACAACATGTGGATCAGTTTATTTAGTCTGTTGGCATCTGTGACCCTCAACCTGCTGCCCCAGAATGCAACGGCATAGAGGATGGCACTGACTACGACACAGATACAACAAGATAACATTAATTAGTGAAAACTTCTGTTTGCGCTTGTTAGCCACTTGGCTATGATAGTAAACAGTAGACACTGAATCTTTTGGACTGTGTTCAGCACAATATTAATTAGTCATTGTGAATTGTTGATTTGTCCGATTCTCATTGTATGACGAATTGTGTTGGCAGTTTGTTAGTCATTTACAAACTATGCATACTGTCACTCTGGGGAGTGTTCGCCCAGGGCGCCAAACCGGCTAGGACTGTCATTGGGGCTAAATAACTATTTATCTGCATCATATTTTAAGAGATCTGGAATAAGCAGGACTTTATCATTGACAAGTTATATTTACAAGGATACAAGTAATCTTTTTTTCCCACTGTCATGTAAAAATATTCCTCGCTCGCCCTGTGTCTTTTATCCTAAAAGCCCAGGTCCTGTACCAGAGACCTGGGCGCTTCAGTGTCCCGCATATTGTCACTGTTCGTAGGACTGGAGTCTTCTGTACAGAGATCTCAGATGTCATTTCTGGGATCACACAGCCTGCACCTGGGGTCTTGCCTGGTGTGGTAGACCCCAGCCGCTACTGATCTTGTGCTTAGGTGTGTTCCTACACGCCTACAGGCTAAGCCTACGCTTGAAGCCACAGGTGTTCGTTAACGGGGGTGACGCGATATCACTGGTATGCATGCATTCATTAAACAGCCCAATAACTCCAGT
>NC_140450.1:34550769-34580769 GCF_963576455.1 Neolamprologus multifasciatus | reverse complement strand
AGCATCTTGTTTAATGATCTTTAAGTACTATGCACACTATTTGCTACAATTTTGTGATTTTGTGGCTGCGGGAGCGTCTATAACCTTAAAGCCAGGCTATTAAACTAACATCCCTGGCTTTTGGCCTCAGTAACCAGCTGCTTTTTTTCCTTTAAGGTGAAAACACCTCTGACTACAATGTTTACTCTAACACCATGCATCATTTTATCTCCTGGACACGAGGCCTTTCCAGTAGTGATCATACTCCCACCAGTCGATCCAACCACCAGTGTCTTCAACTGAGACTTCAGCAGAACTGGAGCCATGGAGGAGGGAGGCTGCTCTCCTGAGAAATACAACAAAAGCCTTGAGTGACAGGAAAAAACTACAATCCACACTCATCACTGTTAAGAGAAAAATGATCACATATAATTGCTTCTGAATGATGTGAAGCAGATGGTGAAGGGCATTTATTCAACCCTGACATGTGCCATTTACTTTTGTTCAGCATCATCAGACACTGATGAATGCTGAAGGAAATGTTGTTTGTTGTTTGTTTGTTTGTTTGTTTGCTTGCTTGCTTGCTTGTTTGTTTGTTTGTTTTACTTTTTTCCTCTGAGGAATGTGTGTTGAAAGGTAACAAAAGCCTTGCTTATAAATTAATTCTAAATAGACTTTATTCATTCCATAGGAAAATAACTGCAGGAAATAAAAGAAACTATTTGTGTCACTAGTTTTGAAATAATCCTCACTTTGCTTCCTCATCTGCACAATGCTCTGCCCTATGCTCGTATTCATAAGTGTAAAATGCATCCTGCTGATCCCTTACCAAAATTAGATATTGTGCAGAAGTCAAACAGCACATCATTGATTCCAGTGCTTGGAGAGAGGAATCTGGAGCCAAATCTGTAAGTACAAAATGCTAAATGAACTACAACACATACAAGTAGAGACATTTTACAAAGCAGCTAAACCTTTTCAATCTTTCAGTTTTAAAGGAAGACACATTTTTGATAGCTGCTTCCTAACAGTAAAACAGATTCATCCAGACACTGACATGTGGTTGATGCAGCTGGTGACAGACACAGCGGATCCATCTTCGGTCAGCACAGACACATGTGTGGTACCCATGCTCTCCAGATACGAGGTGATGCCGTAATACTGAAGATCACGAGTCTTGCTGATCAAGCTCCGTATATTGTCTGCAAAGCTCTGTGATTGCAAAAACAAACGCATTAGAGAAAATAATGAGAGACAAAGACAAACAACAAATTAAAGCTGAATCTTAAAGAGATTTGAGTTCAAAAACCTCTGATACTTATTTGTTTCAAATTTTATGCCTTTTTCTAGTTTGAAATAACCATCAATTTAATAATAATAATAATCATCATCATCATTTTTTGAAACCAGGAGCTTTACTTAAATATATTATCTATATTTAGTGTTTTGTTGCTATTTTTACTCCAGTCAGATCTAAATACTGCTTCCACCACTGTTCGAGCCATAACTAAACCAGTTATTAAATTAAACAGCTCAGCTCAACACATTAAGATTTCAAGAAAATGTCAGTTTGTGATTTCAAAGTGTACATGAGCAGCAGCTCAACAGTCGCGTCTATTGGAACCTTTCATGATGTTGAGGATGAAGGTGAGGAGGGCTCCTCCTGCAGGGGGAAGAGGGAAGTGCATCTGGTACTCTCCCAAAGACACATTCCACGCATCAGTCACTGTAACTTTACACGAGGCCGAGTCCTCTAGTGTGAGGTTTCCTCCTGAGCAAAAACATTGAAACAAATGAATCTGTTGAGTAAAACTGAACACAACGCATCTCATAATCAATACTTTTAATTGATCCAGACAACTCACAGTGTAGCCTGTGAGGGATCATAGCAAATATTCACAGAGCCAATCGCTTTGTTTGTTTGTAGTTAGATCATTGTGCCTGGCAGACATAGAAAATGGTCAGAAAAGAGAGCAGGATGAAACCTGTCTGATTAAACCCTTTTTTATTGTTCTGGTGTAAAACACATCTGCCCCCTGCTCTGCAATCATCTCCAAAGTTTTTATCCAGCTTCTCAAATTTGACAAAATCATGGCTTTTAAGCATGTTCCCAGTTATATATGAATAAAACGTCTTAAAAGATAAGATAAGATAACTCTTTATTGTCATTGCACTGTCATACATAGTACAATGAAATTGGAAAACTGTCCTACGTCGGCACTACATATAACACAACACGACACGATATGACACACCACAACGCAACACAAACAACACAACACAGTGTAATAACTTAGTAATAAAAAAAGAAGAAGAAGTGTATTTGTATTGCACTGATATTATTGCACATTAATTATTATTGCACCTTGTTATAAATATAAATATTATTATTGTTATTGTTGTTTTAAACATTGTTACCTCCCCCCTAAAAAAGTCCAGGGAGGTAGCCAATCAGGTCAGCTATTTGCATTGATCAGGGCTGTTGTCCTGTTGTAAAAGCTGTCCTTGAGTCTATCTGTTCGGGACCTCAGCAGCCTGAACCTCCTGCCGGACGGCAGCAGCTTAAACGCCCGGTGTCCTGGGTGTGTACCGTCCCGTAGGATGCTGCGTGCCCTCCTGAGACGGCGAGTGCTGTACAGGTCCTTCAGGGAGGGAAGAGGATGTCCAATGATTTTTTGGGCCATATTGATGACCCTCTGGAGTGCCTTTCTGTGTGCTGTGGTGCAGCTGGAGAACCACACACCGATGCAATATGTCAGCTTTCAATGGAGCAGAAAGAAGAAAGACAAACATAGTGAGAGAAAACAATCATCCTTTGATCCTCGTATTTTTGAACTCACATTGTGGGTGTATTTCATACCGTAGCAACAGGGTTCTGTCATTTTTAACAGTCTCTGAGTTGTGTTGACCTTGGAGTTGAGGAATAGGGAATCCTTCTCTGGCTAATTTGATGGTCGGCTGAAAGAGTTCAGCCTGTGTGCTTCTGCACTACCTCGAATTTCTCCAGGAACACCAACCAATTTACTATCTGATCAGATGAATAATGGATAGTGCTGGAAGGTAACGCATACATCTGCTCGTGTTTTGAGTATACTCTAAGGTCCTGTCCTCGTATAATTAAACTTTAACTGATTTCTAACCTACTACATCACAAGGAAACACTGTACTTTTTAAATGCTGTGTCCATTCATAACTAGTATGTTAGAGATAAATATTTAGTTTTTGTTCTTTACATTTATTTATTTATTTTGCTATATTTACATATTTGCACTTTTCCTGGTTTAGCTAAGTTTTCAAGAGATGATATACTTGCCTTCCTTTGTATTTATGCAGGCCTACATGTAAGGGTGAAGGAAATTACTCATCTATACATGAGCAGTCTCTGTGGGTATCATTGCTTTGTTCAGCTCACATCTCTCACACATATTATGTTTTATTTTATGGGGTGGCAGTGGGGCGGGGTCATTAACTGTATACAACAATCTACTACTAAAATTAGAATTAGTAGCATTTTGTTTTCAGTGAGTTTCTTATCTCAGTATCTCCCATGGAGAGACTCTGGCAGGCAACGCCTTTTCTTGCACCTAAAAAAGTGGTTGAGATGGAGGAGCATAACAGCAACATGTTAACAGAAACTGAGCTGAGATTCTTGGATGAACTGAAAAACTTCAAACATCAAAGGAAAAGTATATTTTCTTTAAAGCTCAGGTGGAACTTGATGGACTGACACTGAAGGCTCCACACTGGACTTTGAAACACTGGTACATGAAGAGAGGTACCAAGAACAAGAGTGTGCACTGTACACACACACAGCGTCTCAATTCAATGCTTGCTCTTCAGCTGGTGTCACTTTGCAGTTTTGTCTTCCTGCACAAGCAGAGGTTTTTGCTCGGGAAGTAACCGTGACCTGGTTTTCAGAGATTTCTCTAACATTTAGTGAAATATGTGAAACTTTTCTCCCCTACCTAAAACTAAACAGCTGAGAGCATCTTGAAGACAGCAGAGAAAATAGTGGCACTGAGGATTTTGAACTATGGCACTCAATATGCCCTACCTCCACCCTGATTGGAGGATAACTGCACTTACAACACTCATGGACATTACACCTTATTTATAAACCGTATTTCTATTTATACTTCAATGCAACCAACATCCTTACCTCTTTAAACGGTATTTATTATAACCTTATTTAGGCTCAATGTGCAATATCACTGATCACACTGCACCTGCTCCTCAGATGGCATGTATTTATATGTATATATATGTAAGCGTGTATGTGGAAATATGTGTGTGTGTGTGTGTGTGTATGTACGCATGCATACATGTATATATACACATATGTATGTATGTTTGTATGGGTGTATCCGTATGTTTGCAGGTGTATGTATAACCTGTACATATCTTTCTTGTGTAAATGTAAATTTGTGTGTGATTGTGTAAATACTTATGCTATTGTGTACTTCACACGCATGGACAAATGCCAAACAGCCTTTCATTGTTCTTGTAACAGTGACAATAAAAGCTATTCTATTCTTCTATTCTATTCTATTCAAGCGATGTCACTGCTGAGGATTTTTGGACACAGGATGAGTGTGTACACAGATCCTTATTGACTTAGCTGCCGTCTACACTTCTAATTGTACTTTGCTCATGTTTTATTCTGTGTTTTATTTATTATATGTCCTGTTCTAATAAACTTCTTTAGATCTGTTCAGTTTTATTCATATGGCACCACTTAACAATCAACAGTTCTCGTCTCAAAGCGCATTATATCGTAAGGTAAAGATAATCTAAGGACAAATGTTCACTCAGATTCATTCATGACGTGAATGCAATTCTGTAATCAAAGGTGTGTTTTTGGACATAACTGACTACATGTGTATACTGTATCATGAGTGCACAGACATGGATGTAAACCACAAATTAACTGTTTGGCTGAGTCAAAACAACCATAGCAGTGATTCTAGCTTAAAGGTGCTCTGGATATTGTTAAATATGCAAATATGGTTAGGTCCATAAATATTTAGACAGAGACAACTTTTTACTAATTTTGGTTCTGTAGATTACCATAATCAATTTAAAATAAAGAACTTAGGTGCACTTTGCGGGCAATGACAGCCTGAAGCCTTTACTGCAGCAGCTTTCAGTTTCTCTTTGTGGGCCTTTCTGTCTGAAATTTAGTCTTCAACAAGTGAAATGCATGCTCAGTTCAAGAATATTCACCTTCTTTGCTTTAATAAACTGTTGGGCTGCTTTGGCTGTATGTTTTGCGTCATTGTCCATCTGTATTATGAAACACTGCCCAATCAGTTTGATTGCATTTAACTGCATTTGAGCACACAGTATGCATCCCAGTGTCTTTGTGTTGCTGAGTTCACCAGTTTTTTTCTGTATTTCACAGGATGGACCAAACTATACATTTTGCCACTCCTAATATTGTAGCAGTTTCTTGAATGGTTTTTTTTTTTCTGTTTTCGCAGCTTAAGTATGGCTTGTTTCACCTGCATTGAGCGCACCTTTGACTGCATGTTGTTTGTTCACAGCACAATCTTCCAAATGCAAGCACCACACCTTAAATCAACTCCAAGCCTTTTATCTGCTTAATGACATAATGAAGGAATTACCCAAACCTGCCCGTGAAGTAGCCTTTGAGCCAGTTGTCCAAATACCTTTGGTCTCTTATAAAAGACATATGTTTCAGTAAACAGGTTAAAAAAAATAAACTAAACTTGTGTCAGTGTCCAAATATATATATGGGCCTAACTGTACTGTTATTTTTTTTTTCTTTTTGTCAGTATTTGTCAGATGTCCTGTTTAAAGAAAACACTTTAATGCGAGTACATATATACACATTTACATAGCGACAAAGTGACTTCAAAGAAAATAAAAATGCTCAAATTTTAAAGATTGTGAGTTATTTTGTTCATGTTTAGTCGTTTTATGACGAGATGGATGTCATTATATTTTAGTATAGTTTTTGAGTTGAATCCTTCCAGGAAAGGTTGTTTGATGTGCACTGTCATCAGAGATGGGCAGTAACGCGTAATCTGATTACTTTTTTCAGGTAACGAGTAAAGTAAGGGATTACTATTGCAAAAACGGTAATTAGATTACCGTTACTTTCCCGTAGGAACGCTGCGTTACTGCGTTACTAAAACCGTGATTTTTTGCGAGAATGTCTCATGACAGTGACGTAAGCGAGTGTGACGTTTGTGACAACAGCTGTGTGCAGATCAACAATGGATCATATATCGAGTGCAGAGAGAGTATGAGCGTGCAGCGTTTAAAGCGTGGAAGTACTGACCTTACTTTGAGTTTGATTCCATAAAAAGTGACAAAAACATTAGTGTCCGTTGTGCGTGGGAAGAAAACTTCTTTTTACAGAGAAAAAACCCCTAAACTTCCAAACAAGCACCGAGTAGCTACGACGTAATGGGAAACTCACAGAGAAACTCGCGGATTCTTCCACTGACCGCTGCACACCTGCACCAGGGTAAACCTCCGCCTACCCCACTCCTGCTTTACAGGTGAAAATAGAGCAACAGGACCGCTAGTCTTTGACTTTATTTATTTTCTGCTGTGTTTTACTTGCATCTATTTGAAAGACTGAGTGTAAACACAAAAAATATTTTATTTTATGTGCTGGAATGTGCAGAAAATAGGTTTAAATGTTAAACAAATTTCTTCCAGTCAGAGAATGTTGCATATAATTAAGTTTTTTGCTTGATGCATAAAGTTAAAAGATTAAAACTAATAAAACAAGTTTTAAAAAGAGACTTTTCCATTTGATTACATTTTGTATGATGATTATGCAGAAAAAGTAGAATTGGGCTGAAAGATCTATCACTTTATCACCTATTCAGGTTGTAAATCGTGTTTTTAAAAAAGTAACTAAGTAACTAAGTAATTAATTACTTTTAAAAATAAGTAATCAGTAAAGTAACGGGATTACCTTTTTGGGGAAGTAATCGGTAATTAGTTACTGATTACTTTTTTCAAGTAACTTGACCAACACTGAATGTCATAAACTATAACCAGCAAACTATTGCTTTGTGACTGCTGTGGGTGAAATCAAGGCAAGTTGCAATGCATTTTGGGAAATGATGTCTCCAGAAATGTTAAACAGCAGTCGATGGGCGAGCCTTGAGACATGCGGAAGAGCTCCATCAAATAAAATAATCAAGAGACCAAAATCAGAGGGAAGGCGGTTTTTCTTTCAAAGTAAAATAACTGACTACAGTAAATTGAATCTCAAGACATTTGTTAATGGTGTTCCCATATATTACTTTTATTGCCACGGTAATTTATTACTTTTTTCGGAATTATTACTTTTCTTAACATTGTGAGGAAAATGCCAAGACCCTAAATTAATTTATTGAAATCTTACATATCTAACACAATTTTATGCACAAAGGTTAGTGTGTGGTTAATGAGGAAGCTCTTATCATAATAATAATAATAACTATTATTATTATTGTTGTTGTTGTCGTCGTTGTTATTATTTGTTTAGGGACAGTTTTACAGCAGAATCTACGACTGAAAGTCTGCCCTCCTCCACTTACAATTTTAGACTTTTACTTTGAAAGTCGTAACCGGAAATATTTTGTTTGGATATTCCTTTCCTTTCTGTGTTGGGTGGCTTCCCTGGTGGAGCTTTTAGTATTTACATCAATATTATCTGAAGCCTGTCCTCCGCTGCTGTCCTCCACAGACAGCCAGACAAAGATTCCGCCTGTCGGTAGAAAAGCTTCTCGTTTCTGTTTCTTTCTTATTTTCTGTTGTTGGTTCCAGTCACGGCTTCTTTTGTGCATTTTGGAGCTGTTTCCTGTGATGTTGGCGAGTGATATCCGTCTGCCGTGTGCACTGCAGTGGTGCGCAGCTTCGCCTGGAGAAACACCTGTGCGCCGGTCTCTTCTACAAGCCCACAGTCATGAATGTTGAGTAGGTATGAATCTGAAACCCGCCTCAGACACTCAGGTAGAGGGGAGGAAACGTGACCTTAGTCCCGCTTGTTTACCGAGCCTTGTGGAGCGCTACAGCTCATCAATATTTTGGGCATCAGTTTGTAGACAGCTCGATCCCAGTGGCAGCATCCGCGAGTGCTCGGATTGCATTCAAACAGTGGAGCGTTTGGAAGAATGAGCGTTTTATATCGCAGGGTTTGGTGGTCAGTGTGTCCTAAAAGCAGCGAGCGTTTGTCTGTGTGCGTGTGTAGGGGGGGTGTGGGGGCGTCTTGATGGTGTCAGACAGGATGTAGGGGAGGATCTGTTGGAGCAGGATTACCCGACCATTTTTGGTGAGAGCGCAGACTGGAGTTGTGATCACAGTTGACGCATTGCACTCCTCGCATTCTGGCTGCCGGTCCCATTATCATTATATAATCACACTCATGTAATCGAGCCTTTTTATTATTGTTATATACTCAGCATCCGATTCCACAGACTCCCCCTTCTCCTTCCTCCCCCCGAGGATCCATTTATGCAGCTCCTGCTGAGCAACCTATGAATGCCAAATTCTAAACGTGGGTGGGTATCAGCAACTGTTTACGTTTATATAATTCACTCTTCCGAGCGCGTGCGTGTGTGTGCATGCGCAAAAAAATAGAAAAGGGGAGAAATTTGAATTAAATGCAGCGATGTACCCATGACTCATGATTTTATGGAGAGGAGAACAGGGGTGTGTGGGTGTGTGTGTGTGAATGGGGTGCAGTTGTTTTGAAGTCAACAGTGTGTGGGTGACTTCCAGCAGCTGTGTTTAACATGTGGTGGATCCAGGATGGTAAGTTTTTGTCAGAGAGGCAGGTGTGTCTCACACAGATACAAAGCAAAGTGTAACGAGTCCCACGTCACACCGTAAACAGAGTTTGGCGCACCGATGGCGCCGTCCTCCTGCTGTGAATTCTGTATCCTCCTGTCTTCTCATGGCCCCCCTTTTCTCTCCCTTCTGTCTTTGTTTTCCAGAGAACCGATAACCCTAAGGCGTGGTGTCTGTCTGCATTTGTCTGAAAGAGCAGGAGAGGCAGCAGCAGAAATACCACACGGCCAGACACCATGCAACGAGAAACCTTCGCTCGCTGCGAAGTGCTGAAATGTTGGGCCTGAAGAGCGAGCGTGTCAGATTGAATCAGCAGGCTGTTTCCATCATGGAGGGGCGATAAGAGCTGCTTGACACTAGACCCGTGGCCCTGCGTGTGAGTGTGTGGTTTACGGCCACCTTTCAATCACAATCGAGAAAAGACACATTCACTGATCCTTCCCCGCCATCGTTTTGCGTTTCCTACCGATTCAGCGACCCAGAAGCGAGCCAGAATGGAGTGGTCACTAGAGAGCGTGAGGGAGATGGTGGCTGGAGGGATGCAGTCTATAAGGGAGTGCGAGATCTGTGCTTTTGCCATAGCCATGTGTGTGCTGCTGCTGTTTATGTGGTACTGTTATCGGGTGGGCCGGGAGCACGGCTCTAGCCCTCTGCGCGGGAGGTATCTAGCTGGCACGGGACGGATTGGAGGTGTGGTGGGGGGCTTCATGAGTTCAGACTGTCGCAGCAGGGGGAAGGGAAAGCACGGATCCATGCTGGAGGAGCAGAACGGCTTCGCTTTCTGTCAGTCGTCAGAGTGCTTCCGCTGCACCAGCGCTGGAGAGAGCCTGAACCAGAGGCTCTATCACAGCCTGCAGGAATACGCCAAGCGCTACACCTGGTCAGGGATGGGCAGGGTGCACAAAGGAGTCCGCGATCAAGGCCGGTACCTTAACAGCCGACCGACCATCCAGCGGCCAGAGGTCTTCTTCCTGCCCGACCTGCCGTCAGCGCCTTTCTTCTCCAGGGAAGTGCAGAGACATGACGTGGAGCTGCTCGAGCAGAGCTTCCCTGCACTCCTGGCTGAGTTCGAGAGCATCTACCACCAGCCTCCGGGTCGCAGCGGCTCCTCCCTCCCGCCGGGGTGGAAGGCCAACAATACTCCTCGCGGGCAGTGGTGGACCTACTACCTGGTCAACCAAGGCACCCCTCTGGTTCTAAATGTCAGGAGATGTCCCCGAGCCTGGAGGGTGCTGGGCCAGCTGCGCACCTTCATCTCCAACAACGTGTTTGGGAACGCCTGCTTCTCAGTACTGACGCCCGGGGCGCTCATCACCGAGCATTACGGCCCGACAAATGTCAGGCTCCGATGCCACCTGGGTAAGAGATTCACTGAACTGGAACTAATGAGTCTCAGTGTGATTTTTAAGCCAACGCAACAGCAGATGATTTCAGTGTATTTGTAAGGAACGACGCAGAGAATCAGCTGCTCTTGAAAACCTGAATTCTCTCGAGTCATGGAGGCAAAAGGCTAAAATGTTGTGTTATGCTAGAAAATGTTTTCATGCAGCTGAGCTTTGAGTCCCTTTCCATCTGTACCCTGTGAGATGGCTCTGAATAGTCACGTTTATTGTTACGTATGCAGTCGTTTTAGTGAGAGCATTTAGAGCAGCGTGCTGTAAGGACACAGGGCCCTTTATGACCTGTGCATTAGGCCGCCTGAGCAGTAGAATCCAAACAAAACAAATGTTTTAAGTGCATTTATTTCTGAGCTATTCTAACGACACATTGGCTCGTTTATTACTTTGTCGTTTTTTTGGTTTTTCGTCTTTTTACCGACAGGTCTCAGAGTGCCCCCGTCCTGTGAACTTGTGGTTGGTGGAGAGCCGCAGTGCTGGTCTGAGGGCAGCTGTTTGCTTTTCGACGACTCCTTCCTTCACAGGGCTTTCCACGAGGGTAAGAAGTAGGGATGCAACGATACCAATTTTTTCAAACCGATACTTGGATCTGAGTACTTGCCGATACCGAGTACAAAAACCGATACTTCTACCACACACACACAAATGCAATGAATTGGAAGACAGGTTTTATTTTATTCTCTGCCGATAAAAAATAATATCTTAATAAAAATGACCACAAAAAAATTTCAAGTGAAAAATAAGCACTTCTGTTAAATTATTGCAGAGTGTCCATATTACAAACAAACAAACAAAATAACGAAAGTATTTGGCATTTGACGAACGAACTCCCCATCTGCCCGTGGATCATCAGTCCACTGTGCCGTTAAACCAAGGACTTTGTCTTTACCTCTTTAGAAAGTTTTGGCACCATTATCTCCCTGATGTGTGGGCGGCTGGGACTTTCATATCGCAGCTCGAGTATGCTGAGAAGACGGTTCAATCCTCTGTTTTCCACGACCAGCATTGGCTGGTCATCCAGAGCAATAAAATGAGTCAGAGCCTCTGTTATTTTAACTGCTCGTGGATTTTCTCTTGACATTTTTCATCGCTTTTCCAAAACCTGAGTTAAAGTTGTCTGGTCCACACTGCTGACATTTTGTTTAGCCTAGCTACAGCAGCTCCAGTTTCTCTTTTTTATCTGGAGCTGCCAGTCTCACTCGTCTAACCCTGTGCCTGTTTAGCACGGGATGTCCCCCTAGTGGCCAATCTAAAAAACTACAACAGAAATGATAAGCCACCCTCTGATTAATGAAATAAGTTGGTATCGGTTCGTGGTATCGGTTAAGTTTTCCGAGTTAACCGATACCACATTTTACAGTATCGGTCCCGATACCCGATACCAGTATCGGTATCGGTGCATCCCTAGTAAGAAGGCATTAAAATTCAATCTTGGCTTAGGTTGTGTCGTTTTATTTATTCTAAAAGAGGATTGGCCTAATTCAATCCAGCAGCTAAGGTAGTTGTAGAGCCTTTTAATGCGAGTCTGTTATAGATTTAAGGTCACAACATCGATTTTGTTTTTATGCACGCAGGGAGCCAGGAGGACGGCCCCAGGGTGGTTTTCATGGTGGACCTGTGGCACCCCAACGTGGCCGCCGCTGAGAGACAGGCTTTGGACTACATTTTTACACCGGGCCGTTTAGAGGACAGGGAGGGGAAATAGGTGTGTGTGTCCAAGTGAGACACAGATTTAGGGAGGTGTGTGTAGTAGGAGAAGCAGCCCTGTTTTTTCTTCTTTTCTTTCCTGCCTCCAGACCAGCTCCCACACTCACTGTGTACATATTCTCCAGCTCATACAGTCTTGCTCTTAACTCCTCTTAGCACATGACCAAACATTGGGCCTCTTTTATCAAACACTTTTTCTCTGTCTAATTGTATAAAATGCAGCCATATTTAAACGTTTTTTTAAATAGAGGTTAGTAGGTGCACGCAGCCATTTTTATTAATGTGTAATAACACCATAGCAGGGACCTTTTGGCTCATTTCTTGCTGTGGTTTTGCTTTATTTTGAATCACTGAATGTTTATTTGAGTACAGATGAATGACGTCACCGAACAGCAAAAAATTGGGGATTTTATCTTCTGCTTGCGTCACATTTATTTTAGTTTCTGCTTTTAAAAATTCCAGCAGTATGCTAACATGGGGCAAAGTAATAACGCGTCACTCTGTCGCGCAAGTCTTTCACAGCACACGTCGGTCCATAAGTCAGTCTGACCTGTTATCTCCCAAAGAAGTGAAGTCATTCTGCATGAATTAAAGACGCCTCGCTTCCTTCGAGGCCTTAAGAAAGGCAAATGGTGACAACATCTGTTAACTCATTTTTAACTTCATAATATTTTTCTGTAACGCCGCTAGAGTGGCATTGTTGAACACATCCTTTATTTACACTCCGTCTGTTTGAAGCAAGCCATTTTTAAGAGTCACAGTTCTGTCTGTGCCTAAGGTGACCAAATAAGGAAAACCTTGTCGAGATGATGTCAGTCGAGCAAAATAGTACAAAAAACTTTTGGGAGCAAAGCATTTAGAGCTGTGTGAATGCTGAACCTCTGCCCTAAACTGATTACTTTCCCATAACTTTGCCTCATTACTTAAACCTTTGACTGTGTTTGTTTTGGCAATACCAGTTTTTTATATATAGCGTAGTGTACACTCACTGTCCAGTTTATTAGGTACACCTATTCATGTGCTCATGAACCCATATTAGCCACTACGCCCATCTGGACACAATCGAGGCAGCCTCTGTGTGTTCAAACTGAGCTTCAGAATGGAAAGAAAGGCGATTTAATAAATTGAAAGTGTCATGTTTGTTGTGTGCCAGAAAGGCTAGTGTGAGGATTTTAGAAACTCTAGTTCACTGTAGTCAAATGACCTCCACATTCACCAGAGCTCAATCCAAAAGAACCCCTCTGGGATGTAGAGAAACAAGAGAGTAGTGTCATGGACGTGCCAAATCTGCAGCAACAGTGTGATGCTATCATGTCAATATGGACCAAATGCTCTGAGAGCACCTTGTTGAATCTGTGCTACGAAGAAAAGCAAAAGGGGGATCCGACCTGATGAATCTAATAAAGGGTTTGTTTCAGAAAAGATTGAAGTTCTGCTTGAAAAGCTGATAATTCAGCGTTTTATCATTCAGCTCAGCTGTCAGAGGGTTTCATTTATAGTGACATATAAGACACACTTTTTCCTTTTTATTGAATGTTAACGTATTGTTATTGATTGTAATAATTTATATGAAACCGCCACATGGTTAGTGATGGAGTAAAGGTGAAGAAAAGGCTCCGGTGTTTGTTGGCGTACTGTGCAAACTGTTGTGAGACGCACATCAAGACACATTCAGCCATTTGTACAAAATGATTTAATAAGCAGTGCAGGATCCTTCTGGAAATCTGATTTGGAGCTGGGTGCCGTGTTGGATTTCTGTAGTATTCCCGACCCAACCGGCAGCCGATACGGGAATAGAAATGGATGGCGGATAGAGCTGTAACAGCGTTAGAGCAGCTGCAGAGGAATGTTGTCTTTGCTTGTCAGCAGTAAGGCGAACAGATACATCCATGCGTGGTTTGCTAACTGAGGTCCAATGCCGATCATGACGTGAATGTTTACAGACGCAGCTAATGTCTCTGTCCCAGCTCCTGCCGGTGTGCTAGTCCGTCGTGCTCCTCTTTGGAAACTCCCCCCCGCTTTCACGAGACATGGTTAGGCAAGCACATTTTTAGATCCGAGTGTGTGAGTCGACCCGTGCCGTACCACTGGAGATGAAGTGTTTTTGGTAAATTTACTAAACTCTTGTAATTTGGTTGCATTTGATATGAGGTTTGTATTTCTGTAAATAAGGTTGAGGTAAAAAACAAACAAACAAAAAACACAAAAAGCAAAAAAAAATCGAATGGTCTCAGATGTTTGTTCTTTTTTAAACGATTGTCTTCGATGCTTCAAACTTTTGTGTTGTCCTGATTTCTTGCTAAAGTGATTGCATTTCATTGTCCACTTCAAAGAGCCATCCATGAGGTCATTTTGATAGATTAAATTAGTATATTCTGTAAAATGTTTATAAAGTAAAGCTCTGATGTTCTGTGATGGGTTTATATTTCCCTTTTCTTTCAATCACTGTAATTTTGCAGCACTGTATCTATTCTCAAGGCCACAGTCTTAACTCTTTAACAGCACTTGATGGATATATGTGCACAGTCTAAAAGCTAGTGAAAACGAGTCTTCAGCAGCTTTACTAGTCCACTGCAATTCAAGGTACCCATCAGTTCTAATGTTTACAAAGGCGTGATCATTTCCGAGCTGTCGACGGCATCGGATGACGCTGACGCTCAGCTGTCAGTGATCGGGTTCGAATCATGAGCGCTGTTAATCCATCTTAGAGAATGAAAACTGTCATTCCTGAAGCTTTCTACATGATGATGGGGCAACCGTTTTGTTTACATTTGGACTGAGGATTTGTTCTTTGACACCTTCTTGTGTGAATTTTGAACAGTATTTCTGTACATTTAATAAATGGTCGAGTATCTTATTTAACCAGCTGGTGTCTGAATTCTCACTTGCACGCAGGAGTTACAGATGGGAGTCGGAGGTAGGCAGAGAAAACTTGTGTGAAGGATAAAGTCTTATGGTTTTTTACTTGCACAACACAAAGCAAGAGTTTGTTCCCTGTTGTCATCTAGATGCAGTTTTATACTTTTGGCACAAGGAGGCATACCAGTGCAACAATGTTGTCACTGTTTTCTGCTTATGACAGTTATTTCCTTTCAAACTTGTTACTTGTATATGATGTCAAGTCAGAAACACTGTGCCACAATGCAAAAATGTCAAATGAAAAAAAAATCGTGTGTCTCCTATGCAGTGCTGTGCAAAAGTCTTGAGCCATCTCTCATGTCTAGGGATGGGTATCGTTTAGGTTTTATCCGATACCGATGCCAAACCGGTACTTTTGAAATGGTGCCGGTGCTTAAACGGTGCTCAAACCGGTGCTTAAAGAATAGAGAACACAAAATTGATCCAAAAACCTCTCATGTTCAGCTGTTTTTTTGTAAAAAGATAACAATGTTAGCCTTTTCTGCAGCTATGGGGCATATATGGCATCACTCTTGGTTGGAAGCAGCTTAAACAATGGAAAAAACACAAACTTTGTCCAAAAACCTCTCATGTTTAACTGTTTTCTACTTGTTCTTTGGTCATTTTAGCCTTTTTGTCCAGGGTGAAGGGAGTATCTGCCATCAAACAAGAAGACAGCTGCATGTAGCTATGATGATGTTTGCTAGTTCACCTTACATACATTAATGTAATAACGTGGTTAGCCTACTCAACGTAAATTACACACGAACAACATTAAGCTACTCACGCAGAGAAGAACGGCTGCTGCTGCATCCTCATCATTTCTGCTACACTGGCAGGGCTAGGGGCCAGGACTCTCCTCTTCGGGTTTTTGGGGGATGTTGCTAACTCCGGGTCGATAACAGGCACCACACCTGCAGTAGATGTGCTCGGTGTGAGGTCTCGCAGCAAGCTATCAAATACGGCGCATTTCTTGGCTTTTAAAAAAAACGCTATGCGTCGCCAGGTGTTTCATCAGATTTGAGGTGTTACCTCCTTTGACAGTATCACAGTATCAGCTTAAAGCACTTGTTGCAGCTGCTGAGTTTGCATCTTTTGCTGTGAAGTACAGCCAGACTTTGACCGCTTCGCCTTGGGCATTTTTAATCTGTAGCTCTGCTCTAAAAGAACGTACGTACCTGGACCCGCCTACTATCCTCGGAAACGTAAAATGATTGGCTAGAATCTAAAGTGTATCACAGCTCAGGAAAAAAAAGCACCGAAATGTGCGCTGCTTTTCGGTCTGGCTACTACCGTTTATGTCAGTACCGGACACCGGTACCCATCCCTACTCATGTCTATATTTTGTTTCTAAGCAGCCAAACTTTCGTGTAATTTTTAAAGTGGTCCAGTCTTTCTGAAGGTCATTCAAAGTTTTTCTTTGGACATTGGCTGCTTTTTCACTCATTTTCAGTACAGTCCTTGTTTCTGACCAGAGAGGCACATAACTCAAGTAGATAACAGACAGCTTAGCAAACAGCCACTTTGGAATTCTATCTTTAGGCACTTTATTACTAGCAGTCTGTCACAAAAACACAATTTTTTCCCATTTCCCATGTATTTTTGTTTATCGATGATAGATGCCAAAGATAACACAAGAAGCCTGGAGAGCTATTCTTGAAGACCACCTAAAGACATGACAAGAAGAGAGTTCAGGCTGAGTTAACGAATAAAGGCGGTCATGCCAAATACTGACTTTCAAGCTTGTTAGAATTGTACAAATCCTATTTTTGCCTTATATACTGTATTTATATGTATATTTGCACACGTTTCAATTAAATACTCCACCTATTTCCCCTTCTCCTGGCAAAATATAACGAAATGAGTGACTTTTGCACAGCACGGTAGATCAGTGTGGTTTGTATTTGTAGTACCTCTCTAAAGTTTCATTCGTGTTTCCATACGTGGGCTTTATAGCTCTGATTGTTCCAGGCCTGATGCCACAGAACAGGAAACACAGTGGTTGTCTAAGCTGCACCCTTCACAGGCACAACATTGTCATAGTAGTCTGTGCAGTAATAGTTGGTGTTGGTGGAAGGTTAGACCACCTTTAAGATTATATAGTTATTGAAATGTAAGCAACATGTATACAAACAGGGATTATCAGTGGATAAAAGATATATGCACTGCACTGATGTCACTGAGTCAAAGAAAAATGCAATAATTAAGCAGGTAAGTGCAAAAACATACAAAAAATCTTATAATTCAAACCAGGAACCTTCCCTTCTTGCTGTGAGTAAAGTGTGCTAACCCCTGCCAGCTACTGTCACTTCACTGCACTGAAGTTCCTGGTTTGAGACCTGGCTGAGGCCTCTCTCTGTGAAGTTTGCATGTTCTTCCTCCATGAGTTTCCTGTGGGTAATCTGCTTCCTCCCACAGTCCATGCTTTTCCCATAATGAGATAAACAAAGCACCTAAAGTTTATTAGTATATAACATTGTATCAGTGAGGTTAAATCTGGCTCGCAGTCCCAACTCCTGTGATTGGTCAGTAACTCTAGAACAATGCTATAAAAATGCTACTTTATTGCAATCAGTTCCTTTTGGTGGTCACAATGACGCAACAGGAAGACAATCTAAATCCATGTGTAAATATGTTTATCTGTCTATGTGGCAGAAAGTGTACACTGAAAAAAAGGGATTGGCCAGCTCTTGGATTTACGTAAGCATCTTGCGTGTATTTAACACAATTGCCTCATGCTTTAAAGTTAGGTGTAACTATATAGTGTAGAAACTACATGATATGCAGAGAGGGTGGATTAAATTGTTCGTATCATGTTCAAGTGAAGTAAGCCAATAATATAGCAATGTTAAATCCCGCGACACTGCACGGGATTTCAGTCTCGCACTCTTTTTTGGTATACCAAAAAAAGTAAATTGGGTGGTTGTTACATTAAAAAAGTCTACCTTGTAATTTGAACACAATAATTTCATGTTTCTATGAACGTAATTAAATCATGTAGGATTTGCATGGAATTCAAAAACTTAATTTGTTCTTGTTGAGATGACAGGATACAATCTAGTAAGAGCGGTTAGTTGCTGAACTCATGAAATTCACAAGATCGCACAAGATTTCAAACTGCAGGAAAATCAGTGGAGTTATAAGAGGCAGAGAACTACACACACACCACGTGCATGCTATTGCTATTTATTGTGGATTAACCTGTCAAGGATAAAAACAAAAGAATTCTGCATCAAACACAGGAAATCATAGCTTTCCTGTGTTTCCTAGATTGTTGGCATGGTGGTGAGTGCTGTTGCTTCACAGTAAGAAGGTCCTGGGTTCAAATCCACATTCTGGCTAGTTTGCAGTGGTTTCTCTCTGGGTATTCTGGTTTCCTCCCACAGTTAAAAGTCATGCAGCTATTAGAGTTAGGGTTAATTGATGATTCTAAATTATCCGTGAATGTAAGTGTAAATGGTTGTTTGTTTCTATGTGATAGACTGGTGAGCTGTCCAGGGTGTACCCTGCCTTGTAACCTATCACTTCAGGGTTATTTCCCAGCTCTCCTGCAACCCAGAGGATGGTAGTCATTGTAAATCCATTCAATTTTTTATGGTAACCAGGATCTAGACTTTGTTGAACATTATGTAATATGAAGACAACATGTAGTATTTAAGTGACCAAGTAGTATTGGGGTACAAGTTATTGAATAGTGTTGACATAAAATGACAAAATTGTGAAGGATTAAAATATTCCAAGAGCTCAACTTACTTCATCTGAACATGTTTCAATCGCGTTTTAGAAACACAAAATTCACAGGTTTATTGAATATGAAAAAGTTGTGTTGATTTAACTCAGTTGTTTAAGTTTCTGCCAAAGCAAAACATTTGTGTGCAACAAATGTCCACTATTGAATCAAGTAAATCCAACATGGCCTTTTTTTCAGTGTAGGGTCTCACACTTCCTTTGTCTAACACTCAACTTTTCAGAGTAAAAGAGTTAGAAAACGGCGCAAACCACTGTGAGACATGTGCGGGGGAGTTCAATTCTCAAAACTGGAATAATCTTTTGTTTTACATAAGAGCTTACGGTGCATAATAATGCTTTCTTTTTATTCCTTCTTCCTCTGTTGATTGTTTGGGCAGGTTACGTTAATAAAACATTAGCAACATAACTTTTTATAGGGTTTAAAGTTTTATGTTTAGGACGAGGTGGATCCAGATCCCGACGCCCCCTCCCACCACCTTGACCATTACATAATTTTCGAGGATGCTGGCCAAAAACAAATTTGAACCACACCCGCTCTAGCCACGCCCCTGATGGTGCAGTTTTAGGTAAATATTATCCAAATGCGTAGTTCTGTCATTAATTAAAGCTCCTGTGATATTTATTCTCCACTTGTTGTGGTTCACGTTATTATTTTTAGAGTCTTTGAATTCAAATTTAAGGAGCAGATTAGTATCCGTTATTTCCTCACTGAAAACTAGAGCACCGTGTTGTCTTGGGATACTACCATCCTCACCTACATCACCGCCGATGTCACACAAACAGACATTCACATCAATGAGAAGGTGACGCGCTCTGCAGCCTCTGTTCCACTGTCTGTGCGCGCTCCGGCACCGCTGCCGCACAGCAATCAGGTGGTAGCTCAACTTGAAGCGAGCGGGCTCTGCGGGAGAATATGTGTCGACAATGGAGAGAAAACGGCAAATGGTGTCGATGAGCAGCCCGCGCACAGAGACCGGACCAGATTCGCCGCGATGAGCACCCCCTTTCCAAAATCTGATTCCACGACCTCTTTACTGAAATCGTCTTCGGCCGCGAGGAGACCGACACACCTCCCAGAGCACACGGCAGGAAGCCAGAGAAGTCAGCACCACCATCAGCACCACCATCAGCATCACAACCAGCGTCCCGCCGCGCTTCTGAGCAGCAGTAGCAAAGCCGAGGAATCCTTCTGGTCGGCCGAGTGCGACGTCAGTGCCCGGAGACCCCTGTGCCATCCCTCCCTCGTCGGCAGCCAGGACAGTAGTAATAATGCAGCCACTCGGGGCAAGTGCAAGTCACATGCTCCTCACAGCCAAGTTTCCGCTCCGCCGGAGCCGAACGGAGATGCAGGCCGAAGTGTGAGGGAGCGCTCCAGGACATCAAAACACCGTCACCACCACCGCAGGAAGCACAACCGAGAGGAGCGTCCGGCAGCAGCGGGGCCGGACGAACCGGAGCATCCCCGTCGCTGTCACACGCACTCCCGCGCGGCCCCCAGGGTGCCCTCTCTGTCGGACAGCAATGACGACAGGGTTCCCCTCTGCGAGCCGAGGGACCGCAACGGGGCCCGTGCGGCCAACAGCGGCGGTCAGGTCAGCAGTCCATCCCCGTCCTCTTACTCCCTGGTCCCGCTGTCCAGCAGGTCTTCTCGTCGCTCTCGGAGGTCCAGCGCTGCTTCTTGTGCATCAGATATTAATTTACGCACCATCCTCAATTCACTCTTTGGGCAGGTAAGGCCCTGAAATATACGGGAGCGTTAAAGCAGTAGTGTGGTCTCAGTTAGAACACAACAGCTGGGTGAATGTCATTTTACAAGCTGTGACAGTGACCGGTATGAAAATGATTATTGATTTTTTTTTAACCCTGCTAGAAACCTTTTTTAAAAGAAGACTATATCTGCATTGATTTCTGAGGCTTCTCTGCTGAAGGCCGCCTTGTTGTTAGTATATTTTTATGCATGAGGTGCACACAGATATGAAGCAGTGAAGTGTACACGTGGCTTCCCTTGAGTCCTGTGATGCTGTCTGCAAACACCGACACTGCTGGACGTACAAGAAAAAGCTTCATCCAAACATCTCATTTCTTATATAATCTTACAGTTCGTCCTCCTACAGGTTTGCTCAGTCCTGTATGGGCCAACATCAGAGAGGTGAAAATCTCACATGTGTTAATGTGTATTTGTTCAAAGGGAAAAAAAGGGGGGGGGGGGGGGACTCATTCATGTTCCAGCATCAGTCTGTCAGGCACACTGCTGCGTTTTCTGTTTTGTGACTGAAGGAAATAAAATTGATGTTCCTGCTGATGACGAGGGGGCTTCTATTTTGGGCGACAAATCTATTTATACAGAAGAAAGGAGTTCAGCCTAATGTGCTTGGATTTTTATCAGTGCTGCACTTTTGCTCATTTGGTGTGTGTGGGGGGGGGGGGGGGGGGGTATGTATAAAAGCAGCCAGGTTTCATTTTACACCGAAAAATCCGAACTAAGCTCCAGGTAATGATGTTTACTGAGGACATTTTCCTCTTCTTTCTCTTCCACAAAGGCCAAGAGTTTATTTGCTGCTTTTATAGTGTTTGGGTTTTAGTCAGATTATGAATCAGGGAGTGATTTCCATACGTTGCCAAAATAGGCCGATCTCGGTCGTAAAATAAGCTCAGCACCGGAACTTGGAGATCAACCTTTGTGGCTTCAAGAGAAACATTTTCTATTGCTTTGTAGTACAAAAAGCCATTTCTACAAATAACCCGTGAGTCAGTCTGTGAGCAGTTCTATGAAAACATTAGCATGACCCGAAAGGGGGCTTTGATGAGACAGCTACAGACGCAATGATGGGCAGAGATGTAACGCATGGTTTGAGCGATGCACATGGTGCCTCTGGTACATACAAAGTAAGCAGGATTTACATTGCACTGATTGTAAATGTATGTTTAGCAGCACAGAAGAGAAACACACATGAAAATGAGCACTTACACGTGTAGATTTACATTTCACTGCAATGCTACATGTGGACAGTATTCCTGCCACTCACAGTCTTTCAATATGTGTCTCTTCCATGTGGCTGCTGTAGGCAGGCATGGACCTTCCTCTAGCCTGCAGAGGGCAAAGGATGATGTGTGGGTGTGTGGGTGTGTGTGGTGTGTGGGTGTGTGGAAGGCAGAGAAAGAAAAAAAAAATCAAAATTCATAAAATATAAAAAGGCCATAAATGAATTCAAATGCAATCTGAAGGCTGGACATTGACAAACTGTTCTGGAGCGAGACTTCATCCGAGGAGGAAAACAAAGCTGTAAATAGGTCGTCGCAGAATGTTCCTCCAAACTTGCCTGCTACAGATTTTCCAAAGCCCTCCCAGAGTGCATGCAACCCATGACGTAAAGGTGCACTCGCCGGCTTTACATCTGTTAATGCTTTGTTGTGTTTTGCTGCAGGAAAGTTTACGCCATTTCTCTCATTTATTCTCGTGTTTGGAGGTCTGTTATCTGTTTGGAGCCGTCCGTGCTGTTATAGTAGTCTGGTTAGTGTGAAAGTCAGGTGAAATATTGCTCACACGTCTCCTTTTCCTTGCATAATTCTGTTTCCTTCTTTGGTCCATCCACTTCCCGCCCTCGTTTATGTTCTACCCCTACCCCCACAACTCTCTCTCACTCTTTCCATATCATTGCTGGTCTTGCTTTTGCTACAGTCCACAGTGCAGAACAGCATCCTTCACAGTTTCTCATTCGGCTGTAGGAACAGGTTAGAAGCCCGGGCTTCATGGGTCTTGTTGAAAACCAGAGTTTACACTCCTCTCAGAACCAGAGTGCAAGCTTAACGGAGAGACGGCCCTCATGGTCCTTTTCGGTGCCTCTTCTTTCCTTTGGTATGGGAAACTGCTTAGACTGGCCTCTGAGAACGGTAAGCCCGCGCTGCTGCACTCTGGCCTTTCTCAGCTTCCTTCATAGCTCTTGTACTAGCTACAGTAGCACTTGCAACTTGGAAGCAGATGCACTGCTGCATAGGTGGTGCATAGTTTTCTGCAGTTTGTTTCTGTCATTTTATTGCAAATGCTCATGGTAGTGCAAGAAGCATGCACCTAATTATTAATTAGATGATTTTAGCCCCCACCCCCCCTCCACACACACACACACACACAGAAAAAGCAAAAGAAAGAAAAAAGAAGAGAGTTTGATGTTTAATTCTGCAGATGTGCGTGCGCTGCACTGCTTTGTAACCTTGCTCTGGAGTATAGTTTGTTAAACTCAAGTCAGGTTGATGGTTTCAGAAACTTGCGGATCTTTGTTACCATCCACAACTGC
The DNA here is from genome assembly GCF_963576455.1 of Neolamprologus multifasciatus. Classification (NCBI taxonomy): domain Eukaryota; kingdom Metazoa; phylum Chordata; class Actinopteri; order Cichliformes; family Cichlidae; genus Neolamprologus; species Neolamprologus multifasciatus. The sequence continues at coordinate 34,557,932 of NC_140450.1, read as the reverse complement.
TTTCCTGTAGAAGACATGACGTCACGATGTCTGTGTGTGATCAGTATATGTGTAACCTCTTCCCCGGTGCTTTCACTCGCCTTTTCTCTGCGTCTGTGTGTGTGTTTACTGTTCCAGTGACACTGTATAGGTGTGAGGTGCCAGTCGTAAAATGTGGCGAGTAAACTGTTATGAACGATGAGTGGAAAGTTGGCAGGCATGCTGGTTTATTGATGTATTTACCTTTCAGTCGTGTCTTCATATTTTCCACATTGTTTCTATTGCATACACACTTGCACCCCACCACACACACACACACACACACACAGGCAGTGATATATAATTCTTAGATAGGTATTATTCTACTCTGCAAAGCTCAGCTGTGTCATCCCTCAAAGTATACAGGAGGTTTTCTCATGTGAGCTCACGATTCCCCTCTCAACTTGTATCTTTGTCCCATTCTGCTGTGTCTCTGCACCCCTCTGGAAAGATGCTCCAGGATGCTGAGCGGAGAGTCAGAGTGGTGCTGTCCTGTGAGGAGATGGGCCAGTCTGGGTATCTTGGGTCTTATCAGGACTCCATTGTTTCGGTGACACAAAACTGCGTTCTCGTGAGCAACATACTGGGACAATCCTGTGTCTTCCTGAGTAAAGGCATGGCAAAGTGCAGGCAGGCTGTACGTAAGTCTGGACAAAAATTCCTTCCTGTCAGAGAAGCTGTCATTTCTGCAATTATTAAAGAAGCTGCAACTTTATTGTACATCATTTTCAGCTATAAGTGTGGTGAAGAAGAAGGTCGGAAAGATTAAATGCAATGCATGTAACCCAACAACAGTCCAAACATGTGTCACGCGTGGCTAACCAGCTGTAGCAATGCAGACACACCTTTTCTCTGTCTCTCTTGTTCTCGCTTTAACATCAAAAATCTGCATGTTTGTGCAGCGAGCGCACAAAATATTACAGCAGCATTCTGACATACTGCTCCGCTTGTCAGGTTCATGTGTAGCCGGAGCTGGATTAGTTAGCTTAGTGCCAAGATTTAAAAAGAAGGGCAAACATCAAGCCTGCTCCTGTCCAAAGATAACAGCATACGCCTCCCAGCACCGCTTAAGCTTCTATTAATTAACGTGCTGCAGCTTGTTTACTCGATCCATATAAAAAAGTATTTAAAGGGGGGGGGGGGGCATGTTGTGGTTTTAAAGGGGACCTATTATGCTTTTCCATTTTTGCAGTATAGTGTATAGAGGTGGCACGGTGGCTGGTGCTGTTACCTCATAAAAAGAGGGTTGTGGGTTTGAATCCAGCCTTTCTCTGTGAAGTTTGTATGTTTTCTCTAGGTACTCTAGCTTTCTCCCACAGTCCAAAAGCACGAATGAGGTTCAGTTAATTGTTGATTCTAAAGTGACTGTAGATGTAATTGGTTGTTTATCTCTATGTGTTATTCTTGCAGCAGTCTGCCAATCCATCAGGGTTAGGTGTATCCTGGGATGAGCCTCAGCCCCTGTGACAACTCTGAATTTGATGAGCAGAAGAAAATAGATGGAGAATGTGTATATGTAGTGTAGACATTGCTAGTTCAAGTTGGACTCACTTTTAAGTCAGAACCGATTTAATTCTTTATGGCACAGATTCATCAAGGTGTGGGGAAGTCAGAGATTTTGATCCATATTGAGATGAGAACATCACACAGTTGCTGAAGATTTGTCAGTCGCACATCCGCGATGAGAGTCTCCTGTTTCTCCACATCCTAATAGTGCTCTTATGGATTGATATCTGGTGTCTGAGGAGGCTATCTGACTACAGTAAACTCATGTTCATGTTCAATAAACCAGTTTGACATGATTTGAGCTTTTTGGTATCATCAGAAGATGGGCACAACGTGCACAACTAGGGATGGGTATTGATAAGATTTTCACGATTCAGATTCCATTTTCGATTCTGTTTAACGATTCGATTCTTTATCGATTCTCTTATCGATTATTTTTTTTAAAAAAGGAGAACACTAAGGTCAATTAGCTTAGATCTTTGTTTTATATCTTCTCTTTGAACAAGATAGAAATTTAAGAGTAACATGGCCTTACAAACCCAACAGTGAGATCTTAACAGATCCAACCTACGGCTCTTCAATGGGGTGTCACAGGGTCCCCAGGAAAAAAAATTGTGAATGTAAAATAATAAAATAAATATTCTTCTGTAGCAATTACACAAGAATATCCAGTAATGTCCCTGCCTACAATTAAACACATTCACTTACCGAAAATCGGGGGCATCTGCTGTGGCAAATGGGTGCAAGCCTTTTACCACAAACTTAGTCACTGCTCGGTGACGTTCGTCTATCCTGGCCTGAAAGGAGACGCTACCGGTAGACTGTAGCAAGAACTGCCAGCATCTGAGCCAGACTCTCTGTCTCTCTCATCATGGTCACCTAAACGCACAGTAATGGCAGGTTTGTAATAAGGCAGATCGCGCTAACATAATCTGCACTGTTAGTTGATTATTTACCTGCCGTATTAACGGGAGAGGACGTGCAAACGTTACCGCTGCTGCTGGGTTGAGATTCACGAGTCCGGAGCGGAATTAAAAACACGACATTCATTTAAGGTCATCGCGTGTTTTGTGAGCAAATGCTTTTGCATATTCGTAGTGTTTCCTCCCTTAAATGAAATATCTACTTTACAAGTATTGCAAGTTGCCCTGTTGTCATCCGTTCTCGTAAAGTATAACCAAACTTTTTAGCGTTTGAGCCGCCATGTTTCCTGCCAGGTAAGCGACGCTCCGCAACGTGGTGACGTCATTCGGGGCGACTGGAATCGATAAGGGAATCGTTTGCAAAAATGGCAAACGATTCCAAGGAATTGAAACAGTGGGAACCGGTTCTCAACAAGAACCGGTTTTCGATACCGATCCCTATGCAATACTCAGGTAGGCTGTGGTGATTATATGCTCATTTGGTCCCAAAGGACCCAAAAGTGAGCCAAAAAATACATTAATATATTCAAATTCCTTACACCGTTACACCACCAGCCTGAACCTTTAATACAACGTAGGATGGATCCATGCTTTCATCCATGTTGTTTAGGCCAAATTCTGATCTTTCACAGCAGAAATCGTGGCCCATAGTCTGTTTGTTGTTTTTTGGTTTGTTTTTTGGTTTATTTGGGCAGCAGGCTGCCAATTATTTGTTGTTTTAAGGGTTAGGGTGGGAACAAGATTGAAATTTTGGAATATTCTGAAGCATTTTGTGTTATTGTATACATTGTATTGGAACCTTTGTCTAATAAAAACACCTTTGAAAGAAAAAGAAAGAAAGAAATTGTGGCCCATCATGTCAGGCACGGTTTTTCCAGTACTGTTACACAGTTTTGGGACCCTCAGTTTCCTGTTCTAAGCTGACCTGAGTGGCCCCCAGTCTGGTCTTCTACATTCAGAGATGCTCTTCTGGTTGTAACAAGTTTTTATTTGAGTTTTTGTCGCCTTCCTATCAGCTTGAAGCAGTCTGGCGATTCTCCTCTGGCCTGTGTAATCAATAAGGTGTTTTCATCCAGAGAACTACTGCTTACTGCATATTTTCTCTTTTTCAGACCAGTATCTATAAAGCGAACCACATAAAACACAGTTGTGTGGGGAAAATCCCAGCAGATCAGCTGTTTCTAAATTACCCAGATCAACCTCTGGTACAAACAACCTTGTGGTGGCTAAAACCTCAGGCTTCAGACTGCTGTAAAAACTCTCTTTCTGAGATAAACAAGGTTTTTTTCTTTAACTGAATTATTCACAACCACTCCAGCTGAGTCCAACAAACATATAGAGCTGGAATAAACATAACTTTTAGGGAGGTTATTTGCTATACTATTGCTAGAGCAGCAAGTGCACTTCAACACACTGTAAAGAAAAGGGTGTGATGTGTTACTTGTGAGTTTTCGAGGGTGATGGGTGGATTTTGTTCTTTCAGACAGATTGAGGCTAGCTGTTCCCCCCCCCCGAGTCAACATATTTATCACACAGACATGAGGATGATGTCATTGTAATTTATCTCTTGGCAAGAAAGGCAAAAAGTTTTTATTGCCTTAAATGTCAACCTATTCCTGTAAGAACACAAAATCCGCAGCTCGTGTATTTTCCTGTCTGCACCGTGGTGACTGATCGTGATTTGCATAAAACAAACAAGCGTCTTTGAAACGTTTTGCTCTGATGTGTTGCACTGCAAAGAAGTTCAGCTTTTTCCGTAACATAAGTATATTGGATAACCGATAATGGTTGATGTATTAGCAGTGACTGATTGACACAGGCTTTGCTCGTGGAGTGCACGTGCATTCATGTTGGGTTTGCTGGTCCTCTGGGCTCATGTTTCTTCTTTGTTTTCTATGTCAGTTTTTTCCCTTCAGGCCCAACGTCAGCCCTCAGTGTTGTGTTTAGACTTCACACGACTCCTGCTGTTAACCCCTGAGGACTCTGGGATACGTCTGCCTCTTTCTCTGTCCTTTAAAGGTTGCACTTATTGTAAGCCACTGTAAGCAAGCAGGAAAAAAATAGAAACCCAGCTATGCTTTATAGGAATTGGCCTATTTATGCCAGAAGTTTGGTCATCGCGACATGAGGTCGTTTCCAATCTGCTCTCACATCTTTACTTTAGCTGAAGTTTACTGTTATGGAAAATGCTGCTGATTTAGAGTCAGGCGTCACTCAAGTCACAGCACTGTCATCAGTATGTCTACATAGAGCACATATGCAGAAGAATATTTGATATGATGATGATGATGATGAATGTTTTCTTCGCGGATTGTAATTTTGATTTTGTGCTGTTTTTTCTCAACAGGACAGAGAGCTGAGGCCAGAAGAGATGGATGGTAAGTTTCCCTTTACTTAATGCTGTCACTTTCTTTCTTTGCTGAGGCCATTAACATAAACGAAACAGAGAGTGAAAAGATGAAAGAAATTATTCAAATCCTTCATAACATAAGTCTAAAATTACTCCCAGGATTTGTAAATGGAAACAACGTGCAAATGAAAGGGCTAGAGTCCAGATCGACGCACAGACGCTACAACCCCAGTCTGCTGTGCGAAAATGTGAATAAAAACAAAATGCACATCTGACAAACAAATGTTATATTCACAACAGAACATAGAAAACATGTCGAATGTTTAAACTGAGGAAATGGATCGTTTTAAGAAAAAATATGAACTCTTTTTAAATTTAATAGCAGCAACACATCAACGCATCCCCTCTACGTTTAACAACACTCTGTAAATGTCTGCGAAGTGAGGAGACCAGCTGCTGGACCTTTGGGAAAGGAATGTTGTCCCATTCTTGTCTGATATGTGATTCTAGCTGCTAAACAGTCCTGGCTCTTCCTCGTCATATTTTCCATTTCGCAATGTTTCCGATATTTTTTAAATATGTGAGGTCATCCTATTCAGACGATGCCTGGACCATATGCTGATCTAAAACTCATATATACCTTTCAGCATTGACAGTGCGCTTCCAGGTGTGCAAGCTGCAAATTCTAGAATAGAATTCAATTCAATTCAATTCAATTTTATTTATATAGCGCCAAATCACAACAAAAGTCGCCTCAAGGCGCTTCATAGATACAGAGAAAAACCCAACAATCATATGACCCCTATGAGCAGCACTTTGGCGACAGTGGGAAGGAAAAACTCCCTTTTAACAGGAAGAAACCTCCAGCAGAACCAGGCTCAGGGAGGGGCGGGGCCATCTGCTGTGATTGGTTGGGGTGAGAGAAGGAAGACAGGATAAAGACATGCTGTGGAAGAGAGACAGAGGTTAATAACAGATATGATTCAATGCAGAGAGGTCTGTTAATACATAGTGAGTGAGAAAGGTGACTGGAAAGGAAAGGAAAAACTCAATGCATCATGGGAATCCCCGGCAGCCTACATCTATTGCAGCATAACTAAGGGAGGATTCAGGGTCACCTGATCCAGCCCTAACTATATGCTTTAGCAAACATATAGAATAGAATAGAATAGAATAGAATAGAATAGAATAGAATAGAATAATCCTTTAATTGTCCCACAAGGGGAAATTTGGTTGCAACAGCAGCCAAAAAGACAAATATACAAACAAACAGTACACACGGAACAGAAACATACACAATTTTTCTTACATATTTACATTAAGGACAATGGTTACTATAAACAGAGAGTACTGTACAGTTATTAAATTAAATAAAAATAACTACAGGTAAGAGGCAAACCAGGTTGTAGTGCGAATCGGTTAATTAACTTATTGCAGTTACAGCGCAGATGTGAACATCTGTTTGTTGGGAGCAGTTCTGATTGTACAGTCTGACAGCTGCAGGGAGGAAGGACCTGCGGAAACGCTCCTTCATGCATCGAGGATGCAGCAGTCTGTCACTGAAAGAGCTCTGCAGTTCAGCAATATAGGCTCCTGCATACCGTTAGAGATGCAGGCTTTTAAACTGGGTGCTGATAACAAGCTGGATGGTCCATGGCATCCATGTTTTCGAAAAAGTATTATAAATTTTGATTTGTCTCATACTTTCAGTGTAAATGAGCTGTAGCTAAAAGTAGAGAGACGTGTTCTGGATCATGTTCGCGTCTTCTTCGTTTTTTGTTTTTATTTGTTTAGGAACATTTTTATGCAACAAGATAAAAAAAAAAGAAAAAGAAAAAACAGAAACAATATGAGGTCATGGGAGGATAACATACGCACATCCACATATGCTTCTTCTTCGTTTTGGCAGAACGTTAACCTGATTCGGAGGATGGCAGGGTGAACTGTATTCATAGATACTGATATCTGAGTGATTTTGGAAGCCCATGCACTGATTTCCTGTTTTTATGGACATGGCTACTCTCAGTCTCTTCGACCATTGGTTTGTGGACTCATTTTGATGCTCTGAGTTCAATATTTTGACTATTATTACTTTTTGCTTTTTTGAACCATATGTGAGGAGCGACTGGTGTTTTTGAGCAAAAACAAGGATACGCCACATCATACTTTGATTTATTAGCAATGCAATTTCTAATGAGACAACAATTTACTAAATGAACATCCTGGTGTAATAAATGAGACCCAAAACTAGGATTTTAGTCACCCCGTTCTGGTCATTTGTAAGAATGGATAATTAAGGCAATTTTGCCCTTCCACTTGCTCTATACTTGTACAGCTACAGCCATCTTTTATATATACCATCTAGG
>NC_140450.1:34470802-34550669 GCF_963576455.1 Neolamprologus multifasciatus | reverse complement strand
TGCTTCCTCATCTGCACAATGCTCTGCCCTATGCTCGTATTCATAAGTGTAAAATGCATCCTGCTGATCCCTTACCAAAATTAGATATTGTGCAGAAGTCAAACAGCACATCATTGATTCCAGTGCTTGGAGAGAGGAATCTGGAGCCAAATCTGTAAGTACAAAATGCTAAATGAACTACAACACATACAAGTAGAGACATTTTACAAAGCAGCTAAACCTTTTCAATCTTTCAGTTTTAAAGGAAGACACATTTTTGATAGCTGCTTCCTAACAGTAAAACAGATTCATCCAGACACTGACATGTGGTTGATGCAGCTGGTGACAGACACAGCGGATCCATCTTCGGTCAGCACAGACACATGTGTGGTACCCATGCTCTCCAGATACGAGGTGATGCCGTAATACTGAAGATCACGAGTCTTGCTGATCAAGCTCCGTATATTGTCTGCAAAGCTCTGTGATTGCAAAAACAAACGCATTAGAGAAAATAATGAGAGACAAAGACAAACAACAAATTAAAGCTGAATCTTAAGAGATTTGAGTTCAAAAACCTCTGATACTTATTTGTTTCAAATTTTATGCCTTTTTCTAGTTTGAAATAACCATCAATTTAATAATAATAATCATCATCATCATTTTTTGAAACCAGGAGCTTTACTTAAATATATTATCTATATTTAGTGTTTTGTTGCTATTTTTACTCCAGTCAGATCTAAATACTGCTTCCACCACTGTTCGAGCCATAACTAAACCAGTTATTAAATTAAACAGCTCAGCTCAACACATTAAGATTTCAAGAAAATGTCAGTTTGTGATTTCAAAGTGTACATGAGCAGCAGCTCAACAGTCGTCTATTGGAACCTTTCATGATGTTGAGGATGAAGGTGAGGAGGGCTCCTCCTGCAGGGGGAAGAGGGAAGTGCATCTGGTACTCTCCCAAAGACACATTCCACGCATCAGTCACTGTAACTTTACACGAGGCCGAGTCCTCTAGTGTGAGGTTTCCTCCTGAGCAAAAACATTGAAACAAATGAATCTGTTGAGTAAAACTGAACACAACGCATCTCATAATCAATACTTTTAATTGATCCAGACAACTCACAGTGTAGCCTGTGAGGGATCATAGCAAATATTCACAGAGCCAATCGCTTTGTTTGTTTGTAGTTAGATCATTGTGCCTGGCAGACATAGAAAATGGTCAGAAAAGAGAGCAGGATGAAACCTGTCTGATTAAACCCTTTTTTATTGTTCTGGTGTAAAACACATCTGCCCCCTGCTCTGCAATCATCTCCAAAGTTTTTATCCAGCTTCTCAAATTTGACAAAATCATGGCTTTTAAGCAGTTCCCAGTTATATATGAATAAAACGTCTTAAAAGATAAGATAAGATAACTCTTTATTGTCATTGCACTGTCATACATAGTACAATGAAATTGGACTGTCCTACGTCGGCACTACATATAACACAACACGACACGATATGACACATCACAACGCAACACAAACAACACAACACAGTGTAATAACTTAGTAATAAAAAAGAAGAAGAAGTGTATTTGTATTGCACTGATATTATTGCACATTAATTATTATTGCACCTTGTTATAAATATAAATATTATTATTGTTATTGTTGTTTTAAACATTGTTACCTCCCCCCTAAAAAAGTCCAGGGAGGTAGCCAATCAGGTCAGCTATTTGCATTGATCAGGGCTGTTGTCCTGTTGTAAAGCTGTCCTTGAGTCTATCTGTTCGGGACCTCAGCAGCCTGAACCTCCTGCCGGACGGCAGCAGCTTAAACCCCGTGTCCTGGGTGTGTACCGTCCCGTAGGATGCTGCGTGCCCTCCTGAGACGGCGAGTGCTGTACAGGTCCTTCAGGGAGGGAAGAGGATGTCCAATGATTTTTTGGGCCATATTGATGACCCTCTGGAGTGCCTTTCTGTGTGCTGTGGTGCAGCTGGAGAACCACACACCGATGCAATATGTCAGCTTTCAATGGAGCAGAAAGAAGAAAGACAAACATAGTGAGAGAAAACAATCATCCTTTGATCCTCGTATTTTTGAACTCACATTGTGGGTGTATTTCATACCGTAGCAACAGGGTTCTGTCATTTTTAACAGTCTCTGAGTTGTGTTGACCTTGGAGTTGAGGAATAGGGAATCCTTCTCTGGCTAATTTGATGGTCGGCTGAAAGAGTTCAGCCTGTGTGCTTCTGCACTACCTCGAATTTCTCCAGGAACACCAACCAATTTACTATCTGATCAGATGAATAATGGATAGTGCTGGAAGGTAACGCATACATCTGCTCGTGTTTTGAGTATACTCTAAGGTCCTGTCCTCGTATAATTAAACTTTAACTGATTTCTAACCTACTACATCACAAGGAAACACTGTACTTTTTAAATGCTGTGTCCATTCATAACTAGTATGTTAGAGATAAATATTTAGTTTTTGTTCTTTACATTTATTTATTTATTTTGCTATATTTACATATTTGCACTTTTCCTGGTTTAGCTAAGTTTTCAAGAGATGATATACTTGCCTTCCTTTGTATTTATGCAGGCCTACATGTAAGGGTGAAGGAAATTACTCATCTATACATGAGCAGTCTCTGTGGGTATCATTGCTTTGTTCAGCTCACATCTCTCACACATATTATGTTTTATTTTATGGGGTGGCAGTGGGGCGGGGTCATTAACTGTATACAACAATCTACTACTAAAATTAGAATTAGTAGCATTTTGTTTTCAGTGAGTTTCTTATCTCAGTATCTCCCATGGAGAGACTCTGGCAGGCAACGCCTTTTCTTGCACCTAAAAAAGTGGTTGAGATGGAGGAGCATAACAGCAACATGTTAACAGAAACTGAGCTGAGATTCTTGGATGAACTGAAAAACTTCAAACATCAAAGGAAAAGTATATTTTCTTTAAAGCTCAGGTGGAACTTGATGGACTGACACTGAAGGCTCCACACTGGACTTTGAAACACTGGTACATGAAGAGAGGTACCAAGAACAAGAGTGTGCACTGTACACACACACAGCGTCTCAATTCAATGCTTGCTCTTCAGCTGGTGTCACTTTGCAGTTTTGTCTTCCTGCACAAGCAGAGGTTTTTGCTCGGGAAGTAACCGTGACCTGGTTTTCAGAGATTTCTCTAACATTTAGTGAAATATGTGAAACTTTTCTCCCCTACCTAAAACTAAACAGCTGAGAGCATCTTGAAGACAGCAGAGAAAATAGTGGCACTGAGGATTTTGAACTATGGCACTCAATATGCCCTACCTCCACCCTGATTGGAGGATAACTGCACTTACAACACTCATGGACATTACACCTTATTTATAAACCGTATTTCTATTTATACTTCAATGCAACCAACATCCTTACCTCTTTAAACGGTATTTATTATAACCTTATTTAGGCTCAATGTGCAATATCACTGATCACACTGCACCTGCTCCTCAGATGGCATGTATTTATATGTATATATATGTAAGCGTGTATGTGGAAATATGTGTGTGTGTGTGTGTGTGTGTATGTACGCATGCATACATGTATATATACACATATGTATGTATGTTTGTATGGGTGTATCCGTATGTTTGCAGGTGTATGTATAACCTGTACATATCTTTCTTGTGTAAATGTAAATTTGTGTGTGATTGTGTAAATACTTATGCTATTGTGTACTTCACACGCATGGACAAATGCCAAACAGCCTTTCATTGTTCTTGTAACAGTGACAATAAAAGCTATTCTATTCTTCTATTCTATTCTATTCAAGCGATGTCACTGCTGAGGATTTTTGGACACAGGATGAGTGTGTACACAGATCCTTATTGACTTAGCTGCCGTCTACACTTCTAATTGTACTTTGCTCATGTTTTATTCTGTGTTTTATTTATTATATGTCCTGTTCTAATAAACTTCTTTAGATCTGTTCAGTTTTATTCATATGGCACCACTTAACAATCAACAGTTCTCGTCTCAAAGCGCATTATATCGTAAGGTAAAGATAATCTAAGGACAAATGTTCACTCAGATTCATTCATGACGTGAATGCAATTCTGTAATCAAAGGTGTGTTTTTGGACATAACTGACTACATGTGTATACTGTATCATGAGTGCACAGACATGGATGTAAACCACAAATTAACTGTTTGGCTGAGTCAAAACAACCATAGCAGTGATTCTAGCTTAAAGGTGCTCTGGATATTGTTAAATATGCAAATATGGTTAGGTCCATAAATATTTAGACAGAGACAACTTTTTACTAATTTTGGTTCTGTAGATTACCATAATCAATTTAAAATAAAGAACTTAGGTGCACTTTGCGGGCAATGACAGCCTGAAGCCTTTACTGCAGCAGCTTTCAGTTTCTCTTTGTGGGCCTTTCTGTCTGAAATTTAGTCTTCAACAAGTGAAATGCATGCTCAGTTCAAGAATATTCACCTTCTTTGCTTTAATAAACTGTTGGGCTGCTTTGGCTGTATGTTTTGCGTCATTGTCCATCTGTATTATGAAACACTGCCCAATCAGTTTGATTGCATTTAACTGCATTTGAGCACACAGTATGCATCCCAGTGTCTTTGTGTTGCTGAGTTCACCAGTTTTTTTCTGTATTTCACAGGATGGACCAAACTATACATTTTGCCACTCCTAATATTGTAGCAGTTTCTTGAATGGTTTTTTTTTTTCTGTTTTCGCAGCTTAAGTATGGCTTGTTTCACCTGCATTGAGCGCACCTTTGACTGCATGTTGTTTGTTCACAGCACAATCTTCCAAATGCAAGCACCACACCTTAAATCAACTCCAAGCCTTTTATCTGCTTAATGACATAATGAAGGAATTACCCAAACCTGCCCGTGAAGTAGCCTTTGAGCCAGTTGTCCAAATACCTTTGGTCTCTTATAAAAGACATATGTTTCAGTAAACAGGTTAAAAAAATAAACTAAACTTGTGTCAGTGTCCAAATATATATATGGGCCTAACTGTACTGTTATTTTTTTTTTCTTTTTGTCAGTATTTGTCAGATGTCCTGTTTAAAGAAAACACTTTAATGCGAGTACATATATACACATTTACATAGCGACAAAGTGACTTCAAAGAAAAAAAATGCTCAAATTTTAAAGATTGTGAGTTATTTTGTTCATGTTTAGTCGTTTTATGACGAGATGGATGTCATTATATTTTAGTATAGTTTTTGAGTTGAATCCTTCCAGGAAAGGTTGTTTGATGTGCACTGTCATCAGAGATGGGCAGTAACGCGTAATCTGATTACTTTTTTCAGGTAACGAGTAAAGTAAGGGATTACTATTGCAAAAACAGTAATTAGATTACCGTTACTTTCCCGTAGGAACGCTGCGTTACTGCGTTACTAAAACCGTGATTTTTTGCGAGAATGTCTCATGACAGTGACGTAAGCGAGTGTGACGTTTGTGACAACAGCTGTGTGCAGATCAACAATGGATCATATATCGAGTGCAGAGAGAGTATGAGCGTGCAGCGTTTAAAGCGTGGAAGTACTGACCTTACTTTGAGTTTGATTCCATAAAAAGTGACAAAAACATTAGTGTCCGTTGTGCGTGGGAAGAAAACTTCTTTTTACAGAGAAAAAAACCCCTAAACTTCCAAACAAGCACCGAGTAGCTACGACGTAATGGGAAACTCACAGAGAAACTCGCGGATTCTTCCACTGACCGCTGCACACCTGCACCAGGGTAACCTCCGCCTACCCCACTCCTGCTTTACAGGTGAAAATAGAGCAACAGGACCGCTAGTCTTTGACTTTATTTATTTTCTGCTGTGTTTTACTTGCATCTATTTGAAAGACTGAGTGTAAACACAAAAAATATTTTATTTTATGTGCTGGAATGTGCAGAAAATAGGTTTAAATGTTAAACAAATTTCTTCCAGTCAGAGAATGTTGCATATAATTAAGTTTTTTGCTTGATGCATAAAGTTAAAAGATTAAAACTAATAAAACAAGTTTTAAAAAGAGACTTTTCCATTTGATTACATTTTGTATGATGATTATGCAGAAAAAGTAGAATTGGGCTGAAAGATCTATCACTTTATCACCTATTCAGGTTGTAAATCGTGTTTTTAAAAAAGTAACTAAGTAACTAAGTAATTAATTACTTTTAAAAATAAGTAATCAGTAAAGTAACGGGATTACCTTTTGGGGAAGTAATCGGTAATTAGTTACTGATTACTTTTTTCAAGTAACTTGACCAACACTGAATGTCATAAACTATAACCAGCAAACTATTGCTTTGTGACTGCTGTGGGTGAAATCAAGGCAAGTTGCAATGCATTTTGGGAAATGATGTCTCCAGAAATGTTAAACAGCAGTCGATGGGCGAGCCTTGAGACATGCGGAAGAGCTCCATCAAATAAAATAATCAAGAGACCAAAATCAGAGGGAAGGCGGTTTTTCTTTCAAAGTAAAATAACTGACTACAGTAAATTGAATCTCAAGACATTTGTTAATGGTGTTCCCATATATTACTTTTATTGCCACGGTAATTTATTACTTTTTTCGGAATTATTACTTTTCTTAACATTGTGAGGAAAATGCCAAGACCCTAAATTAATTTATTGAAATCTTACATATCTAACACAATTTTATGCACAAAGGTTAGTGTGTGGTTAATGAGGAAGCTCTTATCATAATAATAATAATAACTATTATTATTGTTGTTGTTGTCGTCGTTGTTATTATTTGTTTAGGGACAGTTTTACAGCAGAATCTACGACTGAAAGTCTGCCCTCCTCCACTTACAATTTTAGACTTTTACTTTGAAAGTCGTAACCGGAAATATTTGTTTGGATATTCCTTTCCTTTCTGTGTTGGGTGGCTTCCCTGGTGGAGCTTTTAGTATTTACATCAATATTATCTGAAGCCTGTCCTCCGCTGCTGTCCTCCACAGACAGCCAGACAAAGATTCCGCCTGTCGGTAGAAAAGCTTCTCGTTTCTGTTTCTTTCTTATTTTCTGTTGTTGGTTCCAGTCACGGCTTCTTTTGTGCATTTTGGAGCTGTTTCCTGTGATGTTGGCGAGTGATATCCGTCTGCCGTGTGCACTGCAGTGGTGCGCAGCTTCGCCTGGAGAAACACCTGTGCGCCGGTCTCTTCTACAAGCCCACAGTCATGAATGTTGAGTAGGTATGAATCTGAAACCCGCCTCAGACACTCAGGTAGAGGGGAGGAAACGTGACCTTAGTCCCGCTTGTTTACCGAGCCTTGTGGAGCGCTACAGCTCATCAATATTTTGGGCATCAGTTTGTAGACAGCTCGATCCCAGTGGCAGCATCCGCGAGTGCTCGGATTGCATTCAAACAGTGGAGCGTTTGGAAGAATGAGCGTTTTATATCGCAGGGTTTGGTGGTCAGTGTGTCCTAAAAGCAGCGAGCGTTTGTCTGTGTGCGTGTGTAGGGGGGGTGTGGGGGCGTCTTGATGGTGTCAGACAGGATGTAGGGGAGGATCTGTTGGAGCAGGATTACCCGACCATTTTTGGTGAGAGCGCAGACTGGAGTTGTGATCACAGTTGACGCATTGCACTCCTCGCATTCTGGCTGCCGGTCCCATTATCATTATATAATCACACTCATGTAATCGAGCCTTTTTATTATTGTTATATACTCAGCATCCGATTCCACAGACTCCCCCTTCTCCTTCCTCCCCCCGAGGATCCATTTATGCAGCTCCTGCTGAGCAACCTATGAATGCCAAATTCTAAACGTGGGTGGGTATCAGCAACTGTTTACGTTTATATAATTCACTCTTCCGAGCGCGTGCGTGTGTGTGCATGCGCAAAAAAATAGAAAAGGGGAGAAATTTGAATTAAATGCAGCGATGTACCCATGACTCATGATTTTATGGAGAGGAGAACAGGGGTGTGTGGGTGTGTGTGTGTGAATGGGGTGCAGTTGTTTTGAAGTCAACAGTGTGTGGGTGACTTCCAGCAGCTGTGTTTAACATGTGGTGGATCCAGGATGGTAAGTTTTTGTCAGAGAGGCAGGTGTGTCTCACACAGATACAAAGCAAAGTGTAACGAGTCCCACGTCACACCGTAAACAGAGTTTGGCGCACCGATGGCGCCGTCCTCCTGCTGTGAATTCTGTATCCTCCTGTCTTCTCATGGCCCCCCTTTTCTCTCCCTTCTGTCTTTGTTTTCCAGAGAACCGATAACCCTAAGGCGTGGTGTCTGTCTGCATTTGTCTGAAAGAGCAGGAGAGGCAGCAGCAGAAATACCACACGCCAGACACCATGCAACGAGAAACCTTCGCTCGTGCGAAGTGCTGAAATGTTGGGCCTGAAGAGCGAGCGTGTCAGATTGAATCAGCAGGCTGTTTCCATCATGGAGGGGCGATAAGAGCTGCTTGACACTAGACCCGTGGCCCTGCGTGTGAGTGTGTGGTTTACGGCCACCTTTCAATCACAATCGAGAAAAGACACATTCACTGATCCTTCCCCGCCATCGTTTTGCGTTTCCTACCGATTCAGCGACCCAGAAGCGAGCCAGAATGGAGTGGTCACTAGAGAGCGTGAGGGAGATGGTGGCTGGAGGGATGCAGTCTATAAGGGAGTGCGAGATCTGTGCTTTTGCCATAGCCATGTGTGTGCTGCTGCTGTTTATGTGGTACTGTTATCGGGTGGGCCGGGAGCACGGCTCTAGCCCTCTGCGCGGGAGGTATCTAGCTGGCACGGGACGGATTGGAGGTGTGGTGGGGGGCTTCATGAGTTCAGACTGTCGCAGCAGGGGGAAGGGAAAGCACGGATCCATGCTGGAGGAGCAGAACGGCTTCGCTTTCTGTCAGTCGTCAGAGTGCTTCCGCTGCACCAGCGCTGGAGAGAGCCTGAACCAGAGGCTCTATCACAGCCTGCAGGAATACGCCAAGCGCTACACCTGGTCAGGGATGGGCAGGGTGCACAAAGGAGTCCGCGATCAAGGCCGGTACCTTAACAGCCGACCGACCATCCAGCGGCCAGAGGTCTTCTTCCTGCCCGACCTGCCGTCAGCGCCTTTCTTCTCCAGGGAAGTGCAGAGACATGACGTGGAGCTGCTCGAGCAGAGCTTCCCTGCACTCCTGGCTGAGTTCGAGAGCATCTACCACCAGCCTCCGGGTCGCAGCGGCTCCTCCCTCCCGCCGGGGTGGAAGGCCAACAATACTCCTCGCGGGCAGTGGTGGACCTACTACCTGGTCAACCAAGTCACCCCTCTGGTTCTAAATGTCAGGAGATGTCCCCGAGCCTGGAGGGTGCTGGGCCAGCTGCGCACCTTCATCTCCAACAACGTGTTTGGGAACGCCTGCTTCTCAGTACTGACGCCCGTGGGCGCTCATCACCGAGCATTACGGCCCCGACAAATGTCAGGCTCCGATGCCACCTGGGTAAGAGATTCACTGAACTGGAACTAATGGGTCTCAGTGGTGATTTTTAAGCCAACGCAACAGCAGATGATTTCAGTGTATTTGTAAGGAACGACGCAGAGAATCAGCTGCTCTTGAAAACCGAATTCTCTCGAGTCATGGAGGCAAAAGGCTAAAATGTTGTGTTATGCTAGAAAATGTTTTCATGCAGCTGAGCTTGAGTCCCTTTCCATCTGTACCTGTGAGATGGCTCTGTAATAGTCACGTTATTGTTACGTATGCAGTCGTTTTAGTGAGAGCATTTAGAGCAGCGTGCTGTAAGGACACAGGGCCCTTTATGACCTGTGCATTAGGCCGCCTGAGCAGTAGAATCCAAACAAAACAATGTTTTTAAGTGCATTTATTTCTGAAGCTATTCTAACGACACATTGGCTCGTTATTACTTTGTCGTTTTTTTGGTTTTTCGTCTTTTTACCGACAGGTCTCAGAGTGCCCCCGTCCTGTGAACTTGTGGTTGGTGGAGAGCCGCAGTGCTGGTCTGAGGGCAGCTGTTTGCTTTTCGACGACTCCTTCCTTCACAGGGCTTTCCACGAGGGTAAGAAGTAGGGATGCAACGATACCAATTTTTTCAAACCGATACTTGGATCTGAGTACTTGCCGATACCGAGTACAAAAACCGATACTTCTACCACACACACACAAATGCAATGAATTGGAAGACAGGTTTTATTTTATTCTCCTGCGATAAAAATAATATCTTAATAAAAATGACCACAAAAAATTTCAAGTGAAAAATAAGCACTTCTGTAAATATTGCAGAGTGTCCCATATTACAAACAAACAAACAAAATAACGAAAGTATTTGGCAGTTGACGAACGAACTCCCCATCTTGCCCGTGGATCATCAGTCCACTGTGCCGTTAAACCAAGGACTTTGTCTTTACCTCTTTAGAAAGTTTTGGCACCATTATCTCCCTGATGTGTGGGCGGCTGGGACTTTCATATCGCAGCTCGAGTATGCTGAGAAGACGGTTCAATCCTCTGTTTCCACGACCAGGCATTGGCCTGGTCAATCCAGAGCAATAAAATGAGTCAGAGCCTCTGTTATTTTAACTGCTCGTGGATTTTCTCTTGACATTTTTCACGCTTTTCCAAAACCTGAGTTAAAGTTGTCTGGTCCACACTGCTGACATTTTGTTTAGCCTAGCTACAGCAGCTCCAGTTTCTCTTTTTTATCTGGAGCTGCCAGTCTCACTCGTCTAACCCTGTGCCTGTTTAGCCCGGGATGTCCCCTAGTGGCCAATCTAAAAAACTACAACAGAAATGATAAGCCACCCTCTGATTAATGAAATAAGTTTGGTATCGGTTTCGTGGTATCGGTTAAGTTTTCCGAGTTAACCGATACCACATTTTACAGTATCGGTCCCGATACCCGATACCAGTATCGGTATCGGTGCATCCCCTAGTAAGACAGGCATTAAATTCAATCTTGGCTTAGGTTGTGTCGTTTTATTTATTCTAAAAAGAGGATTGGCCTAATTCAATCCAGCAGCTAAGGTAGTTGTAGAGCCTTTTAATGCGAGTCTGTTATAGATTTAATGTCACAACATCGATTTGTTTTTATGCACGCAGGGAGCCAGGAGGACGGCCCAGGGTGGTTTTCATGGTGGACCTGTGGCACCCCAACGTGGCCGCCGCTGAGAGACAGGCTTTGGATACATTTTTTACACCGGCCGTTTAGAGGACAGGGAGCGGGAAATAGGTGTGTGTGTCCAAGTGAGAACACAGATTTAGGGAGGTGTGTGTAGTAGGAGAAGCAGCCCTGTTTTTTCTTCTTTTCTTTCCTGCCTCCAGACCAGCTCCCACACTCACTGTGTACATATTCTCCAGCTCATACAGTTCTTGCTCTTAACTCCTCTTAGCACATGACCAAACATTGGGCCTCTTTTATCAAAACACTTTTTCTCTGTCTAATTGTATAAAATGCAGCCATATTTAAACGTTTTTTTAAATAGAGGTTAGTAGGTGCACGCAGCCATTTTTATTAATGTGTAATAACACCATAGCAGGGACCTTTTGGCTCATTTCTTGCTGTGGTTTTTGCTTTATTTTGAATCACTGAATGTTTATTTGAGTACAGATGAATGACGTCACCGAACAGCAAAAAATTGGGGATTTTATCTTCTGCTTGCGTCACATTTATTTTAGTTTCTGCTTTTAAAAAATTCCAGCAGTATGCTAACATGGGGCCAAAGTAATAACGCGTCACTCTGTCGCGCAAGTCTTTCACAGCACACGTCGGTCCATAAGTCAGTCTGACCTGTTATCTCCCAAAGAAGTGAAGTCATTCTGCATGAATTAAAGACGCCTCGCTTCCTTCGAGGCCTTAAGAAAGGCAAATGGTGACAACATCTGTTAACTCATTTTTAACTTCATAATATTTTTCTGTAACGCCGCTAGAGTGGCATTGTTGAACAACATCCTTTATTTACACTCCGTCTGTTTGAAGCAAGCCATTTTAAGAGTCACAGTTCTGTCTGTGCCTAAGGTGACCAAATAAGGAAAACCTTGTCGAGATGATGTCAGTCGAGCAAAATAGTACAAAAAACTTTTGGGAGCAAAGCATTTAGAGCTGTGTGAATGCTGAACCTCTGCCCTAAACTGATTACTTTCCCATAACTTTGCCTCATTACTTAAACCTTTGACTGTGTTTTTTTGGCAATACCAGTTTTTTATATATAGCGTAGTGTACACTCACTGTCCAGTTTATTAGGTACACCTATTCATGTGCTCATGAACCCATATTAGCCACTACGCCCATCTGGACACAATCGAGGCAGCCTCTGTGTGTTCAAACTGAGCTTCAGAATGGAAAGAAAGGCGATTTAATAAATTGAAAGTGTCATGTTTGTTGTGTGCCAGAAAGGCTAGTGTGAGGATTTTAGAAACTCTAGTTCACTGTAGTCAAATGACCTCCACATTCACCAGAGCTCAATCCAAAAGAACCCTCTGGGATGTAGAGAAACAAGAGAGTAGTGTCATGGACGTGCCAAATCTGCAGCAACAGTGTGATGCTATCATGTCAATATGGACCAAATGCTCTGAGAGCACCTTGTTGAATCTGTGCTACGAAGAAAAGCAAAAGGGGGATCCGACCTGATGAATCTAATAAAGGGTTTGTTTCAGAAAAGATTGAAGTTCTGCTTGAAAAGCTGATAATTCAGCGTTTTATCATTCAGCTCAGCTGTCAGAGGGTTTCATTTATAGTGACATATAAGACACACTTTTTCCTTTTTATTGAATGTTAACGTATTGTTATTGATTGTAATAATTTATATGAAACCGCCACATGGTTAGTGATGGAGTAAAGGTGAAGAAAAGGCTCCGGTGTTTGTTGGCGTACTGTGCAAACTGTTGTGAGACGCACATCAAGACACATTCAGCCATTTGTACAAAATGATTTAATAAGCAGTGCAGGATCCTTCTGGAAATCTGATTTGGAGCTGGGTGCCGTGTTGGATTTCTGTAGTATTCCCGACCCAACCGGCAGCGATACGGGAATAGAAATGGATGGCGGATAGAGCTGTAACAGCGTTAGAGCAGCTGCAGAGGAATGTTGTCTTTGCTTGTCAGCAGTAAGGCGAACAGATACATCCATGCGTGGTTTGCTAACTGAGGTCCAATGCCGATCATGACGTGAATGTTTACAGACGCAGCTAATGTCTCTGTCCCAGCTCCTGCCGGTGTGCTAGTCCGTCGTGCTCCTCTTTGGAAACTCCCCCCCGCTTCACGAGACATGGTTAGGCAAGCACATTTTTAGATCCGAGTGTGTGAGTCGACCCGTGCCGTACCACTGGAGATGAAGTGTTTTTGGTAAATTTACTAAACTCTTGTAATTTGGTTGCATTTGATATGAGGTTTGTATTCTGTAAATAAGGTTGAGGTAAAAAACAAACAAACAAAAAACCACAAAAAGCAAAAAAAAATCGAAATGGTCTCAGATGTTTGTTCTTTTTTAAACGATTGTCTTCGATGCTTCAAACTTTTGTGTTGTCCTGATTTCTTGCTAAAGTGATTGCATTTCATTGTCCACTTCAAAGAGCCATCCATGAGGTCATTTTGATAGATTAAATTAGTATATTCTGTAAAATGTTTATAAAGTAAAGCTCTGATGTTCTGTGATGGGTTTATATTTCCCTTTTCTTTCAATCACTGTAATTTTGCAGCACTGTATCTATTCTCAAGGCCACAGTCTTAACTCTTTAACAGCACTTGATGGATATATGTGCACAGTCTAAAAAGCTAGTGAAAACGAGTCTTCAGCAGCTTTACTAGTCCACTGCAATTCAAGGTACCATCAGTTCTAATGTTTACAAAGCGTGATCATTTCCGAGCTGTCGACGGCATCGGATGACGCTGACGCTCAGCTGTCAGTGATCGGGTTCGAATCATGAGCGCTGTTAATCCATCTTAGAGAATGAAAACTGTCATTCCTGAAGCTTTCTACATGATGATGGGGCAACCGTTTTGTTTACATTTGGACTGAGGATTTGTTCTTTGACACCTTCTTGTGTGAATTTTGAACAGTATTTCTGTACATTTAATAATGGGTCGAGTATCTTATTTAACCAGCTGGTGTCTGAATTCTCACTTGCACGCAGGAGTTACAGATGGGAGTCGGAGGTAGGCAGAGAAAACTTGTGTGAAGGATAAAGTCTTATGGTTTTTTTACTTGCACAACACAAAGCAAGAGTTTGTTCCCTGTTGTCATCTAGATGCAGTTTTATACTTTTTGGCACAAGGAGGCATACCAGTGCAACAATGTTGTCACTGTTTTCTGCTTATGACAGTTATTTCCTTTCAAACTTGTTACTTGTATAAGATGTCAAGTCAGAAACACTGTGCCACAATGCAAAAATGTCAAATGAAAAAGAATTGTGTGTCTCCTATACAGTGCTGTCCAAAAGTCTTGAACCATCTCTCATGTCTAGGGATGGGTATCGTTTAGGTTTTATCCGATACCGATGCCAAACCGGTACTTTTGAAATGGTGCCGGTGCTTAAAACGGTGCTCAAACCGGTGCTTAAAGAATAGAGAACACAAAATTGATCCAAAACCTCTCATGTTCAGCTGTTTTTTTGTAAAAAGATAACAATGTTAGCCTTTTCTGCAGCTATGGGGGCATATATGGCATCACTCTTGGTGGAAGCAGCTTAAACAATGGAAAAAAAACACAAACTTTGTCCAAAAACCTCCTCATGTTTAACTGTTTTCTACTTGTTCTTTGGTCATTTTAGCCTTTTTGTCCAGGGTGAAGGGAGAGTATCTGCCATCAAACAAGAAGACAGCTGCATGTAGCTATGATGATGTTTGCTAGTTCACCTTACATACATTAATGTAATAACGTGGTTAGCCTACTCAACGTAAATTACACACGAACAACATTAAGCTACTCACGCAGAGAAGAACGGCTGCTGCTGCATCCTCATCATTTCTGCTACACTGGCAGGCTAGGGGCCAGGACTCTCCTCTTCGGTTTTTGGGGATGTTGCTAACTCCGGGTCGATAACAGGCACCACACCTGCAGTAGATGTGCTCGGTGTGAGGTCTCGCAGCAAGCTATCAAATACGGCGCATTTCTTGGCTTTTAAAAAAAACGCTATGCGTCGCCAGGTGTTTCATCAGATTTGAGGTGTTACCTCCTTTGACAGTATCACAGTATCAGCTTAAGCACTTGTTGCAGCTGCTGAGTTTGCATCTTTTGCTGTGAAGTACAGCCAGACTTTGACCGCTTCGCCTTGGGCATTTTTAATCTGTAGCTCTGCTCTAAAAGAACGTACGTTACCTGGACCCGCCTACTATCCTCGGAAACGTAAAATGATTGGCTAGAATCTAAAGTGTATCACAGCTCAGGAAAAAAAGCACCGAAATGTGCGCTGCTTTTCGGTCTGGCTACTACCGTTTATGTCAGTACCGGACACCGGTACCCATCCCTACTCATGTCTATATTTTGTTTCTAAGCAGCCAAACTTTCGTGTAATTTTTAAAGTGGTCCAGTCTTTCTGAAGGTCATTCAAAGTTTTTCTTTGGACATTGGCTGCTTTTTCACTCATTTTCAGTACAGTCCTTGTTTCTGACCAGAGAGGCACATAACTCAAGTAGATAACAGACAGCTTAGCAAACAGCCACTTTGGAATTCTATCTTTAGGCACTTTATTACTAGCAGTCTGTCACAAAAACACAATTTTTTTCCCATTTCCCATGTATTTTTGTTTATCGATGATAGATGCCAAAGATAACACAAGAAGCCTGGAGAGCTATTCTTGAAGACCACCTAAAGACATGACAAGAAGAGAGTTCAGGCTGAGTTAACGAATAAAGGCGGTCATGCCAAATACTGACTTTCAAGCTTGTTAGAATTGTACAAATCCTATTTTTGCCTTATATACTGTATTTATATGTATATTTGCACACGTTTCAATTAAATACTCCACCTATTTCCCTTCTCCTGGCAAAATATAACGAAATGAGTGACTTTTGCACAGCACGGTAGATCAGTGTGGTTTGTATTTGTAGTACCTCTCTAAAGTTTCATTCGTGTTTCCATACGTGGGCTTTATAGCTCTGATTGTTCCAGGCCTGATGCCACAGAACAGGAAACACAGTGGTTGTCTAAGCTGCACCCTTCACAGGCACAACATTGTCATAGTAGTCTGTGCAGTAATAGTGGTGTTGGTGGAAGGTTAGACCACCTTTAAGATTATATAGTTATTGAAATGTAAGCAACATGTATACAAACAGGGATTATCAGTGGATAAAAGATATATGCACTGCACTGATGTCACTGAGTCAAAGAAAAATGCAATAATTAAGCAGGTAAGTGCAAAAACATACAAAAAATCTTATAATTCAAACCAGGAACCTTCCCTTCTTGCTGTGAGTAAAGTGTGCTAACCCCTGCCAGCTACTGTCACTTCACTGCACTGAAGTTCCTGGTTTGAGACCTGGCTGAGGCCTCTCTCTGTGAAGTTTGCATGTTCTTCCTCCATGAGTTTCCTGTGGGTAATCTGCTTCCTCCCACAGTCCATGCTTTTCCCATAATGAGATAAACAAAGCACCTAAAGTTTATTAGTATATAACATTGTATCAGTGAGGTTAAATCTGGCTCGCAGTCCCAACTCCTGTGATTGGTCAGTAACTCTAGAACAATGCTATAAAAATGCTACTTTATTGCAATCAGTTCCTTTTGGTGGTCACAATGACGCAACAGGAAGACAATCTAAATCCATGTGTAAATATGTTTATCTGTCTATGTGGCAGAAAGTGTACACTGAAAAAAAGGGATTGGCCAGCTCTTGGATTTACGTAAGCATCTTGCGTGTATTTAACACAATTGCCTCATGCTTTAAAGTTAGGTGTAACTATATAGTGTAGAAACTACATGATATGCAGAGAGGGTGGATTAAATTGTTCGTATCATGTTCAAGTGAAGTAAGCCAATAATATAGCAATGTTAAATCCCGCGACACTGCACGGGATTTCAGTCTCGCACTCTTTTTTGGTATACCAAAAAAAGTAAATTGGGTGGTTGTTACATTAAAAAGTCTACCTTGTAATTTGAACACAATAATTTCATGTTTCTATGAACGTAATTAATCATGTAGGATTTGCATGGAATTCAAAACTTAATTTGTTCTTGTTGAGATGACAGGATACAATCTAGTAAGAGCGGTTAGTTGCTGAACTCATGAAATTCACAAGATCGCACAAGATTTCAAACTGCAGGAAAATCAGTGGAGTTATAAGAGGCAGAGAACTACACACACACCACGTGCATGCTATTGCTATTTATTGTGGATTAACCTGTCAAGGATAAAAACAAAGAATTCTGCATCAAACACAGGAAATCATAGCTTTCCTGTGTTTCCTAGATTGTTGGCATGGTGGTGAGTGCTGTTGCTTCACAGTAAGAAGGTCCTGGGTTCAAATCCACATTCTGGCTAGTTTGCAGTGGTTTCTCTCTGGGTATTCTGGTTTCCTCCCACAGTTAAAAGTCATGCAGCTATTAGAGTTAGGGTTAATTGATGATTCTAAATTATCCGTGAATGTAAGTGTAAATGGTTGTTTGTTTCTATGTGATAGACTGGTGAGCTGTCCAGGGTGTACCCTGCCTTGTAACCTATCACTTCAGGGTTATTTCCCAGCTCTCCTGCAACCCAGAGGATGGTAGTCATTGTAAATCCATTCAATTTTTTATGGTAACCAGGATCTAGACTTTGTTGAACATTATGTAATATGAAGACAACATGTAGTATTTAAGTGACCAAGTAGTATTGGGGTACAAGTTATTGAATAGTGTTGACATAAAATGACAAAATTGTGAAGGATTAAAATATTCCAAGAGCTCAACTTACTTCATCTGAACATGTTTCAATCGCGTTTTAGAAACACAAAATTCACAGGTTTATTGAATATGAAAAAGTTGTGTTGATTTAACTCAGTTGTTTAAGTTTCTGCCAAAGCAAAACATTTGTGTGCAACAAAATGTCCACTATTGAATCAAGTAAATCCAACATGGCCTTTTTTTCAGTGTAGGGTCTCACACTTCCTTTGTCTAACACTCAACTTTTCAGAGTAAAAGAGTTAGAAAACGGCGCCAAACCACTGTGAGACATGTGCGGGGGAGTTCAATTCTCAAAACTGGAATAATCTTTTGTTTTACATAAGAGCTTACGGTGCATAATAATGCTTTCTTTTATTCCTTCTTCCTCTGTTGATTGTTTGGGCAGGTTACGTTAATAAAACATTAGCAACATAACTTTTTATAGGGTTTAAAGTTTTATGTTTAGGACGAGGTGGGATCCAGATCCCGACGCCCCCCTCCCACCACCTTGACCATTACATTAATTTTCGAGGATGCTGGCCAAAAACAAATTTGAACCACACCCGCTCTAGCCATCGCCCTGATGGTGCAGTTTTAGGTAAATATTATCCAAATGCGTAGTTCTGTCATTAATTAAAGCTCCTGTGATATTTATTCTCCACTTGTTGTGGTTCACGTTATTATTTTTAGAGTCTTTGAATTCAAAATTTAAGGAGCAGATTAGTATCCGTTATTTCCTCACTGAAAACTAGAGCACCGTGTTGTCTTGGATACTACCATCCTCACCTACATCACCGCCGATGTCACACAAACAGACATTCACATCAATGAGAAGGTGACGCGCTCTGCAGCCTCTGTTCCACTGTCTGTGCGCGCTCCGGCACCGCTGCCGCACAGCAATCAGGTGGTAGCTCAACTTGAAGCGAGCGGGCTCTGCGGGAGAATATGTGTCGACAATGGAGAGGAAAACGGCAAATGGTGTCGATGAGCAGCCCGCGCACAGAGACCGGACCAGATTCGCCGCGATGAGCACCCCCTTTCCAAAATCTGATTCCACGACCTCTTTACTGAAATCGTCTTCGGCCGCGAGGAGACCGACACACCTCCCAGAGCACACGGCAGGAAGCCAGAGAAGTCAGCACCACCATCAGCACCACCATCAGCATCACAACCAGCGTCCCGCCGCGCTTCTGAGCAGCAGTAGCAAGCCGAGGAATCCTTCTGGTCGGCCGAGTGCGACGTCAGTGCCCGGAGACCCCTGTGCCATCCCTCCCTCGTCGGCAGCCAGGACAGTAGTAATAATGCAGCCCACTCGGGGCAAGTGCAAGTCACATGCTCCTCACAGCCAAGTTTCCGCTCCGCCGGAGCCGAACGGAGATGCAGGCCGAAGTGTGAGGGAGCGCTCCAGGACATCAAAACACCGTCACCACCACCGCAGGAAGCACAACCGAGAGGAGCGTCCGGCAGCAGCGGGGCCGGACGAACCGGAGCATCCCCGTCGCTGTCACACGCACTCCCGCGCGGCCCCCAGGGTGCCCTCTCTGTCGGACAGCAATGACGACAGGGTTCCCCTCTGCGAGCCGAGGGACCGCAACGGGGCCCGTGCGGCCAACAGCGGCGGTCAGGTCAGCAGTCCATCCCCGTCCTCTTACTCCCTGGTCCGCTGTCCAGCAGGTCTTCTCGTCGCTCTCGGGAGGTCCAGCGCTGCTTCTTGTGCATCAGATATTAATTTACGCACCATCCTCAATTCACTCTTTGGGCAGGTAAGGCCCTGAAATATACGGGAGCGTTAAAGCAGTAGTGTGGTCTCAGTTAGAACACAACAGCTGGGTGAATGTCATTTTACAAGCTGTGACAGTGACCGGTATGAAAATGATTATTGATTTTTTTTAACCCTGCTAGAAACCTTTTTTAAAAGAAGACTATATCTGCATTGATTTCTGAGGCTTCTCTGCTGAAGGCCGCCTTGTTGTTAGTATATTTTTATGCATGAGGTGCACACAGATATGAAGCAGTGAAGTGTACACGTGGCTTCCCTTGAGTCCTGTGATGCTGTCTGCAAACACCGACACTGCTGGACGTACAAGAAAAAGCTTCATCCAAACATCTCATTTCTTATATAATCTTACAGTTCGTCCTCCTACAGGTTTGCTCAGTCCTGTATGGGCCAACATCAGAGAGGTGAAAATCTCACATGTGTTAATGTGTATTTGTTCAAAGGGAAAAAAGGGGGGTGGGGGGGACTCATTCATGTTCCAGCATCAGTCTGTCAGGCACACTGCTGCGTTTTCTGTTTTGTGACTGAAGGAAATAAAATTGATGTTCCTGCTGATGACGAGGGGGCTTCTATTTTGGGCGACAAATCTATTTATACAGAAGAAAGGAGTTCAGCCTAATGTGCTTGGATTTTTATCAGTGCTGCACTTTTGCTCATTTTGGTGTGTGTGGGGGGGGTGGGGGGGGGGTATGTATAAAAGCAGCCAGGTTTCATTTTACACCGAAAAATCCGAACTAAGCTCCAGGTAATGATGTTTACTGAGGACATTTTCCTCTTCTTTCTCTTCCACAAAGGCCAAGAGTTTATTTGCTGCTTTTATAGTGTTTGGGTTTTAGTCAGATTATGAATCAGGGAGTGATTTCCATACGTTGCCAAAATAGGCCGATCTCGGTCGTAAAATAAGCTCAGCACCGGAACTTGGAGATCAACCTTTGTGGCTTCAAGAGAAACATTTTCTATTGCTTTGTAGTACAAAAGCCATTTCTACAAATAACCCGTGAGTCAGTCTGTGAGCAGTTCTATGAAAACATTAGCATGACCCGAAAGGGGGCTTTGATGAGACAGCTACAGACGCAATGATGGGCAGAGATGTAACGCATGGTTTGAGCGATGCACATGGTGCCTCTGGTACATACAAAGTAAGCAGGATTTACATTGCACTGATTGTAAATGTATGTTTAGCAGCACAGAAGAGAAACACACATGAAAATGAGCACTTACACGTGTAGATTTACATTTCACTGCAATGGCTACATGTGGACAGTATTCCTGCCACTCACAGTCTTTCAATATGTGTCTCTTCCATGTGGCTGCTGTAGGTCAGCATGACCTTCCTCTAGCCTGCAGAGGGCAAAGGATGATGTGTGGGTGTGTGGGTGTGTGTGTGTGTGGGTGTGTGGAAGGCAGAGAAAGAAAAAAAAATCAAAATTCATAAAATATAAAAAGGCCATAAATGAATTCAAATGCAATCTGAAGGCTGGACATTGACAAACTGTTCTGGAGCGAGACTTCATCCGAGGAGGAAAACAAAGCTGTAAATAGGTCGTCGCAGAATGTTCCTCCAAACTTGCCTGCTACAGATTTTCCAAAGCCCTCCCAGAGTGCATGCAACCCATGACGTAAAGGTGCACTCGCCGGCTTTACATCTGTTAATGCTTTGTTGTGTTTTGCTGCAGGAAAGTTTACGCCATTTCTCTCATTTATTCTCGTGTTTGGAGGTCTGTTAATCTGTTTGGAGCCGTCCGTGCTGTTTATAGTAGTCTGGTTAGTGTGAAAGTCAGGTGAAATATTGCTCACACGTCTCCTTTTCCTTGCATAATTCTGTTTCCTTCTTTGGTCCATCCACTTCCCGCCCTCGTTTATGTTCTACCCCTACCCCCACAACTCTCTCTCACTCTTTCCATATCATTGCTGGTCTTGCTTTTGCTACAGTCCACAGTGCAGAACAGCATCCTTCACAGTTTCTCATTCGGCTGTAGGAACAGGTTAGAAGCCCGGGCTTCATGGGTCTTGTTGAAACCAGAGTTTACACTCCTCTCAGAACCCAGAGTGCAAGCTTAACGGAGAGACGGCCCTCATGGTCCTTTTCGGTGCCTCTTCTTTCCTTTGGTATGGGAAACTGCTTAGACTGGCCTCTGAGAACGGTAAGCCCGCGCTGCTGCACTCTGCCTTTCTCAGCTTCCTTCATAGCTCTTGTACTAGCTACAGTAGCACTTGCAACTTGGAAGCAGATGCACTGCTGCATAGGTGGTGCATAGTTTTCTGCAGTTGTTTCTGTCATTTTATTGCAAATGCTCATGGTAGTGCAAGAAGCATGCACCTAATTATTAATTAGATGATTTTAGCCCCCACCCCCCCTCCACACACACACACACACACAGAAAAAGCAAAAGAAAGAAAAAAGAAGAGAGTTTGATGTTTAATTCTGCAGATGTGCGTGCGCTGCACTGCTTTGTAACCTTGCTCTGGAGTATAGTTTGTTAAACTCAAGTCAGGTTGATGGTTTCAGAAACTTGCGGATCTTTGTTACCATCCACAACTGCTTTCCTGTAGAAGACATGACGTCACGATGTCTGTGTGTGATCAGTATATGTGTAACCTCTTCCCCGGTGCTTTCACTCGCCTTTTCTCTGCGTCTGTGTGTGTGTTTACTGTTCCAGTGACACTGTATAGGTGTGAGGTGCCAGTCGGTAAAATGTGGCGAGTAAACTGTTATGAACGATGAGTGGAAAGTTGGCAGCATGCTGGTTTATTGATGTATTTACCTTTCAGTCGTGTCTTCATATTTTCCACATTGTTTCTATTGCATACACACTTGCACCCCACCACACACACACACACACACACACAGGCAGTGATATATAATTCTTAGATAGTATTATTCTACTCTGCAAAGCTCAGCTGTGTCATCCCTCAAAGTATACAGGAGGTTTTCTCATGTGAGCTCACGATTCCCCTCTCAACTTGTATCTTTGTCCCATTCTGCTGTGTCTCTGCACCCCTCTGGAAAGATGCTCCAGGATGCTGAGCGGAGAGTCAGAGTGGTGCTGTCCTGTGAGGAGATGGGCCAGTCTGGGTATCTTGGGTCTTATCAGGACTCCATTGTTTCGGTGACACAAAACTGCGTTCTCGTGAGCAACATACTGGGACAATCCTGTGTCTTCCTGAGTAAAGGCATGGCAAAGTGCAGGCAGGCTGTACGTAAGTCTGGACAAAAATTCCTTCCTGTCAGAGAAGCTGTCATTTCTGCAATTATTAAAGAAGCTGCAACTTTATTGTACATCATTTTCAGCTATAAGTGTGGTGAAGAAGAAGGTCGGAAAGATTAAATGCAATGCATGTAACCCAACAACAGTCCAAACATGTGTCACGCGTGGCTAACCAGCTGTAGCAATGCAGACACACCTTTTCTCTGTCTCTCTTGTTCTCGCTTTAACATCAAAAATCTGCATGTTTGTGCAGCGAGCGCACAAAATATTACAGCAGCATTCTGACATACTGCTCCGCTTGTCAGGTTCATGTGTAGCCGGAGCTGGATTAGTTAGCTTAGTGCCAAGATTTAAAAAGAAGGGCAAACATCAAGCCTGCTCCTGTCCAAAGATAACAGCATACGCCTCCCAGCACCGCTTAAGCTTCTATTAATTAACGTGCTGCAGCTTGTTTACTCGATCCATATAAAAAAGTATTTAAAGGGGGGGGGGGGGCATGTTGTGGTTTTAAAGGGGACCTATTATGCTTTTCCATTTTTGCAGTATAGTGTATAGAGGTGGCACGGTGGCTGGTGCTGTTACCTCATAAAAAGAGGGTTGTGGGTTTGAATCCAGCCTTTCTCTGTGAAGTTTGTATGTTTTCTCTAGGTACTCTAGCTTTCTCCCACAGTCCAAAAGCACGAATGAGGTTCAGTTAATTGTTGATTCTAAAGTGACTGTAGATGTAATTGGTTGTTTATCTCTATGTGTTATTCTTGCAGCAGTCTGCCAATCCATCAGGGTTAGAGTGTATCCTGGGATGAGCCTCAGCCCCTGTGACAACTCTGAATTTGATGAGCAGAAGAAAATAGATGGAGAATGTGTATATGTAGTGTAGACATTGCTAGTTCAAGTTGGACTCACTTTTAAGTCAGAACCGATTTAATTCTTTATGGCACAGATTCATCAAGGTGTGGGGAAGTCAGAGATTTTGATCCATATTGAGATGAGAACATCACACAGTTGCTGAAGATTTGTCAGTCGCACATCCGCGATGAGAGTCTCCTGTTTCTCCACATCCTAATAGTGCTCTTATGGATTGATATCTGGTGTCTGAGGAGGCTATCTGACTACAGTAAACTCATGTTCATGTTCAATAAACCAGTTTGACATGATTTGAGCTTTTTGGTATCATCAGAAGATGGGCACAACGTGCACAACTAGGGATGGGTATTGATAAGATTTTCACGATTCAGATTCCATTTTCGATTCTGTTTAACGATTCGATTCTTTATCGATTCTCTTATCGATTATTTTTTTTAAAAAAGGAGAACACTAAGGTCAATTAGCTTAGATCTTTGTTTTATATCTTCTCTTTGAACAAGATAGAAATTTAAGAGTAACATGGCCTTACAAACCCAACAGTGAGATCTTAACAGATCCAACCTACGGCTCTTCAATGGGGTGTCACAGGGTCCCCAGGAAAAAAAATTGTGAATGTAAAATAATAAAATAAATATTCTTCTGTAGCAATTACACAAGAATATCCAGTAATGTCCCTGCCTACAATTAAACACATTCACTTACCGAAAATCGGGGGCATCTGCTGTGGCAAATGGGTGCAAGCCTTTTACCACAAACTTAGTCACTGCTCGGTGACGTTCGTCTATCCTGGCCTGAAAGGAGACGCTACCGGTAGACTGTAGCAAGAACTGCCAGCATCTGAGCCAGACTCTGTCTGTCTCTCTCATCATGGTCACCTAAATGCACAGTAATGGCAGGTTTGTAATAAGGCAGATCGCGCTAACATAATCTGCACTGTTAGTTGATTATTTACCTGCCGTATTAACGGGAGAGGACGTGCAAACGTTACCGCTGCTGCTGGGTTGAGATTCACGAGTCCGGAGCGGAATTAAAAACACGACATTCATTTAAGGTTATCGCGTGTTTTGTGAGCAAATGCTTTTGCATATTTGTAGTGTTTCCTCCCTTAAATGAAATATCTACTTTACAAGTATTGCAAGTTGCCCTGTTGTCATCCGTTCTCGTAAAGTATAACCAAACTTTTTAGCGTTTGAGCCGCCATGTTTCCTGCCAGGTAAGCGACGCTCCGCAACGTGGTGACGTCATTCGGGGCGACTGGAATCGATAAGGGAATCGTTTGCAAAAATGGCAAACGATTCCAAGGAATTGAAACAGTGGGAACCGGTTCTCAACAAGAACCGGTTTTCGATACCGATCCCTATGCAATACTCAGGTAGGCTGTGGTGATTATATGCTCATTTGGTCCCAAAGGACCCAAAAGTGAGCCAAAAAATACATTAATATATTCAAATTCCTTACACCGTTACACCACCAGCCTGAACCTTTAATACAACGTAGGATGGATCCATGCTTTCATCCATGTTGTTTAGGCCAAATTCTGATCTTTCACAGCAGAAATCGTGGCCCATAGTCTGTTTGTTGTTTTTTGGTTTGTTTTTTGGTTTATTTGGGCAGCAGGCTGCCAATTATTTGTTGTTTTAAGGGTTAGGGTGGGAACAAGATTGAAATTTTGGAATATTCTGAAGCATTTTGTGTTATTGTATACATTGTATTGGAACCTTTGTCTAATAAAAACACCTTTGAAAGAAAAAGAAAGAAAGAAATTGTGGCCCATCATGTCAGGCACGGTTTTTCCAGTACTGTTACACAGTTTTGGGACCCTCAGTTTCCTGTTCTAAGCTGACCTGAGTGGCCCCCAGTCTGGTCTTCTACATTCAGAGATGCTCTTCTGGTTGTAACAAGTTTTTATTTGAGTTTTTGTCGCCTTCCTATCAGCTTGAAGCAGTCTGGCGATTCTCCTCTGGCCTGTGTAATCAATAAGGTGTTTTCATCCAGAGAACTACTGCTTACTGCATATTTTCTCTTTTTCAGACCAGTATCTATAAAGCGAACCACATAAAACACAGTTGTGTGGGGAAAATCCCAGCAGATCAGCTGTTTCTAAATTACCCAGATCAACCTCTGGTACAAACAACCTTGTGGTGGCTAAAACCTCAGGCTTCAGACTGCTGTAAAAACTCTCTTTCTGAGATAAACAAGGTTTTTTTCTTTAACTGAATTATTCACAACCACTCCAGCTGAGTCCAACAAACATATAGAGCTGGAATAAACATAACTTTTAGGGAGGTTATTTGCTATACTATTGCTAGAGCAGCAAGTGCACTTCAACACACTGTAAAGAAAAGGGTGTGATGTGTTACTTTGTGAGTTTTCGAGGGTGATGGGTGGATTTTGTTCTTTCAGACAGATTGAGGCTAGCTGTTCCCCCCCCCCCCCCCCCCCGAGTCAACATATTTATCACACAGACATGAGGATGATGTCATTGTAATTTATCTCTTGGCAAGAAAGGCAAAAAGTTTTTATTGCCTTAAATGTCAACCTATTCCTGTAAGAACACAAAATCCGCAGCTCGTGTATTTTCCTGTCTGCACCGTGGTGACTGATCGATGATTTGCATAAAACAAACAAGCGTCTTTGAAACGTTTTGCTCTGATGTGTTGCACTGCAAAGAAGTTCAGCTTTTTCCGTAACATAAGTATATTGGATAACCGATAATGGTTGATGTATTAGCAGTGACTGATTGACACAGGCTTTGCTCGTGGAGTGCACGTGCATTCATGTTGGGTTTGCTGGTCCTCTGGGCTCATGTTTCTTCTTTGTTTTCTATGTCAGTTTTTTCCCTTCAGGCCCAACGTCAGCCCTCAGTGTTGTGTTTAGACTTCACACGACTCCTGCTGTTAACCCCTGAGGACTCTGGGATACGTCTGCCTCTTTCTCTGTCCTTTAAAGGTTGCACTTATTGTAAGCCACTGTAAGCAAGCAGGAAAAAAATAGAAACCCAGCTATGCTTTATAGGAATTGGCCTATTTATGCCAGAAGTTTGGTCATCGCGACATGAGGTCGTTTCCAATCTGCTCTCACATCTTTACTTTAGCTGAAGTTTACTGTTATGGAAAATGCTGCTGATTTAGAGTCAGGCGTCACTCAAGTCACAGCACTGTCATCAGTATGTCTACATAGAGCACATATGCAGAAGAATATTTGATATGATGATGATGATGATGATGAATGTTTTCTTCGCGGATTGTAATTTTGATTTTGTGCTGTTTTTTCTCAACAGGACAGAGAGCTGAGGCCAGAAGAGATGGATGGTAAGTTTCCCTTTACTTAATGCTGTCACTTTCTTTCTTTGCTGAGGCCATTAACATAAACGAAACAGAGAGTGAAAAGATGAAAGAAATTATTCAAATCCTTCATAACATAAGTCTAAAATTACTCCCAGGATTTGTAAATGGAAACAACGTGCAAATGAAAGGGCTAGAGTCCAGATCGACGCACAGACGCTACAACCCCAGTCTGCTGTGCGAAAATGTGAATAAAAACAAAATGCACATCTGACAAACAAATGTTATATTCACAACAGAACATAGAAAACATGTCGAATGTTTAAACTGAGGAAATGGATCGTTTTAAGAAAAAATATGAACTCATTTTAAATTTAATAGCAGCAACACATCAACGCATCCCCTCTACGTTTAACAACACTCTGTAAATGTCTGCGAAGTGAGGAGACCAGCTGCTGGACCTTTGGGAAAGGAATGTTGTCCCATTCTTGTCTGATATGTGATTCTAGCTGCTAAACAGTCCTGGCTCTTCCTCGTCATATTTTCCATTTCGCAATGTTTCCGATATTTTTTAAATATGTGAGGTCATCCTATTCAGACGATGCCTGGACCATATGCTGATCTAAAACTCATATATACCTTTCAGCATTGACAGTGCGCTTCCAGGTGTGCAAGTTGCAAATTCTAGAATAGAATTCAATTCAATTCAATTCAATTTTATTTATATAGCGCCAAATCACAACAAAAGTCGCCTCAAGGCGCTTCATAGATACAGAGAAAAACCCAACAATCATATGACCCCCTATGAGCAGCACTTTGGCGACAGTGGGAAGGAAAAACTCCCTTTTAACAGGAAGAAACCTCCAGCAGAACCAGGCTCAGGGAGGGGCGGGGCCATCTGCTGTGATTGGTTGGGGTGAGAGAAGGAAGACAGGATAAAAGACATGCTGTGGAAGAGAGACAGAGGTTAATAACAGATATGATTCAATGCAGAGAGGTCTGTTAATACATAGTGAGTGAGAAAGGTGACTGGAAAGGAAAAAGGAAAAACTCAATGCATCATGGGAATCCCCCGGCAGCCTACATCTATTGCAGCATAACTAAGGGAGGATTCAGGGTCACCTGATCCAGCCCTAACTATATGCTTTAGCAAACATATAGAATAGAATAGAATAGAATAGAATAGAATAGAATAGAATAGAATAATCCTTTAATTGTCCCACAAGGGGAAATTTGGTTGCAACAGCAGCCAAAAAGACAAATATACAAACAAACAGTACACAGGACACGGAACAGAAACATACACAATTTTTCTTACATATTTACATTAAGGACAATGGTTACTATAAACAGAGAGTACTGTACAGTTATTAAATTAAATAAAAATAACTACAGGTAAGAGGCAAACCAGGTTGTAGTGCGAATCGGTTAATTAACTTATTGCAGTTACAGCGCAGATGTGAACATCTGTTTGTTGGGAGCAGTTCTGATTGTACAGTCTGACAGCTGCAGGGAGGAAGGACCTGCGGAAACGCTCCTTCATGCATCGAGGATGCAGCAGTCTGTCACTGAAAGAGCTCTGCAGTTCAGCAATATAGGCTCCTGCATACCGTTAGAGATGCAGGCTTTTAAACTGGGTGCTGATAACAAGCTGGATGGTCCATGGCATCCATGTTTTCGAAAAAGTATTATAAATTTTGATTTGTCTCATACTTTCAGTGTAAATGAGCTGTAGCTAAAAGTAGAGAGACGTGTTCTGGATCATGTTCGCGTCTTCTTCGTTTTTTGTTTTTATTTGTTTAGGAACATTTTTATGCAACAAGATAAAATAAAAAAAAGAAAAAGAAAAAACAGAAACAATATGAGGTCATGGGAGGATAACATACGCACATCCACATATGCTTCTTCTTCGTTTTGGCAGAACGTTAACCTGATTCGGAGGATGGCAGGGTGAACTGTATTCATAGATACTGATATCTGAGTGATTTTGGAAGCCCATGCACTGATTTCCTGTTTTTATGGACATGGCTACTCTCAGTCTCTTCGACCATTGGTTTGTGGACTCATTTTGATGCTCTGAGTTCAATATTTTGACTATTATTACTTTTTGCTTTTTTGAACCATATGTGAGGAGCGACTGGTGTTTTTGAGCAAAAACAAGGATACGCCACATCATACTTTGATTTATTAGCAATGCAATTTCTAATGAGACAACAATTTACTAAATGAACATCCTGGTGTAATAAATGAGACCCAAAACTAGGATTTTAGTCACCCCGTTCTGGTCATTTGTAAGAATGGATAATTAAGGCAATTTTGCCCTTCCACTTGCTCTATACTTGTACAGCTACAGCCATCTTTTATATATACCATCTAGGGATCAATATAATTCAATCACTAATACGATTTCTGTTACTATTTTTATAACAGAGCTCCGAGATGCTTTCAAAGAGTTTGACAAAGACAAGGACGGTTTCATCAGCTGCAAAGATCTCGGAAACTGCATGAGGACCATGGGATACATGCCAACTGAAATGGAGCTGATAGAACTAAGCCAACAGATCAACATGAACTGTAAGGACAAGCAGTCATCTATACACATCACACATATAACCATATCCTCTGTGTCTTTTGAGGTTTGAAATTTGTACCAAATCCTCTCTTTTTTTAAGTGGGAGGTCATGTTGATTTTGAGGATTTCGTAGAGCTGATGGGCCCAAAACTCCTCGCCGAAACTGCGGACATGATTGGAATAAAGGAGCTAAAAGACGCATTTAGGGAGGTGAGACTGTCTGGATTCGAGTGGTTTTATTAGCTACTTTTCTGTTTTCAATACTGAACCTCGGCTCGTTGTTTTCAGTTCGACACTAATGGAGATGGTGCCATAAGCACGTCGGAGCTCAGAGACGCAATGAGAAAACTGTTGGGACAACAAGTAAGGTTCAGCTCAGCTCAGCTTAATGAAATAGATGTTTTTTGTTGTGCTTTACTCACTGCTACCGTCCTGGTTTGTTTTGGTTTTTCAGGTTGGTCTGAAGGAAGTAGAAGACATCCTAAGGGATGTGGACTTGAATGGGGACGGACTTGTCGACTTTGAAGGTAAAACGTCCTTTTCAGACAACCCGTTTAAGGCGTAGCGTAGAGTGTGGCTGAGCTGCAGTTTCGTGCTCTTTCTTCTCTCCTTTCAGAGTTTGTACGGATGATGTCTCGCTGAGATCATGAAAACGATCGGTCCTGAATGTGAAGCTACGTCCTTCTCTACACTAGACTAACTACAACAAGACGACATACTGAGAACTTCTGAGCCATCCAACTCTGAATGACACTGGAAATAAAACTCCTTTGAATGTTACGGAGTGAAGGCGTCACCTCACGCTTTCAGTCAATAAGTGTTCTTCCTGAAAAGTCTCCAGTTCAACTGAGGCAGAATTCGCTGTAGCCTAGCTGATGATTACCTAATTTATGTTTGGGTTTTGTTTTTGTTTTTTGCACTTTAATTAACACTAATAACTTCCTCTGTGGATAAATCGCTGGTGTCTTAGTCTTTACGTGGTCTAATTACGCGTCTCACAAAATGTCACTTTTGATGTACAATGAGAGGCCGAATGTTTGTAGAAAAGACGTTAAAGGTCACTGTACTGTTGAAAATTCCACTATATATTCACCCAGTATGTGTTATATTAGAAACTGTAACCAGAACGACCTTTGTGTGACTTTGGTGCTCCACCGAGGAAACCATGTGGTGGCGATATCCTAACTGTGTGACCATCTGTGGTTTTTCACTGTGCCGGTTAAAGTCTGATAAAATGCACCACTGTGTGACATGCAGTTCAGTAGACTGATGATAATGAGCTGCTGAATATAAATACTTTTCATGTATGTTATTCACTTGTCTGGGATGAAGGGCAGATGAAATATTTATAGAAGAACAAGATGCACAGCTTTTAAATCCGTGGAGCCAAACTGACACTATCCTGCCAATGTCAAGATTGTTTTCCTCTTTTAAGAAACACCTCGCCCTGTCTGGGATTACACAGTAGAAATAACGTATGTGAAGCGTATTTACAGTGGATGTGATAACGTTGTAAATGTACTGTCTGTCGGTGTCTCAATGATTGTATTTGTGGTAACGCTCCACACGTCAGTGCTGTCAAAAGAAAATTCTATGCATGCCAAAGACATTTATTACATTCATTATGCACATTTGCATTCCTGTCTAACAAAGTAAACGAAATAGCCGCCAAGTTAACTGTAGAAGAATAAAAGGTGTTTACATTTGAGCCCCTTTTATTGTGGTGATGTTGCCAAGGAAAATATCTTGCTGTCTTTAGTTTGATATTTCGATCGAAATGAAAACATGACAACAGATTATTTCAGTGTGGACCTTTTGTTTGTTTTTCTATAATGCATTCATTTTAAGAAGGATTGTGAGACTGCTGTTGCTGCGTTTCCTGAGGACAAATCTCCGCCCTCCTTGTAATATTCGT
Organism: Neolamprologus multifasciatus; assembly: GCF_963576455.1. Lineage (NCBI taxonomy): Eukaryota > Metazoa > Chordata > Actinopteri > Cichliformes > Cichlidae > Neolamprologus > Neolamprologus multifasciatus. The sequence goes on along the minus strand of NC_140450.1, from coordinate 34,519,287 downwards.
CATTCATATAGCAGAATTCAAAAGTCACGAGCCAACCCTGATTTCCTATATTTTGCTAGGAACGCGGCAAACAGATCCATCCATCCATTCGCTTCCGCTTCTCCTTTTCAGGGTCGCAGGAGCCTATCCCAGCTGTCATAGGGCGAGAGGCGGGGTACACCCTGGACAGGTCGCCAGTCTGTCGCAGGGCCAACACACAGGGCCAGACAACCATTCACACTGAGAACATGCAAACTCCACACAGAAAGACCCCGACCTGATGGTGGAATTGAACTCAGGACCTTCTTGCTGTGCGGCAACAGTGCTAACCACCATGCTGCGCGGCAAACAGATGCAGCGGTTTATTTAAATATGTGCAAACATGCGTGGGAATGCAGTCGGTATAAAAGACAAAAACAGAGCTTGTGCAGTTCTGAAGAGCTTGAAAGTCAACATTTGGTGAGACCAAATGTTGTTCTTTAACACAGCCTGAACTCCCTCTGCCAAGTTTTCTTGTAATTTCTTAAAATATTTCTTCGTTGAGGTCCAGGCTCTGGGGAGGCCTAATCCATGACTGATAATGTAACATTGTGTGTTTTTCTATCTAGACATGCTTTTAGTGCATTGACAGTGTTTTGGGGATCATTTTCATGCTAAAAACGGAAGGTGTTTCCAATAAGGCTCGCTTAAAACCAAAGAGGTAGCTCAAGACTGTTATACTGTACTGGGCATGTCTGTGATTCTGCTAGCTGGGTATGTTTTGATATTATTGTACAATCATCAAATGTCATCTACGGTTCTAGAAAAAGCATATGACAGGGTACTAAGAGAGGAACTGTGGTACTGCATGAGGAAGTGAGGAGTAACAGAAAAGTATGTGAGGGTGCTGCAGGAGATTTATAAGAACAGTGAGGCAATGGTGAGGTGTGCGGTAGGTGCAGTGTTGGGGAGTAACGGAATACATGTACCGCCGTTACGTATTTAAAATACAAAATATGAGTAACTGTATTCTGTTACAGTTACCGTTTAAAAAGGTGGTATTTAGAATACAGTTACTTTGTTGAAATAAATGGATTACACCGCAGTACTTCCCTGTTTCATATTGTGGCGGTCAGGCCTGTTTGGGTTTTGTTTGACAGCTACGTTCTGTTGTTCCAGGCGGCAGCGTTACGGTTGCCATGGGTTACGCTCTCTCTCTGCGTGTTTCCTGGGTGAGAGAGGCCTTTTTGTTGTTGTTGTTGTGCTAAGCTAACAGGCAGAATGCTACAGGTATAGCTCTAAAGAATGTAGCATCATGGGCAGTGTAGTCCGTGCTGCAGGGAGAATGGACTGCCATACACGTTATGTGTCTGTGAGCGAGGGAGGGAGAAAAAGGAAAAGTACGAGTTGTCATCGAGCAGAAACGGGAGCTGGAAGCATGTAAATATAATAATAACCACTGCAGCCAAGAAGAGAGCCTGACCAGCCCAGTTGTAAGTAAGCTATTAAGACTCGACTGTACACCGTGTTCGTGTTTTCCTCCGAAACAATAAGTTCTGTTGGAGCAGCCTTTCAACGCCTCTCTCTGTCTCTGCTAGCAAAGTTGACCCAGACAACAAAGTAAAGCTAGTTTTCGGCTACCAGCCCGGAGCCGCGGACCTTCAGTAACAGTAATAAATCACAGCAATAGTACATTCATGTAGTTGTAAACAGCATGATAATATATTAAGTAATCCAACGTATTCAGAATACGTTACTCTCATTGAGTAATGTAACGGAATACGTTACAGAATACATTTTGGGGCATGTATTCTGTAATCTGTAATGGAATACATTTTAAAAGTAACCTTCTCAACACTGGGTAGGTGTGACAGAAAGGTTCAAGAAGGGGGTGGGATTACATCAGGGATCAATCAGGGAGCCCCTTCTTGTTTGCAGTGGTGATGGACAGGCTGATAGATGAGGTCAGGCAGCAGTTTTTATGACTGTGATGTTTGCAGACGACATTGTGATCTGTAGTGAGAGGAGGGGACGGGTGCAACAGAGCCTGGAGAACTGGAGGTATGCTCTGGTGTAACAGCGAGGATGCAAGGAGTGGTGGGTGAAGGTGGCTGAGGTTAACTGTGCCTTCTTCCTGTGTGAACTTTTATCAGTTTCGTTGTTGAGAATATTAAAATCATATTTGGCAAAAGACAAATCACACAGAGAGATGTTTAGCTACTTTAACAGATGTTTGACAGTTACATGCAAATTAATAATTTTCCATAAAACAAACATACATACATACATTTGTTTTTAGAATCTCTTTATTAAAATTCACAGGTAAGACTATTCAGAAACTGACCATATTCAGAGTACTCAGAGTACTAGTAAAACTACAGAGTTTTAATGCTTTGCCTACATTTTCAGTGCAAGATGAAGTTTTCATGCACAAACAACCAAACACTGCAGGCGGGCACTGCAACACCCACGACATAGCTGCACTATCACGTGCTGCCTCTGGGTTATTTGTCTTCTAGAGAAAAAGATGTAGCTGAGTCCTAAATGTCTGTAAAGCAGCAACAAGCCAGTGTACTTCGTGGAAACACTATGTCTCTGTAGGCGTGTGCCGCCGTAACACTACAGTCAGTACTGGTTCAAACAGAGAAACAGCTGCACTAAACTATTTCTTTTTATTAGGCTTTATTTTAAGAAGAAATGATATTTAGCGAGTTAAAAAGGAAAAAGGGCAGTCGTAAAACACCTGTCATCCGTGGCGGTTGGCCGTTGCCATAGCAACTATCTTCATTCATCTCTTTCTGGTCAAATCTCAGGTGCCCCGTGTTCGCGCAGAGGGCTCTCCTGGGTGCGCGTTGCGTTGGACTTTCCCTATTGGCCGAGACCCTACCATACCGGAAAAACAGGGGGCGGTACTTCTTCTTAAAGAACACGTGCTGCATGCTGTACGACTAGATAGTTCAGTTCATTGTATTTAAAATAAAAAACAAAATACTGGAAGTACAGCGTTGAATATTTCTTTTCCCTTTGTTTTTACAGAGTGAGTGGAGCTGTCAGATTTCTTAACAGCCTTCCCTCGAGCGGCTTTTTTGAAGGGACTGACTGGGGGAAAAAAGCTTTAATCCTAAGCAAGTATTGACAAATACATTGTGCACAATGATAGTTTCATTAGAGTTTAGAAGTTTTAAAATATTTTTATGCCTCATAGTCACTTCCTAAAACTCTTCTGTTCTATGTTGCCTTTAAGGATAAACTCGGGGCATTCAAGCTGAAGTCCCTCACTTGACGTGGAAAAAGACGCACGACAAGTCTTGCCTGTTTCTATTAAGGGTGCATAATTGTTCCAGCCCTCAAAAAGTAATTTTCTGTCATATTCTTCTAAAAGTGAATTAATAGCTGTGTTTTTTGTGTTTAAACAAAGAATTGTGTGATTGGTTTGTGTTATACAAAATGTGTTTGATGGTCCGGGAAACCTTTAAGCGGCGGAGTAAAGTGATTGGACGAAGTACTTGTCAGTCATTTGAAGTGTAGTTAGGTAGCGCTGCTCCGCCCTCTGCAAACTGCCAGCAGCTGCAGCTAGCAGCAGAGCAAATGTTCATTTGGATGCACACATTGAATGAAAGTCAGTGTAGGAGGCTGTAGTCAGCAGCAACTAACAATATCTGCACTAGGTGAAGTTATCGTACAGTGTATATTGTAGGCACTCAGCTTCACAGGGCAAGCAGAGACACGCCTATACTTTGGAAAAATCCAGGTTGGAGATATTTGTGGCAGGGGAAGGTAAGATTTGCCGGGCTCTCATTCACCAAGAATTTCTGGTTAGACAGGTAGGTTAGCTAGCAAGCTAGCCTAGCTAACTAACCAACGTTATTCACTGCTAATTTCTCGTCGTCTTTTATTCTTTGGCCAATGAATACAGAGGTGATATGTCGTGACTTTGTCACCGTGAAATTACAATAATTGTTTATGACTTGGCTGACATTTTCCGTGTGTATGTGCAAAATGCCACTGCCGGTACTGTTAGCATACTGGCTAACTTAAAGATATCATGTTTCATGTCATCAAGACGAGCTTGCTAGCTCCTGACACTGGCTAATCTGGTACAGTTAATGTTACATGCCGCATGCGGGGAAATACCGACGCTGAATGTCTGTCTGTGTGTCCAGGAGCAGGCGGTGTGAGGTAATGCAGCGGGTCACGGCGCAGCTCGTCGCCGGGCTGGTCGCAGCGGTGCTGTCGCTGCTGTCCGAGCAGTCCTGGGCAGATGGTGGGGGGCCCAGCCTCTCTGAACGGGTTATCTGGGCTGTAAATGCCGGGGGCGACGCGCATGTAGATGTGCACGGTATTCACTACAAAAAGGACCCACTGGAAGGGAAAGTTGGTAAAGGTGAGTGAACGTGATTAACTGTTAAGATGCGTGCGTGTCTTCGCTAGGCTTCACCTCTGATGTTCTAGTGAGAGTGACATTGTGAAGGTAGGTGCTCCACGGAGGTAAAATTGGCATTTCCTGCAGAAACCCCTGCGTGTTCTGGCTTCCGCAAGTAGCTCCAAACTTATGAGGAGTCAGCATAGAGGGCTATAGCCCCGCCCCACTCAATATGTAGAGGAAGCAGGTAGTGATGTGATCAGCGTGACTGGAGAACAGTTTTTGGTTCCATTTTTGAGGCAAACTTATTGAACCTTGGTGAAAACGCAGCATGGTCGGTTACTTTTTTAGGCGCACGGTGCTGTTATGTCATCAAATGTAGAGAAGGTCTGTGGGGTTTTGCAATATGCTGCAAGTCAACTAAAGCAGCACATTTCTAGTACTTTTGCTGTTAGGCAGATCTTGTCTTCTGATTGCATACCGAGCCTGATGATGTTGTCCGTTTGTAGCGTCTAATTATGGGATGCGTCTGCCAATACTACGGTCCAATCAGGAGGACCAGATTTTGTACCAGACAGAGCGCTACAATGAAGACAGCTTTGGATATGACGTCCCCATTCGTGAAGAAGGAGAGTATATACTGGTTATGAAGTATGCAGAAGTTTACTTTGCTCAGTCACAGCAAAAGGTAAGGCGGTTTTAAAAAGCTGTTCATGGTATGATTTGCTAATTAATAAGAAGTTAATTTAGTGAGAATAATGAATAAAGGGACAGGAAGCATTTTTATATAAAATCCTTTTTTGTTGCATTTAAATTGGTTATGGCCCAGTATATTTCCCATGTCATGACCACTGTGTAAAAGGAACATCATAACCTCACCTTTAATCCACAGAGTTGTTAATGTTCCCTGTTAAACGTGTCTGTGAGTGACAGTACAAGAATCAGGTGTTAATCATTACTGATTCGGGAATGTTTTTCCAGGTGTTTGATGTTCGTCTAAATGGCCACGTGGTGGTGAAGGACCTGGATATATTTGATCGAGTAGGACACAGTACCGCTCATGATGAGATCGTGCCCTTCTCTATTAGACGGGGCAAGCTGAGCGTGCAGGGAGAGGTGTCCACTTTCAATGGCAAGCTCACTGTGGAGTTTGTAAAGGTGAGTTCTAATTTGTTGAATTATCTGAGCTTGGCTATTTTTACACACGGTTTACATGCTGTGTGGGGTGGGGCGGTAGCTCAGGTGGCAGAGAAGGTCAGCCATTAATCAGAAGGTCGGTGGTTCGATCCCAGGCTGCCTCCTGGCTGCATGCCAAATATCCTTGGGCAAGATACTAACCCCATGTTTGCCAACTGGTGGTGGTCAAAGGGCCCCCCTGGCAGCTGTGGCTACTATGTAGCTTGCCATCACCAGTGTGTGAATGTGTAATGCAGGCCATTTACATACGAGTGCTGTATTTGGAAGTATTTGTCATTTGTTGAGCTTAAAACACTTTTTTAAAAAAAACAAAAAACCCAACATGTCCAAAAACAGTGTTTAATTCTTATTTTCTATATCTTTAATAGTGTTTTAGCATTATAAGATGGCAACAAGCAGCTATGTGTAATAGTCAGAGGTTGGGAGAAAAGGTAATACTCACGTTATATTAATATAACTCAAATACAGTTTGATCTAGATATGAGCATAACTACTTGTGTGTCATGGGTGCCATTACCCCTGGCACACACAAAGCTTTGCATAATGAACTCCCTTTGTGAAAGTGTCTCTTGATAGCCAGTTGGTGTGTGGGCTGTGAAACTGACTGATAACCATCCAGTGTCTTATTGGCTCTTAGGGGAGAGTGAACTTGATGTGGCATTTTTTTTTTCTGTTCCTACTATTATTGTCAAGGAACTGAAGAAAATAACTGGCATAGCAGATACTGTTTTTGCTGTTTATGGGTGGAGTCACAGAACCTGTAAAACTTAAAAGCCTCTGAAGAAAAAAGCCTAAAGCCCAGACCCTACCATGCTTCTTAAAAAGAAATTAAATGATGTTTTGTTTTTTTTCCTCCCTGATATCACTACAACTACCTGTTAGATTATGAATTGTTCTAAATAAGCTAAAAAATTAAACCTAGGTGTACATCACTTGCTTTGATACTTGCAGGTGGTGAATTAAAATTAGTAGCGGAGGAAGGAGAGGATTACTAAGAGTGTGGCACATCTGTGCTTTTCATTCTTTCTGTTTTCATGTCACAGATGTAGCGTGCTGTTTCACATTCGTTTCTGTGATTTTGAGTTTATTCATTTCTGGATCATCTTGACACATGAGCTTTGGTAAATATCAGGAGAATCACATCAAGATATAATAATAATAATAATGGATTGGATTTATATAGCGCTTTTCAAGGCACCCAAAGCGCTTTACAATGCCACTATTCATTCACTCTCACATTCACACACTGGTGGAGGCAGCTACAGTTGTAGCCACAGCTGACAGAAGCGAGGCTGCCATATTGCGCCATCGGCCCCTCTGGCCAACACCAGTAGGTGAAGTGTCTTGCCCAAGGACACAACAACCAGGACAGAGAGCCCGGGGATCGAACCGGGCTCTCTGTCTGCCTGAGCCACGGTCAGGGGGTTGGGATATTCAGTTTATACTAGTAAATGTTGATCAATGAGCTGCAGCCATAGGAAACAAAATACAGCCTTATGGTTCCTTTTAAAGCTCTGAATGACAGCAGGTAGCCTGTTTGTAGGGCATGCGGCTGTATGCTAAATGTATAAAGTGGCATACTTGGGAAAGTTTCTGCAGTGACCTCTTTCTTCCATTTTTTTTTTTTTTGTTTTTTGTGGACCACTGGCACTCTTTGCATTTTTCCTGTCTAAAAAGATTTCCTTCCCTGAATCAGTTGAACTCCATTTGGACACAAATTAAATGTACACCACAAACTGAAAGGGAAGTCGAGAAACAAATATGGAAACTCAAACAACTAAATGGGAGCTTTGAAAGTATATGTTGATACACGCTTTGCTTACATTTGACTCTGTTGAATCTGCTGTTTCAGGGTTATTATGACAACCCCAAGATCTGCGCGCTCTACGTGATGAAGGGGACATTAGAAGGTGAGTCCTGAGATTGTTAAACACCTTGTTCAGCACTTTACAGTGAAGTGTGTTGACTAAAGCATTTTGACTTTCCGGGACCAGCGAGCTCTCCCTGACTTTTGTTCTACATCTTTTAAGATGTACCAAAGCTTCAACCTCACCCTGGCTTAGAGAAGCCTGAGGACGATGACGACGACGACGATGAGGGTGAAGTAGGCGAGGAAGGTGGGAAGAAAAAGCCCCCAAAAGGTACCCATCACAGGGTGCAGTCAGGCCCCCGAACACCAAACCCATACGCAGCTGACAACAGCAGCCTAATGTTTCCCATCCTCGTTGCGTTTGGGGTGTTCATCCCAACACTGTTCTGCCTCTGCCGGCTGTGAGCTCAAACTATCTACTAACGAGACGGGACTGTGAAGAAAGGGAGGAGGAGAATGAGGGGGGGAGGGGGTCATGGTGGTAACAGCAGCACAGGTAAAACATACGCACAGGAGAGGGCTGGACAAGGAAGTACACAAAGAAGACAATAACTTTTGGAAGACCCGCTGCAAGACGAAGCAGATGCTGTAAGAATGGGGGGGAAGGAGATGTGGGAAGTGTATGCTGTGCGCTTCTCTGAATTTGTTTGCATCCACCTCTGCTGACCCTTTTGAACAGTGTTAGCCATTTCCACACCAGTCCTTCAAAGGCTGGGAAACAAAAAACATTTCGGCATTAAAAGGATGCTCGAGTGTTTGGTCCGGGACGGTTTTTGTAAACTAAAAAGCATTGCTTTGTACGGGGCGTAGCAAGAATGCACTCCTGCTCAGCATCTGGCCAGACATGTTACTTTCAAATTGGAAATGGTACTGCTGAGAATTTGATTAAATAGAATTGACTAGAAATCAAACGTCACGGTTAATGGAAATGCAGTTGTCATCTGAGAGACAAGCAGATGGAATATTCGTATCTTTCTGTTCTGGTTGGTCCTTTTTTGTTGACGTGCCATCTTCTACCTGCCATGTTGAAATGTCAGAAAGTCCTTTGCAAGCCGGTGGGCTCACTTGCTGTCTAAGTCGCCTTGCCTTTACATAAATGTAGGTCGGGTTTCAGAAATGCGTCTGTGTGCAGTGATGAACATCTTTGGTATCGTTCCACCAAATACTGAATCAGGGCCATCAAAAATGTCCTCATCTGTGATAACAAATTACAAGACCCTATTGGAGTTTGTTTGGTCGGGTTTTTTGTTTATTTTTTTTGGGGGGGGGGGTGTCATCCCGAGGATGGATTTATTTTAAAAGTCACACATCTAATCTTTAAAAAAAAAAAAAAAGCCGTTTCCTTCAGTAAAAGACGCCATATTCATATTTAGTGAGAGGCAAAGTTCATGCTGTGAAAAGCTTCATTGAGTCGGTTACATCGCTGTATTTTCTGTGACATCTGCCTTTTTTTTTCCTGTTCATTCACTAGTGCGTGTCTTTCTTTTTGTTTCACCAAAGAATGTCATTTTTGTTATTTTATCAGAAAACTTCAAACATGGTGGCCTGTTTTGTTTTTTATTTGAATTTTATATCTCTGTCCAAAATGTGTTTTTAAATGTGAGTCGTTGACTCTGAAATGTTAAACTATCACAACAGGTCAGGACTTCTTAATATTAGGATTCTAAATGATTACAAATCCCCCCCCTGGATACACTCGCCATGTATTCTCCAAGTCACTCTTTGTATATCGGATGTTTGTCCTCTCAGAGGTGAGAAAGCACAACAATAATATGTTTTTAAAAAAAATCAATTGTGTACCAGATGTTATGTGTGAACCTTTAATTCTTCTCTTAGCTTTTTCCATTCTGTTGTCGTCAAACGTTTCAGTGTTGCCTGTACCTTTTTGTGTAGTTACATTGTGAATTTCCTGTGGGGTCATATTTCGGTCTTTTGAGTTGATCAAATTGGGACAAAATGAAATCTACGAGCCTTCCCCCCCCTCCGCCTCGCACCCCCCTCGCATATCTATGTTGTCGGCGTCCGCTTTGAGCTTTTGGACAAAAATGTTCTTCTTGGCTTTCCACGCAGACTGAAAAGAAGCTTTGTTTTTTGGTTTTGGTGGCGTTGTTGTGAAGTCTCCTGTTAATGTATCTAGTTACTTACCTTAAGTGCTTAGCTCTACTCTGAGGATGATTTTGTAACTTTGCCTGTTTCACTAATGCGTCTTAAGTACTCGCCACCCATCCACCCAATCCTCCTCTCCCTTCTCTGACCAGTATTGCTGTTGCCATGCGCAGTACTTGAAAAGTGATTAATAATTCAGGCGTCGTGGATGCTTCCTTACTCCTCAGTCCTCCTCCTCATTGTGATTGATGGTGGTTTAAAAATTTGGTGCCAGAAAATATTTAGCCAGTTTATGGTAGTGTTGTGTGTGTGTGTTTTGTTTCTTTTGAATGTTGTGATATCTTACTCTTATTTCATACAGACTGGTGAGAAATGAAAGAACAAACCAACAGCGTTTCAGTGTGCCTTGGCACTGATTCCAGAAGTTTCCAGATAAGTGTGTCACGAAGGAAACTGACTGGTGTCTTATGTGGGAGCTTTAGCATGTTTGGGTTGTTTTAATGTGACGTTTTCTCATATTTTCACTTTATTTTTGGTTGGGTTAAGGCAGCCAAACCTGGTGGGGTTTCCTAAGTGGTTAATTGTTAGTATCTTCAGAATTTTGCTGGTGACGCCAAAATGTCTTGAATGAGTCTCAGCATGTGTTTGTTTTTGGTTTTTTTAATTGGGAGTGAGACTAGACTTGGACCCTTCAAGTCACTCCCATCAGGTTTGAAGGTTGTTTGTTTTGTTTTTCGTTTGTTTCTTCTTGTAGGACAAAGATGACCATTTGATTGCGTTGACCTTTGCCTTTATGGTGGCACTTAGGCTCGCTTGATGACACGGATATCGAGAATGCGTAGTCCTTCCATCTGTCTGCATTTTCTGCCACTTATCCAGGACAGCTCCTTAAGCAGAGATCTCTCTCTCCCAGCCACCTCCTTTACCTTCAAGTGTTCCTAAGACAGAGAGACACAGTCTCTCCAGCGTGTCCGGGGTCTACTCCAGCCTAGTCCCAGTTGGACGTAACCGAAACACCTCATCCAGGAGCTCAGATCGGGTCCAAGTCAGATGCCTGATCGAGCTCAACTGGCTCATTTTGTTGCAGAGATTCAGCAGCTCTGACCTGAATAGCCATCCAGTCTTTAAGGCAGAACCTAGACACCATTCAGAGGAAGCTCATTTCCACCGCTTGTATTTGCTCCGTCTTTCTTTTGGTTGCTATTTAGAGTTCATGGCCATAAGTGATCCACAGGTAAATCAACAGCTTCGCTTTCACGTTCAGCGCTCTCCTCACCATGACAGAGCACTGGAGCATACACCTGCTCCTTCCTTCTGTCTCACATACAACACCTGGAGATACTCACCCACCTCCACTTGGGGCAGCAACTTGCTCCCAGCTTGGTGTGGACACTCCACCCTTGTCATGTGCAAGCTTGTGTCCATCGCTCAAAGAAGCCATCAAGAAATTTTTATAGTTCTTTATTATAAATAGTGTACTATTTATAATATAGTGTTCAATTTGCATGGTTTTAAAAAAAGGGGGGGGCACACAGATGTCCTCTTGGAGCCTTGTGCTCACCCCTTGCAGGGAAAATATAACACCAGCTTCAGGGGGCCAAGTGGACCCAAGCCATCCCATCAAAATGCGTCATAGCACAGCAGAACATAAGGTCTCCTCGCTGCAGTCAAGTGTGTGACTGATTTCGTTTTGAGGTTTGTTTTCTTTCTTTCATTTGTCACCAATCTGTAGAAGCGCCTTTATTTCCTCTGAAAAGATGCAAAACGTTCATTTAATCCAGCACCAAAGTCACCATATTCTGCACCTCTGCAAGTCTACACAGTCGCGTTTGTATATAAGGTACAAGCTCACACTTTTTATCGTGTGACGACAATGTTTTCGGTTTTGTTAATTTGGGGTTTTTGATCTTGTTTTGTTTCTTATGAAGATGACTTTGTGGCCTTTTCTTCTGGGGAGAAATGGTTATTGGTACAGATATAAAAATCCTAACAGGCAGCCAGATGAGCTGTCTGTTAAACAAATGAGATTATCTCTGAATATATGGGATCTTCCATTGCGTTAGGTGTAATTTAAACCGGAGCGGGGCTGACCTGGAGATGTTTTATAATACGCTTGGATTTGTTTGACTTTTTTTTTCCTCAGGATTTGTTTTAGTTTGACTTTTTAAAACGTGATATATTATTGGTGTGACATTTTGCACTGCCTCATGTATTTTAAAATGTCGTGTGTGTGTGTGTGTGTGTGTATGTGTGCGTGCATGCGTCTTTGTTGCCTTGAATTGTTAAATACAAATGCGCTTTACCATCATTCGCCTTGAGGTGGCTCTTTTGTTGGCTTATGTCAAAACAGCCTTTTATTTTTATTTTTTCTTCTCTGTACAAAAACTTTTCAGGGCTAGATTTTCATTCCACAGGAAGGACTCTTTTTAGGAGAACAGAACACGTGTCAGAAGAATTAAAATGTATATTAAGTCTGTTCTTAACCTCAACTAAAAAAAACTTTTCCTACAAGTTTTGCAGCAAAAGTGTAATAAACATATACCCACAACTTATTTCAAGCAGTCTCCTCACATCCTTCTTTCCAGACCTTTTGTTGTTGGTCTCGTAGTTAACTACCGCAGTGGAATGAAGATCTGCTCTGCTTTTTCTTTTCTTTTCCCACAAGAGAACCAAAGAATTTCAGTCATTCCATCCAAATTGTTCATCAGAGTCCGAACATGGTGCAAAATAATTACCTCTCATCCTTTCTTTCACCTGGGAAACGTGCTAAATCAAACTAACCTGTCATTTCATGTCTTGTCATCGCGTTTATTGAGGCCATGCCAGAATACTCAATCTTGTTTTGTTTTTTAAATCATTGTAAAAGAGTCGTTTGAATTGCTCTGTAATTATTGTAAAATTGTTTTTGTTTGTTTTGGCATGTTGTTTTCTTTTTTTTTTCTTTTTTTTTTTAAACAACTAAACATGTGAGATCAACTTAAACGGAAACAAATTTGAACAGCAGAAATCAGCCGACTTGCCCATTGCCCAGGCAGCAGCCCAATCAATTTGAACAGCCGGGTCTGCTGCCGTGAATGTGTATGTGTGAGACATGGAGTGTGCAAGTTGTACCTTATACGCACGTGTTTGGTAAATAATCGCTCTTCTGAGGGATGTAAGCAGCAGCAGGTGGACTGAGAAACTGTATGCGAGACCCCTGATCTTCTGCCTCAGATGTGGCATATATGGGAACTGCTGATAAATGCTGTCTTTTTAATAAATGTGCTATTTTATCAGAATGTGTTGCTGCTGTTCTTCCGCCACCCAGGAGTTACCACCTACAATTATTCCAGGTCAGTTAATATTTGAACATAGTGCTCCGGTTAATTGAATTTCTTTTAGGCCGAGTACTTTGGAATTAAAAAGCGATGTATTAAAAAGTGTGAAGTACGCTGGACTTGCCGTAAAAGTCTTGAGCCACCCCTCATTTCTCTTTCTTTTGTTCCAAGGAGCCAGAGTTGTATTTAAGTAGTCTTGTCTGCTCATTTCCCCTGCAGTCCTCGTTCCTCCCCCACTTTCAGAGGAACGTATCCTGTTACGTTACCAATCACTTGAGCATAAAAGACTCGTAAGGGATAAACCAATATCGTCTACACATAATAGACAACTTGGCAAAACAGAAAGTCGTATTTAATCATTTTCCTGCTAGTAGCCTGTTGCAGAAACACATCTGTTCCTATTTCTTTAGCCATATTTATGAAAAATATGGCATAAGATAGTGTTTTTACTCCAACAAGGAGACTCCCACAGAGCTGTTAGTCGAAAACTTGGTATATCTCTGCATGGCAAAGGCCTAAAGAAATATATCTTCACCAGATGAATAGTTTGCAAAAGTAATTTATGTAATCTAATGAGGTCTTTACTGAAAAATCCAGGAAAGATCTGATACTGAGAGAAGCATCTGGACAGAAGTGGTCTGAGTGGAACGAAGTCGTGCTTAATGAAGAGAAACGAGGAGAAAACACTGATCTGTGCTAAATGACTCAAGAACTGGACTGAACAGCAACAGATGTTATGGAGTGATTAATCCAGTATGTACAGAGGTACAACCGTGAGTGTGGACAGACATCTGTGAGACACAGCGTTGGCGATCTTTCCAAAACTGGTGAAACACAAAGTTTATAAAAGATTTAGATCCAAGTTTGACTGCATGGTTCAGTCATCCACAGCACCTATTTCCCACTTTCTTAACAACATCTAAAGAAATGAGGGACCTCTGCACAGTACTGTACCTTTTGTTGATGCATGAATAGCTTCCAACATATTGGCTTGGTAATTATTATTGATCTATCACACATTTGTCTGTATCAGGGTATATGTTGTCTGATTTGTGCCAATATATTTTTAAGAATTTGTTTTTTAACTGAACTGCAGTAAAGATCGGGTCATCGGATAATTCTTGTTATTACTTTAAAACCAGTACATCATTTGATTCCGCCTAAATATCAGCATTGGCTAAAAATCCAGGACAAGCGAGGCTCTACCTTAAACCTCTTGACCTTAAAAGTGCCCGTGTCATGTGACGCCTTGCATAAATAACACAATAACATACATTATTCATTGTTTTAATTACTTCACAAATGGATAATTGTCTCTCAGATGATGGTGGCTACTCACTGCCTGAACCCTTTGGCCAGATTATTGTTATTCAGATTAAGGGTATCAGCTCTCAAATAGCTTTGAGTGCCCCCCCCCCCCACTGGCAAACTAAGGCTACGTTCACACTGCAGGCGAAAGCGCATCAAATCCGATTTTTTTGACCCTATGCGACCCATCTATCCGATCATGGTGTGACAGTGTGAACGGCGCAAATCCGATATTTTCAAATCCGATCTGGGTCACTTTCGTATGTGGTTCTGAATCCGATACATATCTGATGTTTTAGAAAGCTGCTGTTTGATGGTCACGTCGCATTAAATCCGTCTTTTACGTCACTGACACAAGACAGACGCCAATTATCAGCGCCGGAGAAGACATCGTGAACGCTTCCTGTCCATCCGGTGAAACTGCTGAGAAGACAACGTTGGAGAAACGTGAACATTTTATTTGTTCTGTATAATCTGCAGATTCTGACAGAAATCTGCAACTATCCTTTGAAGCAGCGCTCCTCTAAAACAGCAATAAGGATCATTATTAGGTTATTTACATTATTATGTAAATAACAAAATAACTTAAAGCAAAAATTGGGAAACGTAAAGTCCGAAGTCTTTATATTAAGTTCATCAGTCAAACAATACTGTTGCTCTGGGTCTAAACAGAGCGCGTTGTGTGTGACGTCTTCTTTTGCGCATGCGGCCGCTTTGAGCGTTCACACTAGAGCGCGTTTGCTGTCACATTTTATTTGTAGTGTGAACGAGCAGACAAAAAAATCGGATTTGATCAAAAAATCGGAGCATCAAGACCTGCAGAGTGAACGTAGCCTGAGTCAGAGGGTGAGATATTGTCTGTGTGTGTTTAATAATACAAATCCTCAAATAGTCTAAAAAGGCTAAAAACTGAACAAGCCTGAAACTGAATACCTCCACAGAGGCTGAAAACACACATGCCACACCACATCAGGAACATCTGGATCTCATTTTGTGTCATAGTCCTTCAGTTTGGTATATATTTGGCGATAAGATGCAAAATTGTATCTCACAATGGTAAAGAATCGTTCCAGAAAATAACAATTTTGAATCCAGAAACAAAAAAGAATCGCTTCCAAGTCAGGCAAAGCACCACCTCAGGACCACCTGGGTTTTTTGGTTTTTTTCAGCTGGGGCTCTCATCTCTTATTTTCTGTTTGTCCTTCATAAGTATATATTTTCATTATGAACCCTTTATTGAATGGCAGCAGCGTCGTGGCATCTTATGCCTTGTGTTCCTCGGTGCCATAAATTTAGGGACAGTAACACAGATGAATAAAGTCAACACTGTCGTCGAAAGAATTTTATTAATAGCTGATTTATTGTGTAGCCAATAAGTTATTTTATGGTCAGTTCAACCACACAAGCAAAGCAAATTTTCAGTAAACAAATGAAAATCACAAAAAAAAAGTGAACGATGATAATCATCAGTTTCTGAGGTAGGATAGAAACGTGTCACAGGGTCCGAGGGTCTAACCATACGTCCTCACAAATGAACAGAATAGTCGCAGCTCGGTTCAGCACGGTCGAAGCACATGTGCGAGCCCTTTGTTTGTCCAGGTGTTGTTTTTTTCTTCTTTTCCCACCAACTGTGAAAACTTCTTTAAATAGAAGCACGAGGCAGATTCATGCGTAGCTAAAGGAGGACAGCAGCTGAACAAAGCAGACCGAGGAGGCCACGCGACTCTCATAACCACAAAATTACACAAACTTACAGTATGTCATATTTACAATGTACATATTTACATATATAGAGAGAGAAATAGATAGTTTACATAAGATTTAGCCTATAAATTAATCATTTTGACATTTGAAGTGCATCCTTTTGTGTTCAGCTGGTAATGGCAATAGACCGATGAATGCTGCCATGCAAAAACAGTCAGGTCCAACTGTTAACCTGATCCAACATAAAGAGCCATGAAAGGTGTGTGCGTGAAGTCAACACCACCAGCTCTACACGACACCTCAGTTCCACCCTGACTGCAACCCAGGACCAAGCCCAGATCCAGAGGAGGACTCCCCAACATGTTGTCCTGCGGATCCTTCACAAAGGGGTTTTCACCCGGCGGATCTCCACCGGACAAAAACACCACCCGCCAGATGTTTGTCAAGCTGGGGCCCCGCCTTCGACCACTCATGACCTCCTGTGCGCTGTGGAAAAGGAACAGCAGGTCCACTCTCAATTCAACGATGTGACCCCGTGACCCCAGAGTGTACCTAAAGGTGGCAAGAGACAGTGTCACAATCAGGCCAACCATTCCCAGAGCCCATCAGTCAAACGATATTACCGGATCTTGAATAAGATTGTGTGGAAAAACACCAAAAGTACATTTCTTGAGTTTTGAGCCTGTACCTTGTAGGAAGCTTGTGCTTCGCCATGGATGGAAGCACAGGGCGGATGTCCAGATGTTGCGGGTTGGAAAGCTGAAGGTGAAGCTCGGCTCTTGTAACCGTTAATGACAAGATCTCCCTGGTGAGGACAAACTCCACACCCGTATCTGGTGAGGCGGAGAAGAGGCAATTAACAGTCTGCCAGAGTCACGGTACAGCATTTCATGTCACAGAGAAGCACGTTCACTCATGTCGGGCTCTGCCGCAGAGGTGATGTTTTCACTCCTAATGCCTTGTTAATGAGTCAGCAGGACGTCTCAACAATTCTTGAAGGGAACATTAAGCCAGCTAAGACTCATTTGTGTGCAGATAACACAGTCCTCCCTACAGCTGCATTATTCAAGTCATTATCCACCCCCAAACTGACTTTCTGTCTTCACTTCACCTCTGCTGAAAATGATATTTTTCAGAGGAAAAGCCAGAATGCCAACTCTGTGCGGCTGCTTCGTGTTATTCGTGTTTCTTTTGCTTAATTTTCTGCTAAATTAGGTGCCAATTCATCCCTGTAATTTATTCACTTAGTTCATGCTCATTAGACCCATTCAGAATGTTTACTGAACCAGTTTCTCTTCTCTCCTGATTAATATGCAGCACAACTTTTTTTAAACTCTGGAAATATTAAGATTCTTAATATAGCAGGTAAGAAGAAGCTGTGTGGAGGCCAGCTGATGCTTACAGATGTGAGTCCGTTCCCGTGGTTACCACACAGCTAGTTTTATGTATTGAACTGAACTCTGTTTTGGAGGATTAACCACAGGGATTATCTTCGATCTTCGATTTTATTTGGTTTTGTTTGTTTGGGGGATTTTTAGAACTACTTCCTCCCATCAGGATCAATCCCGCTCAGCACATCTGACCTCCACAGGACGAGCATGAAGTTAAAGTGAAAAGTTAAAGTTTCTTTTTGCCTGGGTGTATTCTCTCTCTCTCTTTTTTTTTTTTTTCTTACCTCCTCTCATGCGACCTTGAATCCCTTTCAGCCTCCTGCAGTTTTCTCCTTCTTGACAGCAGCGGTAGACGCGCCGGACGAAGCCGAACAGAGGTTTTCCTGGAAAAACCAACCCACGTGAAGTTCTCGCGGAAAAGTGCCGCATGCTGATCTCCAAACGCGTCCCGCTATCCACGCGAGCTTCTTGCGTGTTCTCCAGCCAAGGCGCTTCCAGTTCCGCGCACCGCTCCGTGCGTAAAGTCGCTTCGTGTGGCTCCGATGTGCCCACCGCGCGCCCGAACACTCCGCAGCAGCTCAGCGTCATTAAAATGAAAAGTGATGTAATCCGCGTGCAGTTTGAAGAGGCCATGGTGAAATCCCGAATTCCGCCCAGTGCTGTTCCAGCGACGAGGAGCGGCCACTTCTTCTCTGATGCCAGCTCTCCAAAGCCCTGCGGCCAGTTTGAACCCCTCGCTATTATACCCCACTGACAATGGGGGGACAACACACCACTTAGAATTTGAATCCTGGCCCTCCTCACAGTCCCTGCCCCTCTTTTTGTCCGTGCCTTGCCCACCCATTTGACCCCCGCTGCCTTTTATTCAATGCGCCTGCATAATTAGGCGCCCCCAGAGCGCCGAGCAAGCCCATTCACATTCAGCTACTTAGCTAATTGCCCTAATTACTCCATAGCTGGATGGTCGAGAACGACCTTACTCGGAACACGTATAGGGGAGGATATTCTGAGAGAGCAAAAGTATGAACATCTTACAGGCATGCGTTTGGCATTTCAGACCGCTTTGCGCACACCTGTTCATGGCAGAAAACAACAGGCTCCACACTGAAGTCATAAGAAGGTCAGGCAGCTGTTTTCAACAAGTCATGAGAAAAGTAGCTCATAAGAGGCCAACTCAGAGCGGATCACATATTCATTTTATTTTAAAACACACAGAAGTTCATCACAGCAAACCTCTTCTCAGACAACCTTCGATTACACACATTTTGTGTAAATGGCAGCAATAAAGACAAATCACAGTCCTAATAGCCAAATATTTAAATAACACTTTTTGATTGCTGACATAGAGTTGATTATATAATGCTTCAGAACTTCTAGACAAAAAAGCCAATACAGGAGCATGTTTTTCTTCTCAAATGTGGGAGAGGATTCAGTCTAAATGCATGAAAGCAACAGAAACATCTGCTGCAGACAGTTACTTTATTTTTTTTGTTTCAATGTAACAAATAAAATTAGACTCATACAAGCATGGAAGTAAACATAACCTACTTTACCTAAGCTTTAACAAGCATCCTGTCATTGCAAATTTATAGTTACAATATAAATAAAAAAAAACAGTTCTGCTGTGAATATGAGATCCACGAGGGTTTTACAGCACAGTGCCACAGCGTACGGTAACGTACAGCATGGGAACAAGTAAACCACAGCTGGAGGGCAGCAAAGATGTAATCCTGTTGTAAAAATTTTTCCATTTTATTTTTTTATGTTACTTACAGGGCAGTCCTTCTCCCAGTGAAATACATTTCCTCCTGAACGACCCGACCTGACGCCGGCCTGTCAGAGCAGGTTAACCCCGTGTTTCAGCAGTCTGTGCCGGGCCTTGCTGGGCAGCGAGAAAGCGCTGTCCTGGTGGTTCGGGATGCCCGAGTTCCTCAGCGAGCCTCCGTTCTGCTGGAAGTAAGTCTCCTGGGCCACGCTGCGGGTCCCATACACAGCTGTGCTGGCATTCCTGCCGACATAATGTCACGCACATTTAAATTTCAAGCCCGCTGTGCAACAAACAAACACGCTGAAGACGGCAAACAGCGTGGGAGGTTTTTACCAGTAAATACCAGCTGTCAGAGCGAGATCCACGCTAGTTAAGGGAAGGTTTCGATTCAGAGGGATGGACGTGATAAACTGTCAAATAATCCCCCCTCCCTTCTAACCTTTACTTGAGTAAAAGAAGAAGAAATCCCCCAGCCCCCTCCACCCTCTCGCACCAAAAGCTACTGCATCATTGCCGTGCTGACCTGATAATAGCCTCCTGCAGAGTCTCAGTGTGACAGAAATGCGAGTGAAGAAGTGATGTGGCTCTGACAAAGGCTTGATCCCAGGCTCCCCCTGACCGGCCAGACAGGTTGGCTGCAGAGACACACAATAACAGAGGCACATTAACCTGGACAGGCATGCCTGCAGCTCAAAGGAATGCTGATCACAGTCCTTGAAATTAGCAGTTAGCTCATGCAAAGACAATCTACCAACCCTCCCCCCCCTCATAGCCCCACTGCCCTGGGTAGAGATGCAGGGACTTATACTCACTTCAGCAGAAAAGTTGGAAAACTGGAAGAGACAGAATGTTTGGGAATATCAGATATGAAGTAAAAGCTGAAAAGACAAGCGCAGGGAGACAGCTGATTAGATATTTAAGGGGCGGTTATTACTTGTGAGCGTGCTCTGAATGCAGTCGAAATGGGCAAAGGTGTAGGGTCCTGGACCTCCCGGGGCGCCCGGAGAGATGGTCCTCAGATGGGCCTCCAGTCCATTGAGTGAAGCCAGGCTGCTGTGATACTGGAGACACATCGACAATGCCACGTATCAGCATGACAAAGGCAAAAACATTTGCTTGAATTTAAATTTCTCCGCAGTTTGCAGAGGAAAAACCAAACACAGCCCTCACCACTTCCTCCATAGAAGTGGCGTCACTCATGAAGTGAGGCTCCACCAGCAGAGCCAGCACCAAGCCCTTCACTCTGTGCATGTACAGCGTCATGGGGATCAGCGCGTTCTCCTCTGCGGCGTCAGAGAGACGAGGAGGAGGAGGAAGAGGGGGAGGAGGATCGCTCTTCCCTGCCTCGTGGCCTGAAACACTCCCACGGGAGACTCCGCTGTCTTCCTCCACCACCTTATCATCGTGCGGCTGCTCATTTCCAGACTCGACCGCTCGAAACTCAAACACACCCCCAAAAGCTCCGTCCCCTTCTCCTCCATTTAGATGGGAGTCTTCTTCGAACACGGAGCCGTCTCCTTCACTGCGAATCTGGCTGCGGCCACCTGTGCCGTCGCGGGAGCGGCTCTCTTCCGCCTCATCTTCAACACAGTGTTCTCCGTTTGAGAGGAGCCTGAGCGACTGTGGAGATGGGTTGAGGGAATCGGCAGCGCTGTGGGACGAAGCCGGGCTGAACACATCGGAGTCTGACAAACGAGGGCTGAGGGACGCCTTCTGAGGAGGTTTGGACAAACTTGGATTTGACACTTGTGACTCAGTAGAAGGAGTGTCGGATAAAGTCCTTGACAGGCGGGTCTTCTTTGAGGGACCATCTCTTTGTGGCGTGGTAGGACAGCTGGAAGGTTTTAGAATATCAGAACAATGGGATTCAAGCAGCTTGTTTCAATAAGCTTCACTGAATATCATCTGTAAAATAAAAAAGGAGAAACCACCTGAAACCTTTGTCGACCGGAGCGGACTGCAGGTCCTGGAGTTCAGGCGTGGTCAGGAACACAGTTGTGGAGCTGACAGCGCCGCTAAATGAGCTCGATGCACTTGTTCCATTAGGCCGCTGAGCCTACACAAGAAAACAGAAATATTATTAGTATTTGCTGCCTGTTATACAGCTGCAACACTTAAATGCTACAGGAGCAGCAGCACTTCTTACTTCAGTGTCTTTCTGCACAACGACGGCTCTCTGAGGACCTCTGAGAGTGAAGCTGCATCACTTTAATTATCCACCAGCCCACATCCTCCCAGAGAATCTAACAGGTTTGCTAGCTTGTGAGAACACCTGGCACCACACTGCACTTCTGCATGCGTCTTTGCATTAGCTGCTTACAGCTGAGCTACCCCGAGGTCACAGCGGCAGCATACAGGATGAATCACTGCGTGTGCTCAGATTAGCTGTCATGGTTTTCTCCAGTTTTTCTGTTTTCTGTCATTTATAGGTTTTATTCTTTATTCTTCAACACAGCCTGAACTGTCTTAGACAAGCTTTCTTATACTTTTTCACCAGGCTTCTTCACGGACAAGCTCTTCTTTTTGCCTTCTGTTCTGTCTGTCTGTCAAAATACTGCTTCAATAATGTTGATGTCCAGTCTCTGGAGTGGTCGGTCCATGACTGATGGTGTTCCACTGTGTCTTTTCTACACAGGTTTAGGGCACTGGCTGTGTGTTTGGGATCATCATCATGCTGAAAAATGAAGCTGCTTCCAATAAAACACTTTTTGGCACAGTGGATGAAAATGATAAAACTCTACTGGGTTCATAATTCCATTAATTTTGACAAGATCTCAAAAACGACAGGTGGAAATGCAGGTCCGAACCATGACAGAGCCTCCGCTGTGTTTTATAGATGGTCACAGACGCTCGGAGTGTCTTTGAAACCAAACTTTTACATTTGGAGATTTGGATTCGTCGCTCCATAAAACCTTTCTCCCCGTTTCCCGTCATTATTAATGGATTTTTCTCCCCTATTTCTTAAGGACATTGTTTTCAGATTCTATTAATCTGTTATAGATTAATAGGACACATTTGTTGAGATACACCAAGTTTTCATCAGGCTGAAAATATGCCAACACTTAATATTCATGGTCCTGGGCCATGTTGGCTCAGTATTCTTAGTTTTTGGGTGTTCTTGTATTTTGTTCTTTATTTATGCCTTTGTTCCTGGGTTGTTTAGTTAAGATGTGCCCCTCTGTCTATCTGTGAACCCTTGTTTCCCCTCCTTGTGTTTTATTCCATGTTTTCCCCAGCCCATTATGTCCTGTCTGAACCTCTGTGTACTTCCTGTTTTACTTTGACAGTCTCTAAGTATGTGTCAGCTGTGTTCCCACTTCCCTCGTTTACCCTCTGTGCATTTATGTCCACGTCTCCCTCGGTTCAGTGTCGTGTTCTCCCTCATGACTGTGTTCCCCTCCGTGTGTTTCCTCGTGAGTCACTTCCTTAGTACTTCCCAGTTTAGTTTCAGATTATCTCGTATCGCCTTTATCCTCTGTCAGCAATAAAGCTGTATTTTGAGTTCAGTCCTGTTTTCCCGTGAGTTTGCGTTTGGGTCCTCTCCTGCCTGCACGCAGCCTGATCACGACATTAATAGTCATTCATTTTTACAATGCATACAAGCTGCTTGATTGTTTATAGCCCGTCCACGAGTGACGTTCTGCACTTTAACAGCAGGCCAAAGTTATGCTGTATTTTTTTGTTACATTTTAGACATTATTAAAGATCGCCTGCGTCTTAGAGAAACAAATATATAGAGTCAGTGGAGACATGTGGAAATATTATGCGTTTATAGACCTATCACATCAAAGAGAGCGACCCTGGATGAAGAATAAGTTATTCTCGGACTTCTAAAGTGCGGCTTTTGCAGCTCAAATAAAGAAATTTGTCACAAAACACTAACTGCACAGTGCATCAATCGAGCATGGTGTCCTCACAGCGGAGGGACCCTTGAGCTTCCATCCTCTAATTATGTGTATGCGTGTGAATGGGGGTGGGGGCTGGTGCGTCTCGTCTTTTCAGGCTGCTTTAAAGCATATAGTTAGGGCTGGACCAGGTGACCCTGAATCCTCCCTTAGTTATGCTGCAATAGACGTAGGCTGCCGGGGGATTCCCATGATGCATTGAGTTTTTCCTTTCCAGTCACCTTTCTCACTCACTATGTGTTAACAGACCTCTCTGCATTGAATCACACTTGTTATTAACCTCTGTCTCTCTTCCACAGCATGTCTTTATCCTGTCTTCCTTCTCTCACCCCAACCAATCACAGCAGATGGCCCCGCCCCTCCCTGAGCCTGGTTCTGCTGGAGGTTTCTTCCTGTTAAAAGGGAGTTTTTCCTTCCCACTGTCGCCAAAGTGCTGCTCATAGGGGGTCATATGATTGTTGGGTTTTTCTCCGTATCTATGAAGCGCCTTGAGGCGACTTTTGTTGTGATTTGGCGCTATATAAATAAAATTGAATTGAATTGACTTATGTTAACTTTTCATTATATCTACGATTTTAATACTGCTGATCTGAAGAAAAAAGAAAAAAAGTTTAGGAAACCTCTGGACAGATGTTGAAGTCCTACCTTGGTGTATGTTTCAGTCTCGTGAACCATGACCTTCATTGTGAGCCCTGGACACATCTGTGTGCTGACAACTCTTTGAAGCAGATCACAAAAAAAATACATTAAAAAAAAAAAATTCTGATTTCGGAAGTTGACATTTAAAAGAAGAAGTCGTGGCCGTTCTCTTCAAACGCGAGCTCACCTTCCTCTGAACAGAATACATCCGGCTGACACTAGAGGGCAGCGCTGGCAGGCCTGAAGAATGAGGGCCGCTTTGAGCAGGAGAAGAGGGTCAACCTGAGGAGATGAATCCGATGAAATGTTACCTGCAGCTCATGCAGAAATAAACAATAAAAAAATGATTTTGCTTTTATATTATCATCTACTGAGCAAATCTCCGGCGTGTGCCCGCTGTATTGTTTACATGTATCCTGCAGGCACACTAAATAAGCAGAAATGAACCGCTGACGGTTTGTCGAGCCATGCTGAGGTCTTACTCAACACCACAGGATGTTGTGATATATTCTGCCTTCTGAGTGGCGGCAGGCGAAAAGCAGAACCCCACGTGTGACCTTTAGTACTCACGTTAGTCGAGTCGATGGTCTTCAAGCAGCTGAAGATGTGACTGAGCTCTGAGGATCCTGACTGCAGGTGAGAGAGGTACCTCGCCCACTGGGCTGCCAGGGTTTCCTGACTGTTGAGCTGCGAAGCAAAGGTCAAACTTTGCAATGAGCATTTGGGGATTTTATTCAGACAGGTGGCAAATTAAAGGAAATTCAAACATAAAGGTGGCAGACCACTGTTTAACGGCACGGCCCGAAATGTCTCACATGGGCCGAGATTGCTTGCCTGCCACAGCGTGTGATTCACCTTGTTGTCATACTCAGTGCTACGGATGAAGCACAGGGAGGCTCCTCAGAGAAGAGACCAGAGATGAAGGTTTGCACTGAGCCTTCACACTAAGTCCACCCAAAACCATTTCAATAAAAAGCCCCACAGTGTTGCTGAAAGCCACACACATAAAGGCTTTTTTCCCCTTTAACTTGTCACTGGTTGTGCTGTTGTAACAGGGTCATAAATCACACAAAATGTGCTCTAAACCCCCAAACTGTTCCTTTTATACCTGACTTTTAGGACCTGCAAGCCTGTAGTTATGTTCATTATCAGTTAGAGTCCCTCCTCATCAGTGTTGCCAACTCCTCAGTAAGGAAAATCGCTATTGGCTGTCCTAAAAGTCGCTAAATGACGTCATCACCTAATTTGCATAATTGGTCATGCTAATGTAATTGTAATCTATGTTGTTGGAGAGAGAAATAACATCGTGGAAGAGACATAAAGTGAGTAAAAAACGTCCTAAATGCATTTAGAATTTATTTAGAACTACAAATTAAATTTATTTTAGCAATTATTGTTTTTTTTAATGTCACAATTCCAACCCTGCTCCTTTACCCGGGCTTGGACCGGCAAAAGTGACCCGAAATAGGCACTCTGGTGGAGTTACTTTGTGTCTGTGTGTGTTTATAAGTAGTTTTAAACCTGATCCACAAAACAGCATAAGAGTAAAAGAAGAACTGACTGCGTTACAGCACCCGCTGCTTGTTGAGAGTTAAAGCGATATGCGCTTTCACGTCTTTTTTTAGCGACTTTTTTTTAGAAAAAAAGTTGCTAGGGGGTCTGAAAACTCGCTAAATATAGCGACAAAGTCGCTAAGTTGGCAACACTGCTCCTCATTCTTTTCTTCTTCTTTGGTGCAACCCTATAAATACAGTGTACCCCTTTTGCCTCTCCCCTTTTCTACAATTCCCCTGTGGGAGAGGTTGGTGTCATTTCTTTCCCAACACTTTAAAACACACATATAATTCATATTTAGCCACCTGGATGTTTCTGATTGCGATTTTAGTTCAATTATTGTAATTATTAAGCCTGTTTTTGTTAGATGTTATAAGTGTGTAGTATGTGTGTATCATAAATGTGTTTTAGGCGCCATAAATGCTAGCATGAATATATACTCCTTGCTAGCTTGGAAGTTGTGGTGGGTGGAGCTAACCCTCTTCCCCACTGTTTGTATTTGGTCGTAGGAGCTGGAGCAGGCAAATTATTTACTTGGAGGTCTTTCTTTCTTTTACCTTTTTTATCAGACACAACGCAGAATCACACCGGTTACACTGTCAGACATCTTGATCTTTTTGTGACGGCTGATGTAAATGTTTCTTAAACCTACGTAGAACAAAGCAGAAGTATTTGTGCAGCTGCACCTGATTAGTGATGGGTCGTTCGCGAACGAAATGGCTCTTAGAGCCGGCTCTTTGACGTGAACGACGCGAGCCGGCTCCTTATCGCGAGCCGTCACGTGGGGTTTTTTTTCTTTCTCTCAGCCTCTCTCTCGCACTTTTTTCCGCTTCACTCTGCACGTGAGCCTTGTGCTTTACGCTGGGCAGAGGGGGGAGGGGCTGTAGTTACACTCAGTAGCACAGGAACAGAACCAGAGGGAGAGAAAGAAAGCCAGGGACAACAACTTCACATTAGAAAGGTATAGTAATCATCCACAACTATTTTCAGTTGCAGATGATAAAGGATTCAGAAAGTTTATTCATGCAGGCCCATATGACAGAGAATATGCATGTTCTTTTTGTTTTCATATTTTAATTTATATTTAATTGTGTTGTGGTTTGCAGTGTTTTGTGTTGTTTCACTTTAAATTTGTAAAAGGAAAAAGCTGAAAATTTAAATAGTTAAAATTTGAAATGTGAATAGTTGGTTTTTGTATTATATGATTTATTTATTACATTTTATGTGGAGTGAATAAATAAAAGTATATTTACGGTGGCCCCTAGAGACAAAGCACATACAAACTTCAAATCACGTACAAACTCCAAAACACGTAAAAACACGTACAAACTCCAAAGCACGTAAAAACTCTAAATCACGTAAAAACTCAGAAGCACGTAGAAACTCAAAACACGTACAAAAGACAACAGAAGTGCTCCAGGATGCTAGGCACAGTGTTGAGCTTTTGTTACCTAGTGGCTACACAAGCCA
Source organism: Neolamprologus multifasciatus (assembly GCF_963576455.1). NCBI lineage: Eukaryota > Metazoa > Chordata > Actinopteri > Cichliformes > Cichlidae > Neolamprologus > Neolamprologus multifasciatus. The sequence continues at coordinate 34,492,737 of NC_140450.1, read as the reverse complement.
GCAAGTACCAACGACCAACGAGATTTGGTGTGTGGTAGTAACAGGTAAATGAACTTTTTTTAAAAAATTATTTGAATATATATGAGTGCCTGTGTATAAATACACAAACAATACACACATGCTTTCAATTGTGTAATTTAAGTGATCTAGTAGCTCTGCTTTGGAAGTTCAGTTCATGCTAGAAATGTGTTTTGGAGTTTGTACATGTTTTGTCTCTAGGGGCCACCGCATATATTTATATATAAACATAAATAAAACCACTTTTTTTAACGTTAGTAATTCCTTTTGTGCATAATTTTATATTATTGTTAATAATAAATTAATTAAAGCAACAAAACAACCTGAAGAGCCGGTTCGGAGCCGAAAGAGCCGGCTCTTTTTAGTGAGCCGAACCGAAAGAGCCGGGTCTCTAAAAAGAGCCGGAAATCCCATCACTACACCTGATAGCTCCGGCGGACAGGGCCGTTGTAGAAACAGAAGAGGTCAATCAGCTGGTCCAGGAACTCAGACACGCTGACAGTGGGGACATCCACCGAGCAGCCCAGCGCCTGGGGGAGAAAAGAAAACACATCCCCAGAATAACCATTAGTGAAGCCTGAAATATCACAAGAGGTTGCCGCTGGACCACCAGCGGAGCCCCACTCACCCAGAAGAAGTCGTCTTTCATGCGGATGGCGAACTTGTTGCGCCGCAGCCTGAGCGTGCGCGCTGGAGAGGAGGAGAGCTCGGAGACGCAGCGGCCCACGCCGGCGAGCTGCCCACACAGCAGCTCCTGTTTGTCTAGTGGGGTCTGACAGAGACATGTGATGCTTTCACAGACTTCTCTGAAATCAAGCTAAGAACATATGCACACAAATACAAGTGCTGGGAGATTGTTATCATCTTCCACACACTCCCTCCCACACACACACACACACACTAGACGTGCAGCTTGCAGCACTTTGTGTCAGCCAGACCTCTTCAGGGTAGAAGTAGCAGATTCCGTCTCTTGTAGGATCAGCCTCTCCTGTGACCTTGGATCCATCATATAGGAAGAAATAGTTACACCTGCAGAAGTAAACACACACACACTGTGGTGTAATCTGTGTATAACCTGTTTTATTGTGAAAGGGGTTCGGAAACAGGAAGTGATTAATAAAGGTCGGAGTTTGTGTGCTCTACAAGGTGTCGCTTGAATCCTTGCCTAAAACCACGACATGGTGTCAGAAGTGGGATTCCAGAGTTTCTCTACAGTGACAATGGACCTCAGTTTTCAAGCCAACAGTTCAAAGACTTTGCAGCAGCCTATGGGTTCAGGCATGTAACAAGCAGTCCAAGATTTGCACAAAGCAATGGTGAGGCTGAGCGTCATGTCCAAACTGTGAAAAGTCTGCTAAAGAAAGCAAAAGACCCATATCTTGCACTTCTAGCTTACAGAGCAACCCCATTGGCTAATGGATATAGCCCTGCGCAACTACTAATGGGACGAAGACTGCGCACATCAGTTCCCCAACTTCCTTCTTTGCTCAATCCCAGCCTGCCCAACAAGGCTACAGTGTTGACAAAAGCGAGAGAGAGAGTGATGAAGGACAGTGTTGCGTACAACAGGAGACATCGTGTGACAGAACTTCCTCCACTCTCACCGGGACAACCTGTGTGGATTACAGACACTAGGCGTGAAGGGACTGTCATCTCCTCTCACTCCACACCCCGCTCATACATTGTAGAGACCCCTTCAGGAGCCATCAGGAGAAATAGGCATCACCTCCAGCCATTGCCAGATGCCACTCCAAAGTTACAAACCCCAATTATGCCTGTCAGTCCAACAGAGAACGCCCTGCCTGCTTCAAACCTATCGGCGGCTACAACTCTGACTCCTAAGACAGAAGACCCAGGTCCTGTCAGAACTAGGGCTGGCAGGATTGTCAAAAAACCACAAAGACTGGACTTGTGAAAATAAACAAAACAAAAAAAGAAAAACATGGGTTTAAAAGTAAAGAAAAAAAGGTTGAAGAGAAAGAAAAGTTTCTATGAAAGGTTCTAAGAAAAAGAAAAGTACAGTTTTCATATATGCAGAATGTTCTTGTAAGTTTGATGTTTTCAGCGAAAGGAGGATGTGGTGTAATCTGTGTATAACCTGTTTTATTGTGAAAGGGGTTCGGAAACAGGAAGTGATTAATAAAGGTCGGAGTTTGTGTGCTCTACAAGGTGTCGCTTGAATCCTTGCCTAAAACCACGACACACACGAGTGGCTAAATGTGTCATTTAAGAAATAAAGAAGCAAGAAAAGACATTTCAACCACGCTGGAAGCAAGCATCTAATTCACTTTGTGCATAAAGATATGTGTTTGGTTTGCTATAATAATGTAGTAGCTCACTATCAGCTAAGTAGCAAAGCCGTGTATGTTTATGGTCCACCCTGCATGCTGTAGCTGGTGTCTCAGCGGATCTTACATTCTTGAATCTGGCTGCAGAAGCTCAGCCATGACCGACGCGAAGCCCCTCAGTCATCGGCTATCTTGTATCCATCCGCCCGAGCAGGCTGAAGATGCACTCTGACACACACACACACAACTACTAAAACACAAAAAGTGGAACTGATGTTTTATCCGCGAATTCTGATCTGACGCAGACGGTCCGCTGTTTGCCGCAGATCACTCAAAACACGGCGTGTTTTCACGCCATGTTTACGTTTCGCTCGCCGTAAGTTTTAATCACTTCCACACAGAGAAAATATCGCCACTTGAGGAATGCGGGGCAGTCACACGCTGTGGGAATCATGTGAAAGGACGGCGAGCGCGCAGGGACAAACTAGTGCGCCATTACGCTTCACATTACTAGAAACGTGAAGACGAGAGTGTGTGAGGATTACTCACTGCTGGTTGGCGGATTGATTGTGATCCCAGTGTCGGTGCTTTTACGTGAAATTGTTGTGAAAAGTGTCACTTTCTTATTTTGTTTGTTTGTTTTGTAAAACTATCGCGGCGTTTTCAGACAACGTGCTTCTTAAACATCTTTGAATGTATGAATCAAATGTGTCTATTTTAAGCCATTTTTTATTGGTAATGAAGAGGATTTATGAAGGGCTAAAATCAAGAAATGATCAGTATTGTAAGCCTGGTTGCTCCTGCTCCATATTTACAGTCTGTCCAGTCCTTTTGACACTTAAAACATCTTTATAGAAATGTGACATTTGTTTCCATGTTGGCCAGAATTTTTTTAGTCTCAGTAAATAGTCCCTTTACCAAAACTTGATCGCAGCTTCTACTTCGTGACAGGGACGTCCTTTCTGCCTCGGAATGACCTGATATCATTCACGAGAGTCATGTTTGAGGTGTTTTTGACAGATTATAGCCCAAGAAGTCATTTACAACTGTTTTAATGACTCTTTAATTTATGTGGAAACGGATGCTTCAGGCAGAACTTTTTAAAAAAAGAGGAAGAAATCACATCCACACAAAACTAATGTTTTGTTTTTATTGTATTTTATTTTTAAATTAAACCGGTGGCACATCACATGGACCGTTTCTGTGTATTGCTCCGTAAGACTTCGACAACAACCGATCATAAGCCTGGAAACGTGAAATGCCCGCGTGCTCTTCATCCTGGGAAAGGCAGTGCCGGAGGCTTTTGGCAGGAAAGGTGACCTCCAGCAGCTCCACTCTCACGCACGCTGTTAAAGGTCGAGCGTGGATTTAAAACTGCGCAATAAGAACGCGTTTGTAACGAGCCCCTCTCAGCATCACGCGTGTTTCCACTCCGACTGGATCGGAAGATTTTGAAACGCTCTACATCTTACAGCCGCTTTGACTTCACATTTTCCTCCGCAGAGCCATCGCACATCCGTTTCTCTGCTCTTGATTAAGGATGGCTTCCATTCGCGGGCCGTGAACGCGCACCGCTCGGCAGCCCATGGCTGCAGGAAAGCGCGATGACGCTGGACTCAGCTGCTTATCAGGTGAGATCAGGTTTAAGCATGCAGCTGTTCACACGGAGGGACTCGAGTTTAATATTTTTGGCGAGGAAGCGCTGTTTTCACTCTCAGTCCAGCCCAGACATTTCGATTTAGTGTCCAAGCCTAACGGCGAACTCTGGACCCACAAACAAGCGCGCAGTGCACTGTGGGAGTCCAAGGACACACCTGTCTCTGTATAAAAGTCTTCACAACCCATTCTCCGGCACACCGGACTCAACAGCGATGATATGAAGTAGTGATAGTTACACTAAGCAGCCACACTTTTACCAAAATTAATATTTAATCAACATAATGATTAACAGTTGAGTTTTTTCTACTCTTAACCTCGTGATTTTTACACCACTGTTTGGAGATAAATGTCAGAGCTGTTCAAAAGCAGACAACGATTCTTATAAACTGCGAAGTTTATGCGTTTGGAAATCACGTGACCCAGCGGCCTGTTTATTAGGAGGCCTCCAGCAGTGACAGAACAGTTAGCACCAATTTTCTGTGTGCTGGTGATTAAAAACAAAGAGTCAGTTTTGCTTTAGAAGGTTTCCAACTGAGCAAAGTGACTCAGATGTATCTGCGTGGCAGCCATGATCAGAGCTGGTGAAATTCCTTGGACACTAAAGATGCTCAGATGCTTCCTATCCTTTAGCAGAGGATAGGCTGGAGCGTCCTGTGTTAAAAAACCAACATGACTGAGAAATGACGCAAGTCATCACATAATCTCCCGCGCTGAGCTTCGTTTAGGCGACCGCAAGGAAATGAACTGTTACAAATCTGTCATGTCATGAAGATGTCTCCTTGTGTGAGACACTGTGTGGTTTAATGAAGTATCTCTATAAATAACCACAACTGGCCGGAATAAAATCATCAAAACTAGGGATGGGTATCGTTTAGGTTTTATCCGATACCGGTGCCAAACCGGTACTTTTGAAACGGTGCCGGTGCTTAAACGGTGCTCAAACCGGTGTTTAAAGAATGGAGAACACAAAATTGGTCCAAAAACCTCTCATGTTCAGCTGTTTTTTTGTAAAAAGATAACAATGTTAGCCTTTTCTGCAGCTATGGGGCATATATGGTATCACTCTTGGCTGGAAGCAGCTTAAACAATGGAAAAAACACAAACTTTGTCCAAAAACCTCTCATGTTTAACTGTTTTCCACTTTTTCTTTGGTCATTTTAGCCTTTTTGTCCAGGGTGAAGGGAGTATCTGCCATCAAACAAGAAGACAGCCGCATGTAGCTATGATGATGTTTGCTAGTTCACCTTACATGCATTAATGTAATAACGTGGTTAGCCTACTCAACGTAAATTACACACGAACAACATGAAGCTACTCACGCAGAGAAGAACGGCTGCTGCTGCATCATCATCCTCATCATTTCTGCTACACTGGCAGGGCTAGGGGCCAGGACTCTACTCTTCGGGTTTTTGGGGGATGTTGCTAACTCCGGGTCGATAACAGGCACCACACCCGCAGTAGATGTGCTCGGTGTGAGGTCTCGCAGCAAGCTATCAAATACGGCGCATTTTTCGGCTTTTAAAAAAAAACGCTATGCGTCGCCAGGTGTTTCATCAGATTTGAGGTGTTACCTCCTTTGACAGCATCACAGTATCACCTTAAAGCACTTGTTGCAGCTGCTGAGTTTGTATCTTTTGCTGTGAAGTACAGCCAGACTTTGACCGCTTCGCCTTGGGCATTTTTAATCTGTAGCTCTGCTCTAAAAGAACGTACATACCTGGACCCGCCTACTATCCTCGGAAACGTAAAATGATTGGCTAGAATCTAAAGTGTATCACAGCTCAGGAAAAAAAAAAGCACCGAAATGTGCGCTGCTTTTCGGTCTGGTTACTACCGTTTATGTCAGAACCGGTGCCATCACGGCACCGGATACCGGTACCCATCCCTAATCAAAACAGAGCGAGGGTTCTGGTGGAACATTAGCTGCATCTGCTTAATGTGACTTCAGAGGAAGGTTAATAAAAGTGGATCAGCAAGAACTCTCCGTCACATCTTTCCTGGACCTCAGGACGTTTTCGAAGGAGCTTGAGAATTTCAATTTAAAATTTTAAGCATAAGATTTGGACCAGTTGTCACAAATACATATAAAAGGTCCTAAAAATCTCTTCTGACATCAAAGCCATCTGCTGTTGCATTCGTTCATTTAAACCTGCTGTGGTAGAGTACAGTGAACATGGTGCTCTCACAGGCTCCACTTACGTGCTACTGTGAACCCTCGAGCAGCCACGCTGCCTTCCATCAGTGCGCTTTAAACACTCTCGTGGTCTGAGAATCGGTGTACAGCAGCATCAGCACCGTTGCATAAGTTGTGTGATGCAATATTGCAAAAAAAGGGGGTAGTGACGTGCATCATTACAACCTTGACCAGCATGTAAGAGATTATGCTGCCTACAGCTGCAGCCGACTACAACCTAAACACACCTCTGTGAGCGTGCCGGGGTAAAAGGCAACATGTCATTTCAACAAATTCTTGTTTTTCCACATAAAAGGATAAAAGTACTTTTGTTTTTTCCTTGCAATCACATCAGCTGCTTGTCAAGTAATAAGATTTCTTTCTCCAGCTTCCTCATTTTAAGTGCTCTGTAAGCCATCTCCTGGTCCCGGTTCTCGATCTCCTTCTTGAGGTAGGAGCAGTAGAGAGACCTGAGGTTTTCTGTCTGCTTCTGTGAATCAGATGACACAAAACATGCGCTCTTGTTGCATTCGTTTCTTCTCATTAGCGCAGGACAGCTGTGACAAATGGACCTCACCTCTCCGCTTCTGCCACCAGCTGTAGCGCCAGCTGCGTTGGCGCCCTCCTGCAAGCTGCCGCCGAGAACGTCCTGTTAAAAAGAGCAATCCAGTCTTCACGCCAAGTACTCGCAGGCAAAAGCTGCAGGAGATGCACGCGCAGCAGTACTCACCCCCTCAAACTGAGTGTCGCTAATGTCCGTCTCGTCGCTGCTGAGGCTCTCGGGTTCGGTCTTTGTTATGGGCAGCAGGAGGACAGGGTGGCCCGACACTGCAGCAGCGAAGCAACATTTAAATAAGCCAACGCGGAAACTTTTGCAGGGACGCTCGTGAATTTCACCTACCGCTCATGAAAGAGCTGTCAGACACAGCTGCCGGGTCAATACAGGCGCCTCCAGGGAGAACCTCCACCCTCAGCCCGTTGTCTTTGTGATGCAGCACGTCGTCCTCGCCCGAGTTCAGAGACGGGGTCGCCGAGCCGCCCTCGTTTCTCATCATTGCAACCCTTTTCCTTTTTGCTGCACAGGGACAGATTTGACAGGTACGTAACACACCTGGACTTTACCGACTGTGAGCCAGTGCAGGAAGAGAAACACTGAATGTCATACAGCTCCGTCACGCTAGTGCATGTATGTGCATAAAGCATTTTAACAATGCGGAGAGTTCATAAGCTCAAAGATCATAAACTCATTGATTTAGACTTAATAATTTGCAGAAAACCACAAAGAAAAACCTCTTTTACAAAGCAACTGCTGACTCGCTGAGTCAAAACTAAGACAAAGTGTTTGCACCTGTTTGCACAATGTTCTTGTGTTTGACTTTTACTTGCTGCCATGTCCGTTTGTAGCCACTGTCTGAGACCCTGTGAAGCAGGAAAAATAAAGATGTGTCAGTACAGACTGCAGGGGTCTATATTCAATCATTTGAATATAGGTCAATCACACTCACACGAGTGAATAAATGTCCTTACGCGTTTATTTTATCAGCAATTCTCTGCCAGGCTTCCTCTCTGAGTTTCGAGGCACTGGTGGTGTTGGACTTAGCTGTTAGTATCTCTCTCTCCTCTTCATACAACTTCAGAATGAGCTCCTGCTCTTTGGAGCTGAAAAAATGCGCCCTCTCCTGTTTCCTCATTATCTGAAAATCTGTTTTAAAACAACACAGAAATATAAATGTACTATAAATGTACACGAGTGAGAGTCAAAAACCACGTGATGATTGTTGTGGGTTTTGATTGTTTTTGGGGGGTTTTGTTACAGTTTATGTGGTCTTGCACAAAGTCTCCTCACCTCCGTCTGCGTTCATGGATTTCGATCCGGGTTTCTGCGTTCGACTGATCTTCCCTTCGTGGAGGAGCGGGGACGCGCAGTTATCCGAGATGTTTCAATGCTAGATTTAGTAATCAAATCGTAACCCGCGGTCGCGAGGCGGAGTAAAGCCGAGCTTGATCGATGCCGCGGTTAGTTACGGCACGAGTCCCTTCATCAGTTAGCCTCGAAAAAACCAGACGCGGGCAAAGGTAAACGGCGTCATTGAGCTGTCTATCAGCGAGCTTTCTTAACCCTGGATTTTCTAATTCGGCTTAAAGCGCGTTCACGTGAAAGAGGTGGAGTCTGTAACAAAGAGCGAGTCACGTGCGCGAATCATCACATCATCACTGATAACGTTAATGGTTGTTGGGTCGGGACAAGCTTACAGAGCTGGTTTGTAGACACTGGTGACCTGTGGAAAACGTAGGAGTCATGTCGGGTTTTGGGGGTTGTGGGGGGGGCGGAGCCACAGACTGAACGGGCACAAGCCTGACCCAGATTTTACTGAGTGTAACAGAGGAAGACAGGAGTGAACAATACACAAGAGCTGCTTCAGCGCTGGAGTTGCAGGCACTCCCTCAGCAAGACATCACAAAGCTTTTACGGGGGAAAGCTCCTCTATTAGGACTTGTCAGTGTCTGCTATGAACAGGGTCTATTAAGATTTTGTGTGTGATCTAGAAGAAAAAACAAACTATATTAAACAATGATGGCTGCATAGTGTAGTGATTCACGTGACCATGAAATCAACATGCTCTGCTACCTGTCGTGACTAAGGCAGCTGATGAGAGTAGCTTTATATCGAAGAATGATAATTATTTACAAACTGTAAATAAATAGTATGCCTTTTCAATAAAACTGCTGTTAGTAATTAGAAATTAGATCCAAACCTCTCACAAAACAGGTTAAAATCTGGCCAGAACAGGCCGTCTCTGTGACAGGACTGCTTCATGGATACCGACTGGTCTGGTTTGGGAGTAAAAATGTAGAGGAGCATACTGAGACTGTGCTGTTCTATTTCACTTTTTTGCACTGGCAACGTTATTGTCGCAAAATACCGCCAGCTTTTCCCCAGCCAGGATGAGTGACGTGCGGCTCCTCAGAGTCTGTAACAGCACCTACAGGGCAAAGGACAAGGTGCAGTTTTCCAGTGCCAGAGCAAACCCAAAGCAGGGACATGTACAGGGTAAACAAACAACAGCCCAACTGGGTAATTCTAGTTATTTTCTAACTGGAAATAAAATGGGTCAAACTGCATGGATACATACAAGAAACATGAAGTGAGGTAATAGAAGTTACTTTATTTATGTTAAGTCAGACATTTTGTATAATGGTCCAGAACAAAGGAGCTATTGGTTCAGGTGCCCTGTGTTAAGAGCACAGAGGTAAAACGATTAAAGAGGAAAGAGTAAACTGTGAATAGGAGTGTGGTCCAATAACAACTGCTTAACGAGGACTGATCCCATCTGTGACATCTGGAGGTTTGTGTTTTACTCATGTCCCTCATAGCCATCAGGAAGAGGATTCGCATGTGAGTTGTGGAAAAGACTTTTGTTGCCATCACCCCAGGGGAAACGCTAATGGGAGGGGAAGCATAAGAAAAACATAATTAAGTCAAAAATAATGTTGTTTTTTTTTAATTACAAGTCTCATGAAGTCAGACCTTGCTGCGAATGCGAAGATGGGCGTAGGGGACAAACTCTGGTTGCTCATGGCTGTGGTGCTGCTCCTTCAAGAATGTGTTCAACATGCAAACTCCAACACCTGGAAGGGCAACCACGAAGGTGAGGATCTTCCAGGTCTTACCTGGGGATAAGAAATCAGAATTATTTAACTAACAAGTAACAATAGAAAGAAGAGCGAAAGAGAAGTAAAACGATAACAACGTGCTGACATCTGACACTGTTAGATCATATGAATGCCCCTGAGACAGTCGACAGAGCATGCCCTTGACCAGAACTAAATCCAAGAAATACAACCAGTTTAACTCACTAAGAGACGGTTACATTCAAATCTGGTCCAAAAATACACCATATAAAAAGGCCCCACTGGATGGATGTTGTTACTTTCAGCTGTAGGATTTTTGATAAGATTCTGTAAGATATGACCTCACTTACTGAATAGTTAGACACGGTTTAAAGTCTCTCTTTTAAAAGACTGTCAACGCGAAATGCAAAATTAACTGTGCATTTATACAAGAACAGTTCAACTTCCTTGTATCTCCACAATTATTCAACTCAAGTCAATTCAGTTTAAAGCTGTCCTTTTCCTTCCTGCTCAAAACGCCTATCCTCTCTTTATCTTAACACTGGTCTGCCTTTCTCGTGTTGAAATAAATACTTCCTTTACAAGCTGCCGGTCATAACGATTATCAGACTATTATGACTATCCTTCTATCTTTTGTTGCACTTTAGCTCGTAAGACATGCTGTTCGTCACACTGCTCCACTTTTAAATCATGTTAACTGACAGACTGCGCTGCCGTGAGACACAGACAACAACAAATGCAAGAAAATCACAAGTTTCGGGGGGCAGTGACTACGTGCTCTCCTCTCAAGGATGCATTGCTACTGCTAATGCTAACGCTAGCTAGCTCAGCAAGGTCACTGGATCCAACATAACAGGTCGTCTTAAAGCCAAAACAAATTAAATGCAACCACTGGTGTAAAATAAAGTGTTATAATTACCTGACTGCTCGCCGTGTCCGGCAGAGAGCTGACGCCGGGTTTGGGTCAAAGAAGACCTCAGCAACACTTGAGAGAAACGTCCAAAGGCCGCCATTTTCCTTTCTGGCTGACGAAGAGACCGGAAGAGGTTTGTACACATGCGTGACGTAAAGGCCGGACAACTGTGAGCTCTGCTGTCACCAAGCGGTGAGATGGAGAACTGCAGCCTGCATTTTACATTAAAACAATACAGCTGTAACCGTGATCTGTTTTCTCTGATTTCATGTGGTGTGAGGTTTTCTATATGTATCATTCGTATATATTTAATCCCTATAATATCCTGAATATTTATAATTGGGCTATTTCATCATTCTGTACATACGATAATTTTTAATCCTACAACTGTTTATAACTTGCATAGTTCACATTTCTGTATAGTTTTTTATTTCATATTTATATCCTGTTCATAGCCTGTACATACTTATAGTTATAGAATATTCATAACATACTTCATACCGTGTACATTATAACATACCATAATAGACCCATTTCTGTAATATACTTACATATCTATATTATTGCTAATATATATTGTAATATATCTATATCACTAAAGCACTTCTGGATGGATGCAAACTGCATTTCGTTGCCTTGTACCTGTGCATGTGCAATGACAATAAAGTTTAATTCTATTCTATTCTATTTGTATTTATTAAAGGTATTTCTCATATTTTGTAACTTTGTAAAATATTGTTACATTTAATTTAGTTCAGCCTCCCCTCAGTTTCTGTATATTGTATATTGAATGCAAAATTCAATTCAATTCAATTTTATTTATATAGCGCCAAATCACAACAACAGTCGCCTCAAGGCGCTTCATAGATACAGAGAAAAACCCAACAATCATATGACCCCCTATGAGCAGCACTTTGGCAACAGTGGGAAGGAAAAACTCCCTTTTAACAGGAAGAAACCTCCAGCAGAACCAGGCTCAGGGAGGGGCGGGGCCATCTGCTGTGATTGGTTGGGGTGAGAGAAGGAAGACAGGATAAAGACATGCTGTGGAAGAGAGACAGAGATTAATAACAGATATGATTCAATGCAGAGAGGTCTGTTAATACATAGTGAGTGAGAAAGGTGAAAGGAAAGGGAAAACTCAATGCATCATGGGAATCCCCCAGCAGCCTATGTGCAGCAATTTATGTAGCATGCAATACAGTTTATATGGAGGGAAAAATATTTCTAATGATCCTGAAAGTCACCTCTATTCTTCAGCACAGCCTGAACTGTCTTAAGCAAGCTTTCTTCTAATTTCTTTAAGTAGTTTCTAGGAATGATTGTCTGCCACGCTGCTCCAGTAATGTTTGGGATCCTTTCCACATGGTGGATCAAAATCTGATTGTACTTTTCTGTGTTTATAATTCACTCAAATTTGACTAGATCCCCAACACCACTGTAGCTAGTTTTTTTGGACTTACAGCCCCTAAATTCTCTCAACTTCACCCCAAGAGAATGATTCATAAACCTTAAATAACTATAACACATTATAAATGTCTCCTGTGCCTGGAATGTGTTTCTCTTTAAACAGGGGAGGATTTTGTGGGGTTTGCATGGTCAGAGTCCAGATACGCAGATACTCTGGCTGATCAAGGTGAGTGATAAGTTTTACGGCTTTGCAGCCTTAGACTAGTGCATGACACAGGGGGTTATAAACGTAATCATCTAAATATCAATAAATACAACAAGTATTTACATAATTTAAATTTACAATAGCTCAAATTTTAGCTGTACACCTTTGAAAGTGTTTGCTTTTAGACTATTAAAAGACCAGCGTCTATTTATTGAACCATTAATAGTTAACATAATACGAGGCCTAAAAACAAACAAGAACCATTTGGTTAACCTCTTGTAGTCTGATCATGTCTCTAGACTGAATCCTGGTAACTGCGCTTTAAGTACTTATGCACACATTTGCATCAGCTGATTTCTTTCAGCAATGGAGCTTCAGTATCACCAGGTTGGATCTTTGGATAGAAGCTCTGTCCATGAAAGCGCCACAAAGACAGGTAACATTTTCATGTCACTTCATTTTAATCAAGTAGTTTCCTGTGATTTGGTTGGTTCCTGTTTGTAGGTATGAAGAGGATTGTGATTTTTGTGCTCTACGGGCTGCTGGTGCTGCTGTTGTTGATTCTGCTGCTGGTAACCGGGATCAAATGTACGACTATAGTCCACAGTGACCACGGTCAAGTAAAGCTGGTTCATTCGTATATTATTATATAACTGTATAGGTCTCTAACCTTTTTCTTTCTATCGTTCCTTTATCTTAAAGTTTCACAGTTAAGCAGGGAAATCACAGATCTCAAACAGTATCTTGGGAAAACGAACCATGGAGGAACAACATCAGCTCTCAGTTCAGGTTAAAAAACAAAATGATATCTGGTTTGAATATGTTCACACATAAACCTTTTAGTCCTCTTCGCAATCTTGTCGTTTTGTGGTTTTCCACATCATAATAGGAACATGCAGCGAAGGCTGGGTGTCATACCAGAGTAGCTGTTACCTGGTATCCATCACCAGTATAACCTGGAGCAAAGCAGAGGAGCAGTGCAAAGCACACGGAGGACACCTGCTGGTTCTGAACACTGCGGAGGAATTGGTGAGCTCCTTATCACATCAGCTTGCTGTGAACGTGCCAATTAAGAAGCACACATAGTTTTAAACAAAAGGTTTTTTAATCACTTCTAGGACTACATTTCCAGAATTGTTCCAATCAAGTATTCCTATTGGATCGGACTCGTGGAACGACATCACGAGGGACAGTGGAGCTGGGTGGACGGAACTGACTACAGGTCAACCCCAACGTAAGAGAAATGTAAAAACGAAATGTAAAGACGGATGAGTGGGAGGAACAAATCGAGGCAGAAGGAAGTCATCGCTGCGTGTGGCATCATTATTTCTCCTCCCTCTTCTAATTGTGTTCAGTTTCTGGGATGAAGGTCAGCCGGACGACTGGGACAATGGAGAGGACTGCGGGCAGCTTCATCCGCCTAAAACATGTGAACGCAGGTTGTGGAATGATGCCCACTGTAACGTCACGAACCGCTACATCTGTGAGAAAAGGGCATGAGGAACAGGGGAACTCCCTGAGATGACAACCCCGCCCCTCCATCGCCAGCAAGGCAGACCCTGCATGGCAGGCAGGAGTCAGAATGATGGGAAAGATGTTACTGATGCTGATGTGTCACAGAAATAGATGAAACGTGCATGTATGTCTTTGAGTCTTTTCTTGGACAATAAATAAATATCTATGGAAACAATAGCACTTCTATTCGTTTACTGATGTTTTATTTTTTCAAATGATGATGCCCTCTTCAGCTCACTGGCAGCGGTCACTCGGGACGTCAGCATTTTCCTCGCTGTAATCAGCCTCACCGAAGCACATGGCTGCATTCCTGTCACACTCGCAGATAAATTTCTCACACGGATCGTTGTCATCTACGAGGGGAAAGGCAGAGAAGACGGTTGAGTGTTTGCTGTACACAGTAAGAGAAAATCTAACTACTAGCTGTGGACGAGGTTGATTGATAGTACACTGCTGCTGCTGTTAACACTCACCCAGGCAGGTGACAGTTTTGCTGGCCTTGTCACAGTTGTAGCTGTATATTTCAGTGTAGGGGTTGTCCAGGATGGCCCAGCAGTCATCGTGCTGCATGGCATCATTGTAGCACTGGTCGTGGACCTGACAGCACCTACAACAAACACATGACACAATCAGACCATTAAAGCAACCCTTTTAAATTTACTAAAGGACTGCTGCTAACACTTTCCTTAGAGCAGGGGTAGGCAACTCCAGGCCTCAAGTGCCAGTGTCCTGCAGGTTTTAGATATCACCCTGGGTCAGCACACCTGAATCAAATGATTAGTTCATTCCCAGGCCTCTGGAGAACTTGGCTGTGTCCCAATTCAGGGTCTGCAGCCTCAAGGCCGCATTTTAAGGCCGATTACGTCACCGCGACGCGACGAAGGCTGTCCCAATTCGAAGGTTGCTCGAAATGCGGCCTGTCGCTGTCACTACCCGATCCGTACCGGAAACCCGATCGGTACCCCGCATGCGCGAAAGGTGTCTACTTCCGGTCGTAGCGTTTTACGATAGTTATGGGTCAGCGTATCAGTTAAGATGTTAAGAATAATAAGTATATCTTAAAATGTTTGCAATAATGAAGCATTTCAGTACAATGTAGACAAAAACGAAAAATAAAAAGATAGTTACGGATCGGGACTCCCCGATCCTTACTGCACATGTGCAAAGTCGGACCGTACAAATCGGGTCTACCCGATCCGTACCGCGCATGTGCAGATGTTTTCTTCTTCTTCTGTTGGTTTAATGGCAGTTTACTCCCCAGTGTACGAGGATACTGCCACCTGCTGACCGAGCGAATGAACCCCATTGTAAACTGAATTGGCGTCATTACAAACGTGTGTTAAATTTGATTTAGTGATAGTCGAGTATGTTTATGCTTGTCTGTGTTGAGAGGATTGACTGGAATAGTGATGATGATGTCCGCTATCACTGTCAATTGTCAGTAAACACTTAATCTGGCTGATGAATCTTCACGTGACACATTGCTAAATCAATATTATTAAGTCTGTAATAAGGCGCCATTCTTCTTATTTTACGGCGCTGTTGTTCAATCGGGGAACGCTCTCTGTTGAGGAGAAAAGCATGAATTTGTTTGTATACAGATTATCCATTGTTTAAATGTCCCGGGCAGTCGAAAAGGAGGCAGAGCTGTTGAGAAATGCTAGGAGCTAACTGGGCGCTAACCTTATCATTCAAATATATTGAATGTCGTAATGTTGGCAAAGAGAGGAAGTGACGTAAGATTTGCGCATGCGGGGTACCGATCGGGTTTCCGGTACAGATCGGGTAGTGACTGTCACTACCCGATCCGTACCGGAAACCCGATCGGTACCCCGCATGCGCGAAAGGTGTCTACTTCCGGTCGTAGCGTTTTACGATAGTTACAGGTCAGAGTATCTGTTAAAATGTTAAGAATAATGAGTATATCTTAAAATGTTTGCAATAATGAAGCATTTCAGTACAATGTAGACAAAAACGAAAAATAAAAAGATAGTTACGGATCGGGACTCCCCGATCCTTACTGCGCATGTGCAAAGTCGGACCGTACAAATCGGGTCTACCCGATCCGTACCGCGCATGTGCAGATGTTTTCTTCTTCTTCTGTTCTTTTAATGGCAGTTTACTCCCCAGTGTACGAGGATACTGCCACCTGCTGACCAAGCGAATGAACCCCATTATAAAATGAACTGGCGTCATTACAAACGTGTGTTAAATTTGATTTAGTGATAGTCGAGTGTGTTTATGCTTGTCTGTGAGGAGAGGATTGACTGGAATAGTGATGATGATGTCCGCTATCACTGTCAATTGTCAGTAAACACTTAATCTGGCTGATGAATCTTCACGTGACACATTGCTAAATCAATATTATTAAGTCTGTAATTAGGCGTTATTCTTATTTTACGGCGCTGTTGTTCAATCGGGAAACGCTTGAGAAAGAAGAAAGAAAGAAAAACAAACAAAACACCTGGATCACCTGTATGGAGAAAAAAAACAGAAGAGAAAGCACCATCACAATAAACTAGCTAGCAGTAGATAACAGTAGATACTAAATATTAAACGATATTGTGCAGCACGCATGATAGACAGCGCACAATGTGCTTTGAGGCAGCAGCCAAGAAAGGTGTAGTCCGCGTCTGTGTACACCTGTGTGCACACCTGTGTGGATCACAGCACGCTTGTATTCCAAAGGTTTCTCCATGTAACAATCTGCTAGGGAGTGTGGGGAGCCATAGCCCCGTCCCCCAGGGTATGAAGCAGGTATGGAGGAGATCCAGGCCCCAGATATCCAGAGGCCCCAGAGTACAAGGACCCGAGGAGGACCACCAAAAGGGGGGGAACCGTGCCACCCTCCTGGGAAGAGCTGAGTAGAGCCCCAAACGAGAGGTCACCCAGCAGCTACGGAGCAGAGGCCAGAGGGGGTTGCAGTGGCGTGCCCGCGGGCTCTGCCGGCAGCCAGCTGTGCCAGAGAGGACCGAGCTTCAGGCCCAGAGGCCAGAGGCTTGAGGGCATCCCACCCCCCGGAAGGGGCCCCGCCAATCGGCCACCAGGAGTGAGCCGGTACATACATGAGCGCCCAGCCCCAGTCGACAAGGACCACCAACACACCAACGTCTGAGGGCATCAGCCACCGGCAGGGAGTGTGGTGAGGGGAGATAGGCCTCTGAACTTTGGAGGGCCTGAGATGTACCCAGAGAGGCGGAGTCTAAGACCCAACCTGACATATAGACACAGACGAACAGGCGCACACGGACACAAACGTGCATTTCCACCCCATATGCACAACCAACTACTCGGCACTCACCCAACGTGTAGACAGACACAAATAGACACGGCACAGACAGTCGCACTCCCCAAACATACTCTATATCCCAGGTCCAGGTACCCCCGCCCCCAGAGGGGCAAGCAGCACCTAGACCCAGGAGATGTAACCCTTCTCTCTGGGGTGGAGGCAAGCGGACCACCTCCTTATCTGCAGTAGCAGGGAGGCCCCGCATCCCAGACCCCAATCTGACGGCCAGCACCTCCTCCCAGCCCCATGGAGACATTTTTAACACCTTGGGTGATTCACTAATCAATTTTATCTAATGAGCTTTTAATTAATAAAACAAAAAGAGATAATAAAGCAAAGTTGCACAAGAAACACTTCTCACTGAACGCTGTAAATTCCATTAATGCAATAGATTTAATTTACACAAACAACTGAATGGCTTTTCTGAGGAAACAGTTACTGTGAGCACAAAGGCTCATGGGACTGTTAATGTTCAAATAATGAATTAAGTAGTTTTGTGGTCCTCATGTGGTTTCTACTAGGGATGCAACAATACCAATTTTTTCAAACCGATACGATACCGATACTTGGATCTGAGTACTTGCCGATACCGAGTATAAAAACCGATACTTCTACCACACACACACACACACACACACACACACAAATGCAATGAATTGGAAGACAGGTTTTATTTTATTCTCTCCCGATAAAAAATAAAATCTTAATAAAAAAATCACCACAAAAAAATTTCAAGTGAAAAATGAGCACTTCTGTTAAATTATTGCAGAGTCTCCACATTGTAATTTAACAAAATATCACTGAACTATTGGCACTGTCTCGAGCTTTCAGAATAATAAATAAACACTTCTGTTTGGAATAAAATAAATACAAATTAGGTTTGAGAATAAAATAAACTTTTAAATTGTTGCAGAGTGTCCATATTGTAAACAAACAAACAAAATAACGAAAGTATTTGGCATTGACGAACGAACTCCCCATCTGCCCGTGGATCATCAGTCCACTGTGCCGTTACTGACATCGCACACACTGCTTGTCTTTACCTCTTTAGAAAGTTTTGGCACCATTATCTCCCTGATGTGTGGGCGGTTGGGAATTTCATATCGCAGCTCGAGTATGCTGAGAAGACGGTTCAATCCTATGTTTTCCACGACCGGCATTGGCTGGTCATCCAGAGCAATAAAATGAGTCGAGCCTCTGTTATTTTAACTGTCCGTGGATTTTCTCTTGACATTTTTCATCGCTTTTCCAAAACCTGAGTTAAAGTTGGCTGGTCCACACTGCTGACATTTTGTTTAGCCTAGCTACAGCAGCCTCCAGTTTCTCTTTTTTATCTGGAGCTGCCAGTCTCACTCGCCTAACCCTGTGCCTGTTTAGCGCGGGATGTCCCCCTAGTGGCCAATCTAAAAAACTACAACAGAAATGACAAGCCACCCTCTGATTAATGAAATAAGTTAGTATCGGTTCATGGTATCGGTTAACTTTTACGAGTTAACCGATACCACATTTTACAGTATCGGTCCCAATACCCGATACCAGTATCGGTATCAGTGCATCCCTAGTTTCTACTGTTTGTGTGGCTGAGACAAGTTTAACTCGTGTCTGTCATGACCAAGATTAGAGTGAATAAAGATTTCCAGCCTGTGTTCAGCTAAGTAATAATCATGCAGTTGTGCAGTTTGTGGGAAATCTCCTCATTAACACTACAGAAAAACACTCTTGGGTTTAATGACATTTTTTTGATACATTTCGTGAGAAGCGTCCACTTGGATTACATAAACTATTTACTATTCCTGCTGAGTTTGTTTAAATACTTTGTGCGACACACCGTATAACTCGCAGTGACTGTGGGACACTCAGAGGTGGATATCTCACTGGGGGACAGAACACGGCAGGCAGCATGAGCAGCACGACTCCAGCGGTCTTACCTGTCAAGCTCATCAACAGGTGTGCCAGAGCCTCCCAGCCCGCAGTAGCAGCCGTAATCAGCGTAGTCCAGCGCTGGCCAGCTATCGGGTACCGTGCACAGGATCATGGACCTGAACTGCCACAGAGCTCGATAACCCAGCACTACGAGGCCCAACAGAGACATGTAGCAGGTTCACATCCCAGAACTGTCTGGCATTGCATCAGGCAAAACCAAAACTCAAGACTCTTGGGAGATTTCCTGATATCAGTTTCACTGAAAGAGAGCTGTCATGACAAATACTTTTAAACTTACGAGCTGGGAGGCCGACGAGCACAACGAGCAGAGAGTGACTCAGATGCATTTTACTGGAGAAGTGTCTCGATGATCTTTGGCGTAAAGCTGTTGCTTTATATTGACCGTCCAACTGAGAGGTGGTCCTGCTTTGACCAGTTGCTGGGACTCATCCAGTCTCTTATTTAATACCTTATACAACGTATATGGATCCACAGGTATTGTAAATAAGCAATAGGTGCATACACAATCACATGCACATACGAGCAAGCACAAATACATTAATGCTTTTTATATTTGGTTGATTTTTTTTTTCCTGTTGTGTAAAGTTTGATTTCCTTTGATCTTATATGCACACCGAACACAAGCAAAGTGCAACTGAAGGTCATGAGAGCCGTGCCAAATGTTAGCTATTTACACAGGTGCATGTTCAAGTTTTAATTTGACTCCAGGTAACCCAAACCCAAGGGAGCACAGAGTAAGCAGAAAATGTAGAAATACATTATAGACCATGTTATTCAGGAAAATTTAAAAAAAAAAAAAAAAAAAAGCCCAAATAGGGTAATTGGGTAACTTTATAACAATGTCAGACTGTTAAGCATTAGTAGGATATTAGTAAGGTATTGGTGCAGTATTGATAAGGGCTTAATTCACCCTTCCTCCTTCTTAGTGTGTGATTTGTAATTATCCTTCTGTTGCTGTTACACCGTGTACAGCAGTCACTGCTACCACATCACTTCTAGTATCATACATTGCCAGGAAATTAGGCTAAGAATGACTCAACTCGTGTTGAGTTATGGAGACCATAATAGGTTAACTAGTGGAGTCCATGAGAAGATAAATGCTGTCTTTTTAGGAGTCATGTTGGAGACAGGAAATGGAAATGCTTGTTGTCTTTTTATTGCTTCTGCTCAGAGAAACACTCAAGTATTTGTAGCTTTAGTATACATGCAGCAGTTTCGTTCAAAATAAGAGAGAATAACATGAAAACACAGAAGGCCACATATCTCAAAGTATCTATGAGTGAATACAGATGTTTTACTGGTGCAACAGAGTAACGGTCCTGTTGAACGATTGTATCCTGGTGTAACTTAACTGTCATGGACTCTTTATTAATGATGCTTTTAAGACTGCTGCTTTTTGTGAGTCTCCCAGAGATCATTTTTGTGTCTTCTTTGATCCACTCTTTGTGTCTTTGTGAAGCAAAGCAGCAGTTATGGTCACAGCACGGACACAGACAGCCTAAATAGGCTCAGCTGTGTTGCCTGTCACAGTCACCAGCAGGTGTGCTAAAGCCTCCTCCTGGCCTGGAGTACCAGTCATTGCTCACTGAATCAAATAAGAGCTACACTACAGTCACATTTTAGCATGTAATGTCTCCAGAATGTTTTCAAGATTTCCAAGATGTCAAAGATGTTGATTAAAAAATCTTTAAAGAGTAGAGGGATGTTATTTCTTGGACATTTGGGGAATTTCAAAAAAGTTAGGGTTAGGATTGTTATACTGCCTCCCTGTGGTCACTTACAATAGTTGCTGTGCAGCAGTAGCACAGTGCAGGAAGAATGAATTTATAGAAAATAATTCAAGCAGATTAAGAGAAGCTTTGGGGGATTATCTTGATGCTGAATTGAGGTTCTGGCATGTTACTTATGTCAGGTTTCCACAAATATTTGCTGACCTTTAAATACACTCCTAAACTTCGTGGAAACCTTCACAGAAGAGTTGTTATAGCTGCACAGGGTGGGCCGACATCATATTAAACCCTGTGGGATGTCACTCAAGTGCACATACGTGTGAAAGCAAACGAGCAAATGCTTTTGGCAATACCTGAGTAGATATCAGATTGACAAATGTAAACTGCACAGTAGAGGGAATAAAATCGAGTCTAATTAAAATAAACTCATGTGACCTGCAGAGATCCACGTGAGAACATTTGTTTTTGTCATAGATGTCGTCTTTGTGGTTTGTCAGCAAGGCAAGTTTATTTGTATAGCACAATTCAACAACAAGGTGATTCAAAGTGCTTTACAGAGACATTAGAAACAAAAACAAATAAAAAGCACGATTTAAAATTGATTAAAACAAACTAACTAATTTACAAACAAACAAAACAGTATATAAAATCAAAACAGATAAAATCAAAACAGATAAAATCAAAACAGATAAAATCAGTAGTTAAAATGTAAGTTTTGAAATTTAAGCTTAAGTGCTTTATTTAAATAAACTGAGTGTTTCAGCTGATCTGAGGCTTTCTGGGAGTTTGTTCCAGATATAAGGAGCATAAAAGCTGAATGCGGCTTCTCCGTGTCTGGTTCTGACTCTGGGAACTGATAAAAGACCGGATCCAGATGACCTGAGGCATCTGGAAGGTCATCTGGATCAGCAGTCCTAGAGGAGAGGTTTCTATGTGACTCTGATACTGGCACTGATACTGATCTCTCAGTTTTTAAAGCTCCAACTGTAATTTTGTCAGCCGTACTTTAATATGCATCACTTTATTTTTTGTGCTGTAAAGGTCTCCTTTTGTGACAACACCATGAGATACACATATAGAACACCACACGTCAGAAATGTGCCGTGGAAAGTTGTGGGAACTGTGGTAAGTGCTGGCTGTTTACACAGCTGTGAGGCT